>NC_083560.1:95620888-96220888 GCF_019925205.1 Metopolophium dirhodum | reverse complement strand
ACTATTAGCACTGTCGTAAGCTTGATAGACCTACGACGAGGGCTGACTATCTTCTAAGTAATAGTAGGTGCTCTACCCGTATTTATGCGGGTTCTAACAATGACGTATTTGTGGCGTGATATCTATATTCTAATATTACTTCCCTAGTAATATCAAATTGCATTATGATGGGACTAGGTAAAACAACTTGTTGTTTTCACCTCTGATCCACGCTTTCTGTTATTTAGGCCTATTTTACATTGCATATTACTACCTACATTACCCATTATAAATTATACTAAATGTATAATTTATTCTACGTGATATTGTTTAATATCGTATTATAGGTGTGGGTATTAATACATCCCTAATATTGTTGAATTGCACTATTTTGTGACTCGGTAAAACAACTTGTTGTTTTCACCTTTGCTCTATGTTTCCTGTTATTTAGGATTATATTACTACCTACCTTTCTACTCATAAATTATACTATTTATAATTTATTATTTTACTTATTTTATTTAAAATAATATAATGGCTTTTGGGTTTACTACAAATACAATAATAACGATGGATATGTATCAGTGACGGGGGTGTGGGGGGCTTCGCACATTTAAGCGTATACTCACTAAAAAAATTACGACTACAGCACTGCTAATAATCTGTTACTATACATAAACAATACTGCTATGTAGTTGTCATGTAATACAATATCGTTTATTGTAAATATTTATAGTATAAAGTTTTGTAATACATACATATTATTAATATGAATGCAAAGTATTTTAAGGATTTTCAGAAACGATGACAATTTCAATCATTTTATTACTGTTGATTATTGTTGTATTATTTGAACATATCTCAACTTTTTACTTACCTAATGGACTTGTACACAAAGGAAAAATATTTAAAACTGAAGATTATCCGTACGTAATGTTTATTCGATTTTGGACTAAACCCAACAAGTATTTTAATAAGTGCACAGGTACATTAGTGAAAAAAATGTTCGTACTGACAGCTGCTCACTGTTGTCATCAAAAAAATAAAAGTTTAATAGAAGTAAATATAACTACGCTGAATGTCAATTTTATTTAACTACATATTTCAGAAAAACATTTTAAATTCTTAAGCAACAAAATAATTTATGTCTAAATAGGTATATCAAGGATCGCCTCTAGTTGATAACCCTAAGATTCACAAGGTTGTCAAAATGACTCAACACCCGGATTATGATCCGAACAAAAATGCTCTTGGCCCACGGGGGGACCTTTGTGTGTTACAAGTATGTGCATATATATTTTCGTTAGTATAAGATTATTCTTGTACATTTGTACTTGACCTTTCAAACTTAAATAGTACCAGTTTTGTTACTTTTGAAAGCAAAGGTATAGCCAAAGGTAACTCCCAACCATCCCATTTTACAATTTTTTTACTAATTAGTTTCATCACAATAGCTCAATGACATTAATTCATTCATGTGTACACTGTATTTATTTATACCCTCAACCTCCCACCAACCAAAAAATTATACTAACATATTTTATAGTAATATATTTGCAGAAATAAATAACTGCTATATAAATATTGTGAAATTTTTATTTATGTGTGAAACAACAAACATATTTCTAGATTTTTGTATTAATATATATTCATTATAATGTATGGTCATAGTTATATTTTAATTTAGCTAGAAAAAGCCTTTCCAAATATCAAGACCTTTTCAAAAATTGGTGGCTCGCCTACAGATTTTGAAAAAAAAAAGTTGATTTGTACAATGATTGGATTTGGTAAAACTGGAGATAATACAACAACAGGTGATTCAGGATATATTATGACCAATGCTGTAGGATATGGTGAAACAGCTTGTGAATTACACGAAACGTAATAAACACAAATAATGTATTTAATGTAGATATATATATAATTTATTACTATTTCAAATAGTCAAGAAATAAAACAATCATGGAATCAATATTTATGTCTGGAACCAAACGGTTATTCAACGACATGTGAAGGGGATAGTGGAGGTCCGATGATTTGTAACGGAATGCAATATGGAGTATGCAGTTTTGGATTTCCCTATACTGGTGGTCCAAAAGGATGTGGCCTTCCTAACCAGCAGGAAATTTACTCGTTCATATACGCTTATAAAGACTGGTTAAACAATATAATAGAACCAAATAAAAAGAAAAAGAAGAAGAAACGAAATTCTGGGAATTTACTTAAGCCACATCCTACATTGCATATTACTTTATTAATATTATTGTATGATATTATGTTGACTTTTATTTAAAATTAATATGAACATAAAAGTAACATATTTTTTATAAAGGAAAATCGCGTTAGTTTTCATCTTATACATGTGTCTAATGCAGTAAATCAAATTTTATATAGTGCCGAGAACCGTACCTTTTAACTGCAAATTGTTAAGCACGTTGTTTTTTTGTTGAAAATGTAGATAAATATAAATCAAAATTAGAACAAGTAGTTTCTTTTTTATACCTAATAATTTATAATTTGTAAAAAAATTATATAAGCACTATAGACTAAATCAGTCGATATATTTTTTATTTTATTTAAATCTATTGTGTTAAACACTTTTACTGAGTTTTACCCTTATATAATACCTATCTACATTAATTTTAATAACTCAGAAATCGCCCGTAAGAATATCGATTTCGATTTTACCCACTAAACATTTAATGTTTGATGTTTCCTAACATCTCAAAAATCTAGGTATACCGCGTGTCCCAAAAAACAGGGGCCACTTTACCACTCATTACCATGTAAATATTTTTCAATTCTGTTTGCGGAACATTAAACTAGACTAGTGGATCGCTAATTGCTCTGACTTACAATGTTTTTAACTCATGTATCTTGCGCATGCGCAATAAAACTTAAATTTTTTTAAATGGCAACCTGTAATTTAAATATCATTTCGGGTTCATCGATTTTTTTCAAGCCATTTTGATGTATTAACTTGTGTCCTAAACCCAAAATTGACTAAACTATAGCTAAGTAGAGTTAAAAAAATTTAAAAATTTAATTTAATAAATTTTTTTACTAATTGTATGTACTTATTTTTTTATTCTAAACACCATGAAACAAACAATCAAAATACTAAATTTAGTTTATGTGAAACACAATGAAAATAAATTGCTTCTGGATGAAATTCCCTAATTTTTTTTTGAACTCCGTTTATATGGCCTGCCATAACACTAGCGCCATCGTCCGATTGACTTATCATAGGCACTTGATCAATATTTAGAGTTTTTAAACTTTCAAGTATGGTGTTTGAAATACCAGCTGCAGATCTTGATGTAGAGCATAAAACAAAAGACAAAAACCGTTCTTGAACCACCATATGTTTTATGTATCTTACACAGATAGTAAGTTGTTCTTCTTTGAATGACCTGGCTTCATCGCACATTAAAGCATACATTCCACATTCTGTTACTTCTTGTACTATTTGTGACCTCACCAAGCCAGCTGTTATACTTATTAAATCATTTTGAATTAAAGGACATGTGTAATTAAAATATGATGTTTCCATTTTACTAGCAAATGATGGATTATAAGTTGCTAACATACAGCATATTTCTTTGAAATTACCTTGATTAAGGGATTCTTTGTTTTCAGTATGACCTCTGAAGCTTAAGCCCTGATGTGCTAAAAATAAGGCTGCATCAATTATCATAAGCATGTATTTACGATTCTTTTCGGCTTCTTCTTTGTAAGCACTAGACATTTGTACATGTAAATTACCAGTTTTTTTAGTATTCTGATAATCTTTGTATTTTGCCAAACTAAAAAGATGATATGAACTCTTGCTATGCTTATTTAATTTTTCTGAATTTTTTTTCCAATCTTTAAATCGACTTTTAATGAAAACTTCTTCAGAATTTGAGCCAGTACCAAAGTTACGGCAACAAAAACAGAAGACTAAATCTTTGTTTTGGCTGTATTCTATCCATGTATAATCTTTGTAGTATTTAGATGAAAATGAACGGTTTTGCTTACCAAATAGTTTTTTTGGAAATTACACAAGTTAAGGTTGATGTGGTTGACTGTCTTTATCAGCAAGTTCAAACTCAATTGTCACCATTGTTGCTCGTAACTAAATAAAATAATTATAAAACAATTAACTCATGTGATAAGTGATGGTGACTTAATTAGATAATATATAATTATAGTACGAATCATTAAAATTTAACATATTTTGTTACCATCATTATCTGTGATAGCTCGCGTTTGGCTTTTTAAAGTCTTGTTAAAATTTGCCTTCACGGCTTAGTGGATAGGCAACACAATGTGGCGCTATCAGTACTGCTCATTAATTATTTGAGTATTATTAATTAAAACATAATTGTGTTGGCATTGTCATTTATTTTACATTAATAATTAAGAAACTTACACAGGTTTTTTAATCTTCAAAAGGTATATAGGCCCGTCGGCCTTAATACACAAAACACAACTCACCTATGGTAAGCTAAGTGGTGGATTTCATCCCACGCGAGCTATGCCGGGGACGTAGGTAAGAACAATATAATTACAACCCGCACACGTGCGACCACCTAGCTGTACCACAACGAAGAAATCACAAGTACAATGATTGCCGCTGCGTGCAGAACAAAACACAAAACCACACTGTTCACAGTGACGCTGATGAGGAACAACACCCTAGAAACAGGAAACAATTAAATGAAGGGCAACAAAGGTTGCGCGAACGATACTCACCAGAGTCAAATCACAACACAATACACCAACAATGTGGTTTTAGCAGCAGCCAAACGTAGCCGAAAACATGAAAAATAAAACAAAACAAAAGGACAATTGGAGACAACCGTCCTGGGCAACAGCCGAAAACGAAAAAGAAAGATAATTTTTAGATGGCCGATTTTAACGGTAACACACTAACACATTACAACACGGAATAACAGTGTCACCTGTACAACAAAACAAAAGTATAAAAAAAACCAGAACTTTAGGTGACACACAACTTTGAAAATGAAATTTAATAGAACGGCTTTTTTGCAATCACTTGAACAACAAAACATTGATAACGTGGTGGCCTTACACACGCACTGGGCGGTCAGCACACAACAGCTGACGCCACTGTCGACCGCGCGGCAGTGACGCGTGATACGAACCACCACGGAACACAGGAACATAATATAAAACAAATACAATTCATTTGAATTGCCATATTGGCGCGAACATTCTCCCCCTTTGAAAGGACTCAGACCTTTCAAAAGTAAATATTATACACGGAATATAAAGAACAGAATTTAAGTAAATATAATGTTGATCAGTTGCATAAAATAACTGCTGGAGTGAATAATAATAAGAAATAGAATAAGCAGTAGAATGCTTGTAAAACAATACATTTTAAAAGGTCAATGAGTGAAGAGTTGTTATGCTGCATCCTCTTCCTCTTGATTGCTGGGCAGCACTGCAACTTTTACTGCTGGACGCTGGAACTCCCTCCCAGCCGAATTAGTGATAGTTACCACGCGAATGATGCCATCAGGTCCAGGATGAACTTTGGTGATCCTAACCATTTTCCACTGGAGTGGCGGTAGGTTGTCTTCCTTTAGAATGGCCAATGAACCGACTCTAATATTGTCCCTTTTTGACAACCATTGACCTCTTTTGTGGAGTTGTGGAAGATACTCCGTGCTCCACCTTTTCCAAAAAGTTTATGATTGCAACTTCACCAGCTCCCACCTTTTCACTCGATTAAGTGGAATTCCAGTACTGTCAGGCTCAGCTGGTTGCGTTAGACTTCCTCCTATTAAAAAATGAGCCGGGGTTAAAGGATTACGATCGGATGGATCATTGGACATCGGTGATATTGGGCGAGAGTTCAATATGGCAAAGCAAGGTGTGCATTTCTTCGTACGTGAGAAGGCCCATTGAATTTACCTTCAATAAATGCCTTTTCGCTGATTTCACAGCTGCCTCCCATAGACCACCAAAGTGAGGAGCGGAGGGGGGTATGAAGTGCCACTGAATCCTTAAATCGGAATGAGAGTCTTCAATTGTGAGTTGTCCCTTGACTGGTGCAAAATATGAATGTAAGACCTTGTTGGCTCCTATGAAGTTTGTGCCATTATCGCTATAGATGTGGCTACAAAGGCCACGACGAGATAGGAAACGCATGAGAGATGCTAGGAAGGCTTCAGTAGTAAGTCCGCTAACAAGCTCTAAGTGGATAGCACGAGTTACAAAACAGACAAATACCGCAACATAACATTTGATGCTGACCACTCTACGTATTCCACTTCGGATCATGATTGGTCCACAAAAATCGACGCCGGTTCTGGCAAAGGGACGCTCGACATTGACTCTTTCAGGTGGAAGTGGTGCCATGAATGGAGCAGTCAGGGATGGACTGGAACGGAAACAAATTATGCAGCGCCTGACAGTCTGACTTGCAATAGCTTGACCTCGTATTGGCCAGTAACGAAGGTGAATGTTTGCCAGTAATCCTCGAGGGCCAATATGAATTAAACGCTTGTGTTCGTATTCAAAGATAAACCTTGTGATTGTACCTTTTGCTGGTAGTACAATTGGGCATTTGCTGGTGTATGCAATGTCAGCATTGATGAGTCTGCCTCCAACTCGCACTAGACCGTCCTGGTCAATAAATGGGTTCAGTGTACGCAACGCACTACGACGTCCAACAGGCCTACTGGACTTAAGCTCGGCAATTTCTGATGCGAATGAGATGGACTGCATTTTTCGCAGCAACACTGTGGCGGCATTGGATATTTCAGTTACACTTAGTGAATTTAATAACCGGTCCGACATCAACTTAGTGCGAGCATTGTGGCAAAATCTTAGAATATATGCGGTAATTCGGTTCAATCTAGACCAAGAAGAATATCTTTCTTCAAATTGACATTCTGATGGCTGACTCACTACAAGAACTGAACGAACTATTCTTACTTCAGGTAAATCTGTATGGATGACGTTATTAGACGGCCACAGGTCTTCAGCCTGGCTCAATCACTTGGGACCGTTCCACCAAAGTTAATTTGATAAAAGTGACTCAGCTGAGCATCCACGGGAAATTACATCTGCAGGATTGGTGGTCGTTGGTACATGACGCCATTGTGAAGGCTGGGTTAGATCCAATATTTGTGCTATCCTGTTGGAGACATAGGATTTGAGTGGTTTGTCACTATTGATCCAGGATATGACAATGGATGAATCAGACCATAAGATTACATTACTGGGGTTACAATGAATCTTGATACGTTTTAGTTCTCTCATAACCATGCTGACCAGTTCTGCTAAAAGAAGGGCTCCGCAAAGTTCCAATCGTGGAATTGTGCTGGGCTTCAGTGGAGCTACTCTGGACTTAGAACAGTATAGTTGACATTGCGATGTGGTAGTTGATCGAAAGTAAATACAAGCACCAAAAGCATTTTGTGAAGCATCGCAGAAACCGTGTAGTTGGACTGATGTGGTATTATCAAATGGCACGCGACGTGGTATTGATAACTGCTCCAAGAACTTGAGACTTTGATAGAAATTGGTCCACTTGGTTTGGAGTTCAGTGGACAGTGGTGTATCCCAGTTCAACTTTGAGGACCATAACTGTTGCATAAACATTTTTCCTCGAATCAGGGCAGGTGTTAGGAATCCTACTGGATCATAAACACTGTTTATATTGGATAATAGTGTTCTTTTAGTCATGTGAAAAGGTCTTGACAAATCCTTAAAAATGAATTTGAAACAGTCATTACTTGGTTGCCAAGTGAGACCTAGTGTGCTAACAGTATCTTCTTCATTGATAGACAACAGATAAGTAGGATCTCGTTCCGGAACTGACATTTTCGACATAATTGATTTTGAGTTTGAGCACCACTTACGAAGGGGTAGGCCAGCCTTGTCAAGTTCATTAGATAAATTTTGAAAAAGTTCATAACACTCAGTTTCGTCTTGACCGCCACTTAGTAAGTCGTCAACATAAAAATCTTGTTGAATAACGCGCTGGACTGCATGATTTTTAACATTGTAACTTAGCTCAAGTAAACAACGAGTGGCAAGAAATGATGCAGCTCTGGTACCGTAAGTGACAGTTAGAAGCCTATAGTCTTTCAATGGTTCAGCAGGACTTTCTCTATAGCATATTCTTTGCATATCACAATCTTCGGGAGAGATCCGTATCTGCCTGTACATTTTGGCTATGTCAGCAGTAAGAGCAATTTTATGAATTCGAAATCTCAGAATTATAGAAATTAAATCAGGCTGCAGAGTTGGTCCATATAGTAGAATGTCGTTGAGACTGTGCCCGGATTTAGATGTAGCAGAACCATCAAAGACTACACGCATTTTTGTAGTTAAACTGTTGGATTTGAATACTGAATGATGCGGAAGATAATATGTGGGGCAATCAGTATCTTGAGCCTCCTCCATGTGGCCCAATTCAAGATACTCATTCATGAAATCCTTGTAATCTGAAGCAAGTGAAGGGTTTTTTTTAACAATTTGCGTTCTAGATTGTAGAAACGTTGCTGTGCCATGAATCTTGAGTCACCTAAAACTGATGGATCTTGAATAAACGGTAATCTTACTACAAAGCGACCACGATCGTCACGAGAGACGTTATTTTTAAAATGATCTTCAGCCCTTGCCTCAGATGATAAGTTGTTCAAGCATGACTGGGCAATGAGAGCTATAGCTGACTGATTGCTATGACGTAGAAGAAAGATTTTTGATAGTGGTTGCACATTATTGATTTGAGTTGATCCAGTAAAAACCCAACCAAGATTGGTGTTGTGAAGTGTTACAAGTGGACTAATCTTCATACTTTCACCAATTAGCAATTCATAGAATATCTCTGCACCAAGTAGAATATCAATTGAAGCTGGTTCATTGAAACGAGGGTCGGCTAAACAGCTACTAATAGTGTGTGGAATATGTAATGGTTCCATGTCAATATGGTGAGTGGGCAAGCTGTTAGTAATCGAATCAATTACATGGAAGTTAATGAATGCCTCAAAGTCATTAAGTCTTGAACACATTGTAGTACTTATCATTGTGCCTGTTTTGGCAGATACCGACCCGATACCTGCTATCGATAGTGAGCTTTTAACAACCCTAATGTTTAATCTTGATGCGCACTCCTTGGTTATCAGACAGACTTGAGACCCAGAGTCTAAGATGGCACGACACTGAACTTGGTGGCCAGCTGCATTTGTTAAATTGATCAGTGCAGTAGCTAATATTGTTTGATTCATTGCAGTAGAATTGTTGTTACCATGTTCAACATACGTTACAACAGATTGGTTTTGTGTAGATGGTGACTGTTCATTCGCTGAGGCAGGAGGGTTGAATGGGGCATCGCTATGCAACTTAGTGTTGTGTCGTTTTCCACATTTATTGCAGTTACCACCACGACACTGACGGACTTGATGACCTGGATACAGACAATTATAACACAACCTGTTTTTAAACACTACATCTTGGCGTTCAGGCAAAGACATTTTAGTGAAACCTTCACACACTGATAACCGATGTTGCTCTGACATAATAAACATTGTTTTTCCTTAAATGGAACTTTGTCAGTTTGATTGGTTAATAGTACTCTTTTTTGCATTGGACGAATGCCAGTAGACGACTGTTTGAGTTGAGTTGACTGATTACTTACTTCACCGACCTCATATGCAGACACACGGTTGGCTAAGAATTTTTCCAGATCAGTAAATTGAGGTAGATCCTTAGATGATTGTAATAGTTGCCATTCTCCTACGGTGGTTGGATCCAGTGTAACAGAATTTTGCATTGCATTTTTTACTTTCGTGTTGGCGTAAACAAATTTTACATAACTTCAACTCTGTAACGCGTTTTATTTGCTCTGGTACGGTCAAACTATAAAATGTAGGACATTTATAAATCGTATGTGTCGATTTACAAACATAGCATTCTAAATTTGAAGTCAACGCGAATAATTGTGACGTTCCTCTTTTTTCGATATATTTTTTTTCGTTTGATGTCGTAATTGTGCTACCTTTAATATTTATATTTTTTACGGCTTCAATTGATTCCAAAATTTTATACCTTGACTCTAAAAATGTAATTAATTTTAATAATTTTGGCACTTCAGTACCGTGCGCTCTCGATTCCCACTCTTTTAGTGTAGTCTTATCTAATTTAATTAATATTACATGTATTAGGAGTGGTCCCCAATTTGTGGGTTCTTGACCCAGTGCCTCTGTGTGCACTATATAAGTGCATATGTTCATTCAGTGCATCCGTAAACTGTCTTAATTTTTTCGCCGAGTCGCCGCCCACCGTTTCGAGATCATATATCGCTTTTACATGTGCTTGAACCAACACCCTTTTATTATTGTACCGCGTGATTAACGATTGCCATGCTACGGTATAATTATTAGATGTTGTTTCCAAACATTTTATCGAACTCAATGCCTCGCCTGATAACGATTCGCGTAAATAAAAAACTTTTCTATCGCCGTTAACGACGTATTGTTATCTATTAGTGCCGAAAATATATCGTAAAACGATGCCCATTCTTGATAATTACCGGTAAATTCCGGTACGCTCAACGACGACAACTTTACCGTCGACAATACTTTATTCATACACGCATTAGGCATATCGGTGTCAGAATTTTTATTTCTACTCTCGTCTTGCGATACAGTAGAGCCTGCTGCTATCATGATTTTCTCTGCTGCAGCAATAGTTTTAAATTATAAGTCTTCAAATTCCATTCTATACTTGTTTTGTGCATCGATACTGATTCCCTCTTCCATTTCTATGGCCGCTTGAACCTGTTCATATTCTGCCCATGACTCTTCTACTTTTTCACGCCGCACTTTTACCTCTGTCGAATCAACATTTTGCGCTTGTAGATAATTTGAAAATCTTGTTATCGACGCTTTCAATTGTCCTCTTCTCGTTATCGTGTTCTCTTGTCCCCCCATCTTCGAGACCAATGTTCAACTATGCGATCTCAGAGATAGATAGAGAGGGAGAGAGAACGCAAGAGAGAGACTATACTGTACTATGACCTAATACTTATCTGTACTTTATTTCCGTATAAATAAATATACTCGGGTGAAACCGCCTAGGATTAATTTAGGAATAAAATGGAAAACGCCTTACCTTATATTCCCGTGGGTGAACATTACTTCTGTGGGCGAACTTTACTTCTGTGGACGAACTTTACTTCTGTGGACGAACTTTACTTCTGTGGACTGTATTTTCGCACGATCTTTCACACTTTTCGCTGATCAATACCCTTATGGCCTTTTTTTTTTTTTTACCAGTAACTGATTGACCCAATAACGCTTGATCGAATATTAATAATACTTAATTCGCACTAATTTACGACTTACGATTTGAATCCCGGACGAAGGACCAATGATTACGATAGCTCAGTTTTTAAATTATATAAACCAATAACACTTTATTAATATTATTTTGTTTTATTCGTTAGTTCATATATTGAACGGCTACGACGCGTACGTTACATAGGTACGGTTTTATTACGACTGAACAACTTTACATATAAAAACAATTCAAATAATTGCAAAAGTGAAGATAGCAAATAATCTCAAGTTGTGAATGCTACTGCAAACATGGAGTTAAGTTAATGGAGGACTTAATAATAAATAATTCAATAAACGAAAAACATAAACAGCGTAAACCTCTATTATGACTAGTTGTTGCACAAAATCGACGACGATTCCCCAACAGACGTAAATAAGTTTCACTTATGTGATGAATGTATGAATGTATGAATGTATATTATATTATATACATTATATATAGGGTTCTGAATTTTAAATATTTCAAAATTCAAAATTTCCCCCTCCTATTGAATTATTGATTATGAAAAATATTTACACAACTATATATATAGGCGAATATATAATTTACGTATGGTCATATGGACGTGATTTTTATAAGCTTATATACTATATTACTATAACTATTTCCAAAGCGAATATAGCGCTTTCGCGCATCGCCGATCAAAACTGTCCGACAAGTATACACCGATTTCAAATAAATTGTACGTAAACGGTTAGCACCAAGTACTGGTTGGTTATACTAGCTGGTTGTACTGACGGTTGTAGTTAGTGTTTAAAAATTTTAAAAAAATGAAATATTTCAGTATTTTAATAAATGTTGTTTTTTTATAAATAAGTTTTATTTTTTTGTATGTAGTTGTCATAATTTACTTTTATAATTTTATACTACTGAAACCAATCACTAATTACCCATTACCTACTCATTAGTGATGGGTTTTTTTTGGTATTATACATTTGAAATAGTATTCAACATTTTTAAATTGATAAAAAAACAATGTGCGTTAAGTTGGCCCCCCACCATGTCACCATGACCAATTTCTTTCAAAGTTATGTTATCATTTTGCAAATAATTTGCAAATAAATTCCCTGCCCGGAATAAAAAAAATAAGACAGGGGGGGAGCAACTTCACGCAGCCCCCTATATGTAGCTAGCGGTTTCAAGATACTACAAACATTTCGCAAATTGGTTTTCAGAATTTGAAAATAAATTGCCTGCCCGGTATAAAAAAAATAAGATGGGGGGGCCAACTTCACGCAGCCCCCCCCCCCTTTTGAGCTACGAACTTCAAATTGCTACCAACATTTTGCAAATTATTTGCAAAATGATAACATAACTTTGAAAGAAATTGGTCATGGTGACATGGTGGGGGGCCAACTTCACGCACATTGTTTTTTTATCAATTGCAAATAAATTCCTCACTCGGAATAAAAAAAATAAGACGGGAGCCAACTTCACGCAGCCCTCCCATTTTTGAGCTACGAATTTCAAAACGCTGCTAACATTTTGCAAATAGCCGCTAACTTATTTATAATTTCGAGTCCAAACTCATACCAAACGTAAGTGTTTATACGTATGTATATTATATAGGTAGTATAATATACAATTTTATGTAATACACAATTGAAAAATACTACTTATAGAAGTATTTAAATATCGGCCTACTATTTAATACAAGTTTAGTTGAGCATAAACATAAAAATAATTGTTTCTTACTCTTCTAATCTTCGGTAAAATACGATTGCGCGCATTTTACCTTTTTCATAATACGATTGCGCACGTTTTAATGGGACAATAGAACATACATTTTGGGTAAGATATATGTATACGATTGCTCGTAAAACTTCATGCGACGTTGCCAAATTAGGAATAATTTAATTTAGTGGTTGTATTAAAAATTGAATTTTTAATAATAATTTAATAAATATAATAATAAAATACACGAACAAATCATAAAATACGTCATATAAAAAATACCCTAATATGTTAATTAATGTATACCATCAACAGTCAAAAAATAAATCTATTATTTTTACAATTTCTTAGGTTTATAAAGCTGGCTAAGTTCACTTAAATAAATAATTAATTCGTTAGGGGTCTTATTATTTTTATAATTGTTATGTAAACTAATAGTTTTATTATTATTACCTCCTAGTCACTTATTTAAGAGGCACATATTTTGTGTTTCGCACTAACCTTTTTTCTTTGCAACAACACTCGCCTGCACCAAGAACGGAAAGGTGATCTCTCGACTTGCAACCACACCATCGACATAAAATCTTCGACGCCCGCGTACTCCCAAACCAACGTCCCAGAACCACATGCAAGCGACTCAGCGCAGAACCGGCAATATTGAGCTAAGTACTTAGTTTGGTAGACCTACCACCCATGTATGTATCATATAATCTTCTATATATTATAGACCACCTTTATATGATAGGTGAAGCTTCTGCCTGACGCTCCCTAAATCCTAAGCATCACCGATTATACCAGTTCACTTAATTAAACCCAGCCGGTACAACTCGACGCTTTACTCTTGGTTCCCAAAATCTGTACAATATATTGCAATAAAAAATAATAATTTAAATCAACCGTGATACCATGAACAATCATGTTATAATTTACCAAGATCAAGATAGGTAGGCCAACTCAACTGGCTAGCTGAATCAACTTACCATTTTACAAGTACGAATAATGTTTCAATAATGTTGCAAAAAATATGATTATGTATTTTATAATGTAAAATCAATACATCTATTACATGTATTAATTGTATTGATAACTGTGTGTGGTTCTGCTGCATTGGAAACTCACCACGTTGTATTTATAACACCCTGTTATATTTAAAATTAAATGGTCCGCAAGAAAACCCAACGCATGCGGAAATAACGCAACGTGTGGCCCGAGCCTTAAATACAACTATTACAGTCTTTAAACTGTACCTATTGTTATTTCTTATTGCGTGGTGGACGTGTTACTTGCGTGCTGTATGTCTTTGGGTTTTCCTATTTTTTGACATTGTCTAGATATGCCATTGACGATTTCTGTAGAGAATAATAATAATATGAGCTAGTCTTAGCCGAATGATAACAAAATTGTTAAAATTAAACTAAAGTGATTCTGTTCTCATTTGCAGTCCAGACGTCCAGTCACATACTCGAGCATTTTACTAACTATTGTATATTTCATATCAGCTTGTGTTTTGTTAGTTATTAATTTAATTTAATTTTAATATACATCGAGCTTATAATGGTAAGTTTAGAAATATATTTAATTACAATAGTGTATTATTTAAAGTAATTTATTGAATGATACTGACATATAGATAATTCTTTCAATAGTCCACACTAATTTCATATTTGTTGATTTAATTTTTGTATGACCTTAAGAAGTTATATTACTTAATTTTCACAAAGAGATTTAAATTGATAAGATTTTCATCTCAATGATAGTTATTATACAATTTTAGTTTATTCAATATTCGTCTATAGTCTATATGTACGGTAAGTTACTTTACAATGGATGATATAATATTTGTTTGAATACATTTACGTGTCAGTAAGTATGACTAGAATAAGTATTACATTTAAGCTCAATAACTATTAGGTGGCTACTACAAAGAAAAGGCTTATATTCAGGCATGTTATACTATTTTAGATAAAATACCATCAGACATTCAGACCAGTATTTCAAATTTAAAAAAATGAAATTTGAATGAAAAGATCCAAATAGAATAAAAAATGGTTTTTGAATAAAAAATTTAAAAAGAAATAAACATTTTTAGAATAAAAAAATTAGAAAAAAATCATTTGAATAAAAAATCTACTAAAATAAAAAAAAATATAAAAAGAATAAAAATGGTTTTTGAATAAAAAAAATTAGAAAAAATATCTAAAAACAATAAAAAAAAAGGTGGATAAGTGGATGTCGCTCTGCTGTACAGTAGGTTGCAAGTGGGTCACTGTAATGGATGGTGTTAAATTTGAATTCAAAGATATAATATAATTGTATAAGAAAAACGATTCTGAGCGAAAACGGTCAGTCAGCCTATGATATTTGATGATAATATTGTGAATAAAGTAATTTATATATAACCTATTTACGTGGAGCCTTGTAAACACTAACGTTTGGTATGAGTTTGGACTCACAATTATAAATAAGTTAGCGGCTATTTGCAAAATATTAGCAGCGTTTTTAAATTCGTAGCTCAAAAATGGGAGGGCTGCGTGAAGTTGGCCCCCGTTTTATTTTTTTTATACCGGGCAAGGAATTCATTTGCAAATTCTGAAAACCAATTTGCAAAATGTCGGTAGCGATTTGAAGTTCATAGCTCAAAAGGGGGAGCTGCGTGAAGTTGCCCCCCCCCCCCCCATCTTATTTTTTTTATAACGGGCAGGGAATTTATTTGCAAATTCTGAAAACCAATTTGCAAATATTTGCAAATAATTTGCAAAATGATAAAATAACTCTGAAAGAAATTGGTCATGATCCAACTTCACGCACATAAAAAAAACATACAAAAATGTTTAAATGATACTATATGTCTATATTAACTATTAAGTATACCGAATGCTTACATTAGTGTACCATACACTTCTATAAAATTAAATACTTATTGTAGATTTATAAATGTGGTATGCAGGTACATGGCCAAGTTTTTAATAGTAATACTAGTGATAACTAGTAGATAACTAACTGAATATAGTTTAGTTTAGTAAATATAACTAAAGCCTAAAAGGAATTGATAAATTAATATAATATAATACTTTTTATAAATAAAAACCATAAACATAATATAATAGTTATCATGATATTATTTTATGAATTTATCATATTCATAAGTTCATCTATTTCAGTACTATCTATATCAGTGGTTCTCAACGGGGGCAATATCGCCCCCCAGTGGGCGGTAAAGTGTCACCGAGGGGCAATGAACTAGTTTTGGGTGGTAGGGGGGCGGTGAACTAATTTTGGGTGGTACAGGGACGGCAAACTGTTCACGCAAAAACGTTGTAGATGGTGTCGGTGTGACCTAAAAATAATTCATACTTGATAATCCATATAATAACTATCAGTCACTACTCAATCTATGCAATACACAATAACTTATCTACAAATTTATTATCTTAATTATTTTAGCGATTGTGCGTTGACATTATACTTTATTATAGGTACCTATATTAACCAACCTTTTAGTACACCGTTTGCTTTGACCCGCGTATGTTGTATTAGTTTTCGTTATATTCAGTCGGTTAGTAACGTGTGTAAAATTGTATTTCCAAAAATGTCTGATGCAAAAAGAAAATGCCGTCAATATAATATGACGTATTTAAAGTTTGGATTTATTCCATTGCCATCCAACATACAGCTCCCAATGTGTTTAATTTGTAATAAAGTGTTCTCCAATGAGGCAATGAAACCATCTCGTTTGAAGGAACATTTGCAAAAAGTTCATCCTGACAAACAAAATAAAGATTTGTCGTTTTTCACAAATATTAGGGACAAGTTTCTGAAGGCACCATCGGTCTCAGGCTTATTCGCAGGCTCATCAAAACAATGCGATGATGGTTTGATTGCTTCTTATAATATATCGAAATTGATAGCAAAATCGGGAAAAGCCCATACCATAGGCGAAGAGTTAATACTTCCAGCTGTCAAAGAAATAGCTTTCGACAACATACAAGTTTACTGTCACCACCTCGAGTCTTTACATATGGACTTTTCAGACGTTTTAAGGATATTTTGTCGTTGGAAGTTCCTCAATGGGTCATGAATCCTTTTATAAATATTGAGACAGCAGAGATACAAATTCAAGAAGAACTAATCGAACTTTCAACTGATGAAACATTGAAATCCACTTTCAAGGGTAGTGATCGGCTCACGGAATTTTGGCTTAAAACTAACATAATTCATAATTATCCTGGACTGTGGACTCTCGTTAAAAAAATTTTAATAGCCTTTCCTTCCTCATACCTCGTCGAGCGAGGGTTCAGCACTGTAACAGATTTAATTACAAAAAAGAGAAATCGACTGGATATCGTGACAAGAGGAGATTTACAACTTAAGTTAACAAACATCGAACCTAATATAAAAAAACTTGCTAAAAACCACCAAGTTCAACCATCTCATTGAGCCTAGCAATATATTTTTAAAGAAACTAAAAAATGTATTTATATTTATATTTTTTTAAATAATTAATTTAATTTTTATTTATTTATTTATCAATATTTATTTTTTTTAATTAATTACCATAATACTAGAACTATAAATAAAAAATATATCAAATATAAAAAATAAATAAAAACATGAGTTATTAGATAATTTCAATTTTTTCTTTTAAATTTTCCAAATACCCTTAACCTAACCCTTATTATAGAATTCTCACATTGTAGGGGCCGTTAAAAAATTTTTTGACACTCAAGGGGGCGGTAACTTAAAAAAGGTTGAGAAACACTGATCTATATCAATGAGTTCTGTTCTTCTTCATTTTCCAAGTTAACACTTATACCACTACAGTCACTCTCTTTAGTATTATCTTCACATTCAATTTCTTCTAGTTGTAGCTCATTATTACTATCTTCTTCAAATTCTTCTAACAGTTTTTCATAATAATCTTGCTGGGAAAGTGGTGGATTTACTTGTTTTTCTTGTTCTTCCTTCAACTACCAACAACAATATATTTCAAATTGAATACTGTAAATAAAAATGAAAATACAAACTATGCTTGATTAATTTCACCTTTAAATTGTGTTTAACATAAACTAATTTTCCTGCTCTGCTGTTGGTAAGTCTATTTCTTTTGGACGAATGCACATCTTTATATGTACTGAATGTTCTTTCGCAAGCAGCTGATGGAGCAGGTAGTGACAAAATCTTTGAGGCTAACTTTGAAAGTTCAGTAGATGAACAGTAAGCATTCCACCGTACAGTTGGTTCTAAATTGACACACGCCTCCCATACATAGGTATTTGAAAAAATCCCTTCTTTAACCTACATTAAAAAATAAATTATTAACAAAATGGAAAATGTATTTACTACAATTTATATTTTACTTATTTATTATTTTATCTCTTTGAAGAAATAAAGATTCATTGAAAAAACTATCATTTTTTACATTGACTTATACTGAGCGAAATCATACATGACTTTCTGTTCATCAATATCCAAACATATTGTAGATAGTCTATAAATGAATGTAGCAGCCTCAATATTTTCATCTGCAGTCAAATTATTTCCACGATACTTTGGATGTAGTACATTTGCAGTTAAATGAATTTGTTGAACACTAATTTCTTTTCTTGATTGAATATTATTTTTAATTATATTTTTTTCAGTCTCAAAACAAGAAACATTTTTTATATAAGTATCATATTGTTTTTTAATTTCAACAAATATCTCTGGAACAATACTGAGTTGTGGTAAATCACTTTCTATTCTTGTAATCCAGTATGCTATGGGCTTTAAAAAATTGTGTAAATTTATTATACGGTCCCAAAATGTATCATCATTTATAAATTGTTTCACACTTGGTATAATGTCTTCGTCACACTGCTCATATATGTTTGAGAGTCGTATAATTTGTTTATTAGCTAAAAGACTGTTAAGAAAAACTACTACTGAACCCCATCTGGTTTGAACAGGCAACATCGGCGATTTTTTTTTATTTATACTCGATTCTTTTTGTTTTTCATTAAATATTGCGTGTAACACGTGTCGTCTTCTAATGTTATTGACAATTGCAACTCCACCTTTTATGACTATTTGAAATGATTTCAAAGATATAATATCATTTATTAATAAGCTTAATGCATGCGCAAAACAACCATACGTTGTAATATGTTCATACTTGTTATTTACTTCTCGCCAAGCTTTTTTCATATTAGCAGCATTGTCAGTTACTATTCCAAATACTTTTCTTGGTCCAACTTCTTCAATAATTTCTATAATTACCTGTATGTCTTTCAGTTAAAGTGGGTAGACATTTATAAAACACAGGTTTGGGTGTTGTTATTACAAAATTAATAATGCTTTCATTTCTAATATTCGACCAACCATCACACATCAACCCTAGACAGTGTGAAATAATGTGTCCAACAATAAGTTTCTCAACAAAACATTTTATACCATTAACTTCACTGTCCAAAAGTTTATTCAATAGTTGATAAGAAGAAGGTAATACATAAGCTGGCCTTATTTTTTCAAACAGTTTCTTCCAATAAATATTATCAAGAAGCGATAAAGGTGATCCACTTGCATAGACAGCTTTTGCTAACATTGAGTCTAGTTTTAATTTTCCATCCTTAGTTACTTTATCAACAAATGTTTGCATCATGGAAATATTACTCAAAGTAGTTGATGTAAAAGAACTTGCAGACAAGCATTTTGTATCAGATGAAGTACTATCCCTCATTCGTTCAAATTCTTTATTAGGGGTGTACGTGGTACTAATATTAGTGATCTAAGAGTCCAACGTAATGCAGTTATTTGAACTTGAAGTTGGCTCAGGTTCATCACATATATTGTTTTCAATGGTATCATCAATATTTTCCACATCATTCACTGATTGGAAAGATCCTTTTAATTACAAAGAATATATCATATATATTATATTATCAGGATTACAATTACATATGGATTACCATAGGCTTTACGGTGACTAGACATGACATAGACCTGTTAGTAACTTTATAAAGACAATACCAATTTGCTTTTGGAAACTTGTACTACTGTCCTGAATAAGAGCCTTCAGTACATAAAATTATATTGATTTGAAAAGATTTAATTGCAAATGGAAAAATGATTTAAATGGCCCGAATTGATCAGTTTGTAGACATTTTTAGTTTTTATCAATAAGACAATAACAAAATATGATAATTGATAAATATTTGTATTATAATTTATATTATTATGACTAATTTTTGTTATTAATACTAAATAACTAATATTTGCTAAACAGTTTTATAATATTTGTATTGATTTATGTAATGTGTGGTCTACAAATATAAATGTAAATTCAATCTAATAACTAAATAGGTATTGATTGTAAGTTGATTAAATTTTATTATTAGTGAAGTTATGTTTTTAGTCATGAAACTCACATGATTTATTGAAAAGTAAGATTAAAAACTATATTAAGTCAAACTGTTAAGTTTCAAAATAAATAAAGGTTAATAATTTATTAATGTAGGTAATATATTTTATATAATATAAATTATAATATGTACTTAAAAAAAAAAAAATATCTGGACATCTAATCAACGTACCTATAGGCTATAGCCACTATAATGTCTACTTGTACAATTTTACATGGTGAGTCATGACGTTACAACGGTTTTAAATCTACGAATAACATTATATATTTTTCCATTAAATAAAAACACTGAAACTATTAACCATCAGTAAGAAAGTGGTATTCATGGATTCAAAAACGTTTTAAAAAATAATATTTATACATACCTGAATCCGATTGAAAGGCGTTTTTTATATTTTTTGGGCATTTATTACACTTTAAAATGTGGTTTAATTGACGAGTTGCGTTTTTAACTGTGGTCCAATTTCAATAATTACAAGTTTTTTTATAGTATTATTTTGTTTTTTGTCGCTCAATTCTCTAAACACTATATGTATTTTTGCACTATGTTTTCCCATGATGACATATGCTCGAGGACATATACGTCTATACTACATAGGCATATAGCACGTACTATGTCGATTAAACGTTCGTACACTAATTATTTTAAAAATTAAGATTATATGATAAATATTAAATGTCTATAGGTACACTATTGTCGTCAGACGTCTATTCACCATAATAATAATAATTATATGATAATAAACCATGCATATTTTTCTAGTTAGAAACTATATATAAGTTATAAGTTTATAACGTTAAGATTATGATTGCGATAATAAATTATTGACTGTCAACTGTGTAATAAATATTATACTTAAATAATATATTTAGTCACAATTCACAATAATAGAACCATCCTTGCATCGTCGTCGACGAAAAGCCATTCCTGGGGAAAAAACCAATTTTTGCTATTAACAGCCGAGAACAAGACCAGAATATAGTATAAATAGTATAATATGTCAACCATGGCACTCATGCATTAATATTGTTAATATCAATGATTATACCAATAACTCATGGACTGTACTATTAATAATTGATAAAAAACAATCATTATAATTTGTTTCCAAAAAAAAAATACAATGTTTCACGTTTTCGTGAAATATTTCACCATGTAGTGAAATATTTCATACTTCAAACACTAGACGAGTGTGAAGTTGGGGGACCAAAGATAGGGGACTAATTCTCGGACAGTTATTGATAACAGTCATTGTATGCGCGGTTGCGTTTTATTATATTCAAGGCACCCAACATTTGTATTACCGTCAACCACAAGATGGCGCCATAAAATTCATAATTCTCTATAACTGGGCACCGTGTTAGTTCAAAAGTGTACACGGCTTTCGGGGACATAGTAATATGCGTCGGACCAGCCCAGGGGACCGTGTTCCGGAAGGGGACCGTTTTTCGTATTTTTGGAAAATTTCCTATAAGACGTTCATTTACTTATCTTTATTATTATGAGCCACCATAAATTGGTGGCTTTCAAAAATTGATTATAGGCGAATTAAAATAGGAGTAAGTTCAATCAAGAAATTGATACTTACTCTCATACTATCGTGAGTTGTATAAAACGTGGTCTGTTATATCTTTGAATGATTCACTTCTCGTTCGAGAGCAGTTTTTTTTTTTATTATTTACATGACTTTTTAATGTTAATAGTATTGTTTTAATGATTTTAAAAATTTTATATGTATTTTGCTATTATATTATTTTTATTTTTCACACTACATTGAAAAAGTTCGTTTTAATATTATAGTATAATAACTCAGAATGTTCGTCTAATGAGAGTTTCCTAATGTGAGCCATCTTGTGTTTTTAATTAGCAGTATATTTTTGGTTTTTAAGAGGTAATGGTCTATAATAATAATTGAATAATCGGCAGATGGCGTCCCATGGTTTCTTAATAGCTTACACCATAATACTATAATATTTTCTTCAATAAATTGTATTCCTTAAAAAGGTTGGTAAGTGTATATCACTGTGCTGTACATTAGGTTACAAGTATGTTACTGTAATGAATGGTGTGAAATTTTGAATTCAATGATATAATTAACAATAGGCAAATATACAATAGTGAATATGCAACGATAGGCTAGGCAACGTCACCAAAAGAAAATAAATTGTTATTCGAAAAAAAAAATGAAAAATATACCTTTTATAATAGATGGATAAAATGAAATTGCCGTAGCATCGTCGTCTATCCTAGTATCCTAGGTTTAAACCCGTGCCGTACCTATTACTTAAAGCGTTTTCCGCCATTTCGCAGCCGCAAATTGTTTTTTCAATCGCGATTTCGTAAACAGCTTACGGACAGGGACGAACACGTGCATTTAACATAGTAAAAATTTTATAAACAGATAATGTGATGGTGACAAAATATTTTATTTGGTAAAATAGCAATTACTGTTCAATAATTGTTGACATTTTTGTTTATAGTTTCAATGAAATATATCATAAATATAAAAAAATTCTATAACTTAACCTACACAATAAAAAAATAATTGGTTTGTGAAAAAGCCTACTACAATAAATTACAATAATTTGTTACAATCGATATTTTATTCGTAAACTAACATTAAAAAGTTCTGATAAATTATTTCTGAAAGCTTTTTTTTTTTTAACAAAATTCTTTATTACGCTATCTGTTACAATTAGAACAATAAGCTTAAGTGATAATAACAAAAAAAAACAGACATAAGTGACTGAGGGAAGAGACCTCCCATCGGAGGTACTTCAACATGAATATTAATTTAAATTTAAGGTATTAGTCCTAGCATAATATTAATAATAGTGATAGTGCAGTGAATACATAATAGTTAAGTAACAAAGATCATATAAGTTGTAGTGATACATTTTTTTTTTTTTGAATTTTGTAAGCTTCAAACACTCATAACAATTTAATTCAACTTTCTGGTAGGCATTTTATTTTAGATTCTGAGTGGAACGATGAATATATTGATTTTACAATGATGTGTGTTTTTTTATTTTTGTGTCTGTCATCACCTTTTATCACAGTAAAAATGCTTGGATTTTCTTCAACAGTATCCTTTTCTGATAGGAAAGTGAATCTAGTTGGTACTTTGGCAGGTCAAAAGTAAAAATTTCCCAGTAATTTTCAAAATCGCCGTGAAAAACAAAAAAAAAATGAAGGAAAAGCGGGAATTTTTACTCAAAATCTGTTTTTGAAAAAAATGATTTTGGTTTTTGGTGTAACTTTAAAACAAATGAACGTATATACATAAAATTTTCAATGGCATAGTTTATATTTGCATTTTCTATACACGATAAAATTTTTGAAATATTTTGATTTCTTTTGAACTGTTTAGGAATATTTTCTGTTTCTAATTTTATTAGTCTTTTTTTCTATATGAATGTCAATAAAACTTTATTTGTTGGGTAGAAATGCTTCAAATTTAATACAAGGCTCCTACTATATTTTTACAATGATATTTGAAAAATATTAAAAATATTTAGTCACAGTATTTATTTATAATCATTTAAAGTTCAAATATTGACAAAATACTGAAAAATCACGAAAATTAACAAATTATTTTGAGTTGCGAATTTCTAAAAATTTTTCTTTTTAAATCTAAGATTTGAAAATGTAATACAAGATTATCCATAAGTTTATCTACCTTTATCAAAAAAAAATATTTACAAAAAAGTCAAATTAAATTTTTATGATCGTTTGAAATTCATATTTGTACAACATTTGATATTCACTCTATTTCTCATGTAACGATTTTGATATTTTGTTGTAATTTAGAAACGAATAACTCAGTGTCCACAGGTAAAAACCTTGTTAATTTACCATGTGATATTGGACGATAGAAATACGATATCAAAAATCGGATTTCTTACGATTGTTAAAAAAGTTCTCCTCTACAATTTTTATAATAGGTAGTTTTATTGTAAACCGCTTCAATAAGCCGCATTACATGAAGAACAAAAGTATAGTTTTTATTAGTAGGTATGAAATTCGGATACAAATACAAAATATAAAAACGAACAAAATTAAATAATATTTGTCATGAAATATAATATAATAATCATTTTCTTATCTGGGTTATTTATAAACTATGTACGGATAGAAAACCCGTTTTGACCTATGGTGCGGTACTGCTGTTATCGCGCGCGGGGTGGTGGTATAAACACCTAGTATCGAGCGCTGCCGCTGCCTATAATGGGCGCAGCATATGACGAGCGTAAATAAATGTTTTTTTTACCGAAAAACATGGTTTTGTAATTCCAAGAATACGGCTTATTGAAGCGTTTTACAGTATAAACACCTATTACAAAAATTGTAGAGGAGAATTTTTTCTAGAAACGTAAGAAGCCCGATTTTTGATATCTTGTTCCAATCGTCCAATATCGCATGGTAAATTAACACGTATTTTTAAACTTTTTATCAATTAATTATTTTACTAATTAATAAGAATATCGAAAATCGGGCTTCTTACGTTTCTAGAAAAAATTCTCCTCTACAATTTTTGTAATAGGTATTTATACTGTAAAACGCTTCAATAAGCCGTATTCCTGGAATTACGAAACAATGTTTTTATGCCATATTTTGTCTACTAGTGCGCCCTCTTAATCATTGTAAATGTTTCTAAATGTATTTGTGTTCAATAATTCGTATATAATACGTATATGAACACTGCATTTGTGTTGGTTGACGTTGTGCCGTTGTAAATTATAATTATCTAAAAATAAAAACATAAAGAAGTTATTGAAAATATATCAAATCGTTGTCCTTGTTTATTAAATTATTGTTATTAAAAACCACAATATCTAAAATCTATAAACAGTAGTTAGTTTGATGGAAATATTATTTTAGTAATTTGGACGACGGTCGTAAATTTAGTGAAACTACCGACCGACAGTTTCAATCGCAACATCGTGTATAGGCTGTATGGGCATGGCCGGTTTCCGCCAAAAGTGTACCTTTCCCTTTTCCCCCAATTCTCTTTTCCGCCAAATCAAAATCAAAGTTAGTCTAGTATTTGAATAATATTTAAATATATATACAATATACATGTCAGTCATATTATAATATATTATAAATTATAATTTTATTTTTATTTCACATACATGCGTCAGTCATATATTTTATAATTAATATTATTATACCTTACTATAGTTGTATGATATTTCTTTTACGAAGTCATATCTGGAAATTTAAGAAATAAAAATATAAATATTGACATTAAATTAAAATAGTTAGTCACACTACCTGTCAAGATCTCCATTCGTATAATGAGTTATAAATTGTTCATTTCCACGTTTACTTTCAATGAATTCAATGATGTCAGCCATTCTGTTACGGTGTGTGTTTTATAGATGGTTCAAAATCAAAAATGTAGTTTTTATTGACAAAATTAAAAATTTAATTCACGAAATACACTAAAATGTTATATTATATTTTACTGTTAACAACGCGATTAGGTTCAAAAGAAGTAATAAATTCAATAGTAAGTTATACTTTATCGAGAACGGTTAGAAAGCGACTAGGCTGCTTATTATTATACAATAACGGTTGGTTTGTACGTATCGTACAACTGTCAACTGTAACAATATAATAACTGATACAACAAGCAAGATTAGCAAGATAAATCGATAGCGTTTGGGAAATATCAAGGAATAATCAGTGATAAATTTATCAGTAAGTTGAAATTACGGTATGTTATATTATATATATCATTATAGTATAAACTTCTTAATAATAGTAAAAAAAACTGTTTTTATGAATCCTAAAATTATAATATGACTGACATGTATATGAAATAAAAATAAAATAATAATTTATATAATATATTAAAATATTAAAATATGACTGACATGCATATTGTATACATAATATTTAAATACTAGACTAACTTTTTTGATTTGGCGGAAAAGTGAATTGGGGGAAAAAGGAAAGGTACGCTTTTGGCGGAAACGGGTAACTCCCGGCTGTATAGCTAATATAATGTATTACCATATATGCAGAGACGAACCTAAGGTGGGTCATTGGAGGTGTTACACCCCCCCCCCCCCCTCACAACTCGGCAATATTTGATTTTTAGTCGGCAAAATGGAATTTATTTTCACCTGAATTAAACCAATTTTTTTAAGACGAGGAAAGGAAAATTAAATAAATTGTTTAAATGTTAATATTGTTTTAACTCAATATTTTCGTAAGGGGTTATGGAGCGGATTCGCTATTTAAAGTACATCGAGGACTGAGACACGATTGAGCATAAAACACCTTTTTGCATTGCATTTTCAAGCTTAATAAAATCAGTATCACATTTATGTCATCCCTCTTCACCACCCACTCCATAATCAAAAACTCTGGGTCTATGCCACTGCAGTCTGCAAGTATTCATTGTAATAACTAACAAGTAATACATTTAGTACTGCAATTTTTTATTTAGAACGGATTATTTTTGAATAATAATAACAGTAATAATAAGTAATAACAGATCGCCGGGACACGGGGCCTTGCCTTGCTAGAAAGAATAATTCAATTAAAAAATATAATTAGTATTATATATAATATGATATTAAAATATACAATAAGCGATGATCGACGGCCGGAAATAATTAAAAAAATAGCTAGATAAACCACAAAACCAGTCAATACATGTATGGGGAATTTGTCAAAATTAAGTGCGATCGTTGGCCACTAGGAGACACTCAACTGCGGCAAGGCGGTATTAATAAACATTATATTATGCCGCCGCCGCCGCCGCCTAGCCGTTGAGGTTGACCCTTGCCTGAACATCATTCATTCTGCAATTTGGTTTTAGCACGACGCAGTCGCCACTTCGCCAGTATATTATATACCTGAACGGCTGAACACAACTGAACACACAAATCGTAAGTACAATGTTGAATATAATTAAAACTATTAAAACTATTTTATGAATACTTTAGTATAATAATATGATATATTTAATATTTTACGTACCTTTATACACCGATTAAATTTTAAATAAATATAATGATTTTTAAAAGAATACAATTTTACGAAATACATTTTCTAAAAATTAAAATATTATATATATATATATTTCTTAAGCATTCAATAATTTTATTTTGTAGCTTCGAGATTCCTTCAATTTATGGCAAGTGTTGTATTTTAAATTTAATTTTCCTTGGTTAATTTAAATTCAAATTTATTACATTAATTGTAAATAGGGTAACTAAGTATATATATATAAAAAAAAAACAACAGTATAATAAAGAATAATATAAACAATTTTTAATTTTAATGGGAACATTTTTTTTTTATTTAAGTTTACTCAATTAATTATTGTTTTATAAGTATAAAAAGCAGGGCCTTGCACCCGATTTAACCCGAACCCCTAACACCCCTAAACACCTTTAAAAAATCAAACACCCGAAACCCGTATAACCCGAATGATTCTGTTTTCAAAACACCCGTGTTAACCAAAACCCGAATAAATATTCGGGTTAACCCGAAATCCCGAATAATTTTTTTTCTCATTCTTCATGCGACATAATATCATTTCGTATGTATTTCTTGTGGTGAGTTCGATTTTGTGGAGTTAAATATTCAACAATAATAATAACAGTAACAATCTAACAAACAATCATAGGTAATTTCTTGAAAATAAAATCCATTAAAATGTTAAATAATTTAATTGATTCTGATTAAAATATTGAGTATTTAATTATTTATCATACCTATTATATGATATAATTTATTACTTTATCACTTTATTATTAAAATAAATCCAAATATAGCCAATAGCAATATAAAATAGACGTGGTCTCAACAAAACTGAAAGTATTGACAGCCGTGACCAAAATACCAAACACTAATAACTATAATAATAACTTGTGTTATTTCATTATTTGCGACGAACTTCCAAAGCGGAATTACCTATGTCCTATAATATCTAATTTAGTAACTCGAATATCGTAATACGCGGCTATATTTATTATTTACCAGTTTTTCGGTTAGGTTAGGTTAAATCACGAAATCATAATTTATATTTTATTTTATTTGTCTATGGCTCAACAGTCAGTATGGCCATCTATTTTAAACATTTTAATATTTTATTATTTATTATATCCATCGACTTGGCATGTGGGAAATTGTACATTTGTAATTTGTATCACCTTCGGTTTACGAGTCTACGACGTGCCTCTCACTATACGTACCTACTCAATTTTCAATTTTATTATTATTTCATCGTACGATTTGTGAATACCTATATATTTTTTATATTACCTTTTAGTTATAGTATAATAATATTATTCATAATATTTATAAAGATTATTTTTTTTTAATTTTTAAGTCATCACAAAGTAATCAATACCTATTTTGTTATATAATAGGTACGTAACATTATGCAAAATTAAAATATCAATCTGTTGTGACTGTTGATTTTGCAAAATATACCTATTCATTATGTTTTTGTATTTACTTTTAAATGGGATTAGGCTCTAGCAAGTTAACTATTTTTTGACCACAGAAAGCCTTGTAAACATTTTGATTTTTGATGACTGTTTTTTGTTTGCTTATCAAATAAAATTTTTCTGAATATTTTTAATAAGTACCTATGTTGCCGCCGCAACATAACAGAAATAAGATATCGGCCACGGGGGAACAGCTGGTCACACACACACACACACAATCACCGCTGTAATCATTGTTTTATTTTTGTATATATTATTCAAACGTGTCCAGTGAATTATTATGTAATTGTACCTACAGTATTATTATACATAATTATTTTTATTATCACCGCGTTATCGCACTTCGCCGAGCTGGCTCCGCGAATATTATTTAACACGGCCGCCGCGATTTTTGTCTCGTACCGAACGTTTTCGCAGCAGTATCCACGCATGCATTTTTGTACCGCAATATTATAATATTTTTTATACTAAAACGGTAAAGTATTGTTATTTACAGATTTTTGTTGCAGGCTCGAATAGCCAAGTATTTAATTATAATCTTATTATTGCGCGCCATAAGGGCCATTTATTATACATATTGTAATTCAATTTACTTTAAGTTCCGCGGCGCAAATTGCCATATTATTATAATATATTGAGTGTGCGCGAATCGCCGGCTTTTTAATAGTAAATAGTATTGTATCGTGGGCGCGAATCGCCACGAATTATTATATAAAATTCTTGTTATATTATTATTATTATTATCATTACCCGGTGCGTATCGCCAGTGTTGTCTTTTTTTTATACATTATTGTTATAGCAGAAGTATGAGACCAGCTGGCCAGTCTGCGCTCCACAAATTGTGAGTTATTCTTATTACTATTATTATTTTTACTATTACCCATTTCGTATTATAATTATTATTTGTTGTACCAGAAGGGCCGCATAGTATTATTAATTTATCATTATTCTGATTTGTCATAAGGACTACATATTATTGTAATATTATTTAACGAATTTATATACCTACAGCTCACATAGCTGCACATAATATTAAACCTTAACTCTGTTGAGCCAGAAGGGCTAATTTATATAATTTATTCTGTTTTGGGTGAGAATGGCCATAATAGCATACATGTATCTCGTTTAGCCATAAGGGCTGCGATTCATTATATTATATTTTTTTTTTTTTTTTATTATTAATATACGGTTAATTTTAATATACCAATATAAATGCTTTACATTATCGGATAATTGATTTTGTTTAACAACCCCCTAGATCACCGGTGTTTGAACTGAAGGATACCCAGGTATTATGGCTGGGAAGTCATCCTCTTGTTCATCAGTCGTTGTTTCGGTCTGTGTTTTATTCAACATTTGTGCTAATTCAGTGTTTGGATCTAGAGCTAAAAAGGTGTGAACTCTGTTGGATGCAACAGGCCTAGTTAGTGCTCCAGAGTATAGCATAACTATACGTCTACAAGTTGCACTGTACGCTGTAGTTAATGGAGAATTACCAGCACCCTTATAATTCGTCAAAGAGGTTTGCCCCTCATAAACGGCAATGTCAAAAGCAATGTTCATTAGAAACCCAATATTATCTATTTTAAATTCTGGAAGAGATTCTGGGGGATATATCAACTTACAGTAAGGGCCGTCTTCTTTCAAAGAGCGATACTTTTCTATGGCTGCCTTTAAATATGGTAAGTATTTAGCAACCCCATTCCAAGCCATCAACACTGGATTTTTTGTGAGAATATGAGTAATGATCATATTGAAAGATGTTAACTCTGCCATGTTCAAATAAATCATTGTAATTTTGCATGCTTCGCTCATGATATTGTCTTCCTCGACGGAGATATCTCTTATAGTATAGAAAGCTATTCGCTTGAACTCAAAGCATGCCGCCATGGATGAGGTCACTCCCTCAGCAAATTTCAAACTCGGACGGTACTTTACCAAGTCTGGATCATCTTTGTTGCACAAAGAGCAAGAGGCGTAGGCACGGATCCTCTTTTCATACCAGGCAACCATGTTTTGGTTATTCAGCTTCTTTGTTATCAAATTTGTATAAATCCCCATGATGGTTATTAGAACTGACGGGTCTAGTCTTATCTCATTGTCAGCTCTGTCGACAGAATCTGCCGGGAGAATGTTAGGGTTATTTAATTCAGCCATCATGAAAGCTTCCAGCTCCTCATCCTTTAACCCTGACTCTGCAATTTGTTCATCAGTCATACTCTTTATACGTAGCTGTAAGTCATGATACCACTGTATCATAGTTGTTCTATCTAAGTCTATTATCTCGAAGCCTTTTCTAATAAATGCCTGTCTGAACTCCGGGTCCCTAGCTCTAGCCAATAGTCGGAACATATTTAGGAAGACAGTCATACAATCGGTTGGTGACATTAGAGTATTGGATGATGCTGCAGCTAATAAAGGTGTGAAAGCTTTCTCAAATGCCTCACCATCATTTCTCCCAGGTAATGGAATGAAGAACAATTTCCTCCTAGTCCCACCCCATCCTCCTGTAGGGCCTACAATGGGTTCCACTCTTTCGACCTCATAGACAGATGCTGCTCTGGAAACTCCATACTTCGCCATATTAACTCCATCATTGTTAGTGAACCTGCCTATTGTATAATTACCTCTAACAGCCATGATTTATATCACAGTTAAGATTAAGTACAATTAAACCGTTATAATTCACAAATGTATCTACTGAGCTTTACAGATTCTCGATCAATGCTACGTGTGTATGTGTCACTTTTCTAAGATGCTGATAAGTTGTTTATCTTGTTAGCTTTTTTACATAGATTTTTTCCTTTTTCTATGTTAATTTTGATATTTCCTATGGAAACTTTTTAATAGTAAATAGTATTGTATCGTGGGCGCGAATCGCCACGAATTATTATATAAAATTCTTGTTATATTATTATTATTATTATTATCATTACCCGGTGCGTATCGCCAGTGTTGTCTTTTTTTTATACATTATTGTTATAGCAGAAGTATGAGACCAGCTGGCCAGTCTGCGCTCCACAAATTGTGAGTTATTCTTATTACTATTATTATTTTTACTATTACCCATTTCGTATTATAATTATTATTTGTTGTACCAGAAGGGCCGCATAGTATTATTAATTTATCATTATTCTGATTTGTCATAAGGACTACATATTATTGTAATATTATTTAACGAATTTATATACCTACAGCTCACATAGCTGCACATAATATTAAACCTTAACTCTGTTGAGCCAGAAGGGCTAATTTATATAATTTATTCTGTTTTGGGTGAGAATGGCCATAATAGCATACATGTATCTCGTTTAGCCATAAGGGCTGCGATTCATTATATTATATTTTTTTTTTTTTTTTTTATTAATATACGGTTAATTTTAATATACCAATATAAATGCTTTACATTATCGGATAATTGATTTTGTTTAACAACCCCCTAGATCACCGGTGTTTGAACTGAAGGATACCCAGGTATTATGGCTGGGAAGTCATCCTCTTGTTCATCAGTCGTTGTTTCGGTCTGTGGTTTATTCAACATTTGTGCTAATTCAGTGTTTGGATCTAGAGCTAAAAAGGTGTGAACTCTGTTGGATGCAACAGGCCTAGTTAGTGCTCCAGAGTATAGCATAACTATACGTCTACAAGTTGCACTGTACGCTGTAGTTAATGGAGAATTACCAGCACCCTTATAATTCGTCAAAGAGGTTTGCCCCTCATAAACGGCAATGTCAAAAGCAATGTTCATTAGAAACCCAATATTATCTATTTTAAATTCTGGAAGAGATTCTGGGGGATATATCAACTTACAGTAAGGGCCGTCTTCTTTCAAAGAGCGATACTTTTCTATGGCTGCCTTTAAATATGGTAAGTATTTAGCAACCCCATTCCAAGCCATCAACACTGGATTTTTTGTGAGAATATGAGTAATGATCATATTGAAAGATGTTAACTCTGCCATGTTCAAATAAATCATTGTAATTTTGCATGCTTCGCTCATGATATTGTCTTCCTCGACGGAGATATCTCTTATAGTATAGAAAGCTATTCGCTTGAACTCAAAGCATGCCGCCATGGATGAGGTCACTCCCTCAGCAAATTTCAAACTCGGACGGTACTTTACCAAGTCTGGATCATCTTTGTTGCACAAAGAGCAAGAGGCGTAGGCACGGATCCTCTTTTCATACCAGGCAACCATGTTTTGGTTATTCAGCTTCTTTGTTATCAAATTTGTATAAATCCCCATGATGGTTATTAGAACTGACGGGTCTAGTCTTATCTCATTGTCAGCTCTGTCGACAGAATCTGCCGGGAGAATGTTAGGGTTATTTAATTCAGCCATCATGAAAGCTTCCAGCTCCTCATCCTTTAACCCTGACTCTGCAATTTGTTCATCAGTCATACTCTTTATACGTAGCTGTAAGTCATGATACCACTGTATCATAGTTGTTCTATCTAAGTCTATTATCTCGAAGCCTTTTCTAATAAATGCCTGTCTGAACTCCGGGTCCCTAGCTCTAGCCAATAGTCGGAACATATTTAGGAAGACAGTCATACAATCGGTTGGTGACATTAGAGTATTGGATGATGCTGCAGCTAATAAAGGTGTGAAAGCTTTCTCAAATGCCTCACCATCATTTCTCCCAGGTAATGGAATGAAGAACAATTTCCTCCTAGTCCCACCCCATCCTCCTGTAGGGCCTACAATGGGTTCCACTCTTTCGACCTCATAGACAGATGCTGCTCTGGAAACTCCATACTTCGCCATATTAACTCCATCATTGTTAGTGAACCTGCCTATTGTATAATTACCTCTAACAGCCATGATTTATATCACAGTTAAGATTAAGTACAATTAAACCGTTATAATTCACAAATGTATCTACTGAGCTTTACAGATTCTCGATCAATGCTACGTGTGTATGTGTCACTTTTCTAAGATGCTGATAAGTTGTTTATCTTGTTAGCTTTTTTACATAGATTTTTTCCTTTTTCTATGTTAATTTTGATATTTCCTATGGAAACTTTTTAATAGTAAATAGTATTGTATCGTGGGCGCGAATCGCCACGAATTATTATATAAAATTCTTGTTATATTATTATTATTATTATTATCATTACCCGGTGCGTATCGCCAGTGTTGTCTTTTTTTTATACATTATTGTTATAGCAGAAGTATGAGACCAGCTGGCCAGTCTGCGCTCCACAAATTGTGAGTTATTCTTATTACTATTATTATTTTTACTATTACCCATTTCGTATTATAATTATTATTTGTTGTACCAGAAGGGCCGCATAGTATTATTAATTTATCATTATTCTGATTTGTCATAAGGACTACATATTATTGTAATATTATTTAACGAATTTATATACCTACAGCTCACATAGCTGCACATAATATTAAACCTTAACTCTGTTGAGCCAGAAGGGCTAATTTATATAATTTATTCTGTTTTGGGTGAGAATGGCCATAATAGCATACATGTATCTCGTTTAGCCATAAGGGCTGCGATTCATTATATTATATTTTTTTTTTTTTTTTTTATTAATATACGGTTAATTTTAATATACCAATATAAATGCTTTACATTATCGGATAATTGATTTTGTTTAACAACCCCCTAGATCACCGGTGTTTGAACTGAAGGATACCCAGGTATTATGGCTGGGAAGTCATCCTCTTGTTCATCAGTCGTTGTTTCGGTCTGTGGTTTATTCAACATTTGTGCTAATTCAGTGTTTGGATCTAGAGCTAAAAAGGTGTGAACTCTGTTGGATGCAACAGGCCTAGTTAGTGCTCCAGAGTATAGCATAACTATACGTCTACAAGTTGCACTGTACGCTGTAGTTAATGGAGAATTACCAGCACCCTTATAATTCGTCAAAGAGGTTTGCCCCTCATAAACGGCAATGTCAAAAGCAATGTTCATTAGAAACCCAATATTATCTATTTTAAATTCTGGAAGAGATTCTGGGGGATATATCAACTTACAGTAAGGGCCGTCTTCTTTCAAAGAGCGATACTTTTCTATGGCTGCCTTTAAATATGGTAAGTATTTAGCAACCCCATTCCAAGCCATCAACACTGGATTTTTTGTGAGAATATGAGTAATGATCATATTGAAAGATGTTAACTCTGCCATGTTCAAATAAATCATTGTAATTTTGCATGCTTCGCTCATGATATTGTCTTCCTCGACGGAGATATCTCTTATAGTATAGAAAGCTATTCGCTTGAACTCAAAGCATGCCGCCATGGATGAGGTCACTCCCTCAGCAAATTTCAAACTCGGACGGTACTTTACCAAGTCTGGATCATCTTTGTTGCACAAAGAGCAAGAGGCGTAGGCACGGATCCTCTTTTCATACCAGGCAACCATGTTTTGGTTATTCAGCTTCTTTGTTATCAAATTTGTATAAATCCCCATGATGGTTATTAGAACTGACGGGTCTAGTCTTATCTCATTGTCAGCTCTGTCGACAGAATCTGCCGGGAGAATGTTAGGGTTATTTAATTCAGCCATCATGAAAGCTTCCAGCTCCTCATCCTTTAACCCTGACTCTGCAATTTGTTCATCAGTCATACTCTTTATACGTAGCTGTAAGTCATGATACCACTGTATCATAGTTGTTCTATCTAAGTCTATTATCTCGAAGCCTTTTCTAATAAATGCCTGTCTGAACTCCGGGTCCCTAGCTCTAGCCAATAGTCGGAACATATTTAGGAAGACAGTCATACAATCGGTTGGTGACATTAGAGTATTGGATGATGCTGCAGCTAATAAAGGTGTGAAAGCTTTCTCAAATGCCTCACCATCATTTCTCCCAGGTAATGGAATGAAGAACAATTTCCTCCTAGTCCCACCCCATCCTCCTGTAGGGCCTACAATGGGTTCCACTCTTTCGACCTCATAGACAGATGCTGCTCTGGAAACTCCATACTTCGCCATATTAACTCCATCATTGTTAGTGAACCTGCCTATTGTATAATTACCTCTAACAGCCATGATTTATATCACAGTTAAGATTAAGTACAATTAAACCGTTATAATTCACAAATGTATCTACTGAGCTTTACAGATTCTCGATCAATGCTACGTGTGTATGTGTCACTTTTCTAAGATGCTGATAAGTTGTTTATCTTGTTAGCTTTTTTACATAGATTTTTTCCTTTTTCTATGTTAATTTTGATATTTCCTATGGAAACTTTTTAATAGTAAATAGTATTGTATCGTGGGCGCGAATCGCCACGAATTATTATATAAAATTCTTGTTATATTATTATTATTATTATTATCATTACCCGGTGCGTATCGCCAGTGTTGTCTTTTTTTTATACATTATTGTTATAGCAGAAGTATGAGACCAGCTGGCCAGTCTGCGCTCCACAAATTGTGAGTTATTCTTATTACTATTATTATTTTTACTATTACCCATTTCGTATTATAATTATTATTTGTTGTACCAGAAGGGCCGCATAGTATTATTAATTTATCATTATTCTGATTTGTCATAAGGACTACATATTATTGTAATATTATTTAACGAATTTATATACCTACAGCTCACATAGCTGCACATAATATTAAACCTTAACTCTGTTGAGCCAGAAGGGCTAATTTATATAATTTATTCTGTTTTGGGTGAGAATGGCCATAATAGCATACATGTATCTCGTTTAGCCATAAGGGCTGCGATTCATTATATTATATTTTTTTTTTTTTTTTTTTATTAATATACGGTTAATTTTAATATACCAATATAAATGCTTTACATTATCGGATAATTGATTTTGTTTAACAACCCCCTAGATCACCGGTGTTTGAACTGAAGGATACCCAGGTATTATGGCTGGGAAGTCATCCTCTTGTTCATCAGTCGTTGTTTCGGTCTGTGGTTTATTCAACATTTGTGCTAATTCAGTGTTTGGATCTAGAGCTAAAAAGGTGTGAACTCTGTTGGATGCAACAGGCCTAGTTAGTGCTCCAGAGTATAGCATAACTATACGTCTACAAGTTGCACTGTACGCTGTAGTTAATGGAGAATTACCAGCACCCTTATAATTCGTCAAAGAGGTTTGCCCCTCATAAACGGCAATGTCAAAAGCAATGTTCATTAGAAACCCAATATTATCTATTTTAAATTCTGGAAGAGATTCTGGGGGATATATCAACTTACAGTAAGGGCCGTCTTCTTTCAAAGAGCGATACTTTTCTATGGCTGCCTTTAAATATGGTAAGTATTTAGCAACCCCATTCCAAGCCATCAACACTGGATTTTTTGTGAGAATATGAGTAATGATCATATTGAAAGATGTTAACTCTGCCATGTTCAAATAAATCATTGTAATTTTGCATGCTTCGCTCATGATATTGTCTTCCTCGACGGAGATATCTCTTATAGTATAGAAAGCTATTCGCTTGAACTCAAAGCATGCCGCCATGGATGAGGTCACTCCCTCAGCAAATTTCAAACTCGGACGGTACTTTACCAAGTCTGGATCATCTTTGTTGCACAAAGAGCAAGAGGCGTAGGCACGGATCCTCTTTTCATACCAGGCAACCATGTTTTGGTTATTCAGCTTCTTTGTTATCAAATTTGTATAAATCCCCATGATGGTTATTAGAACTGACGGGTCTAGTCTTATCTCATTGTCAGCTCTGTCGACAGAATCTGCCGGGAGAATGTTAGGGTTATTTAATTCAGCCATCATGAAAGCTTCCAGCTCCTCATCCTTTAACCCTGACTCTGCAATTTGTTCATCAGTCATACTCTTTATACGTAGCTGTAAGTCATGATACCACTGTATCATAGTTGTTCTATCTAAGTCTATTATCTCGAAGCCTTTTCTAATAAATGCCTGTCTGAACTCCGGGTCCCTAGCTCTAGCCAATAGTCGGAACATATTTAGGAAGACAGTCATACAATCGGTTGGTGACATTAGAGTATTGGATGATGCTGCAGCTAATAAAGGTGTGAAAGCTTTCTCAAATGCCTCACCATCATTTCTCCCAGGTAATGGAATGAAGAACAATTTCCTCCTAGTCCCACCCCATCCTCCTGTAGGGCCTACAATGGGTTCCACTCTTTCGACCTCATAGACAGATGCTGCTCTGGAAACTCCATACTTCGCCATATTAACTCCATCATTGTTAGTGAACCTGCCTATTGTATAATTACCTCTAACAGCCATGATTTATATCACAGTTAAGATTAAGTACAATTAAACCGTTATAATTCACAAATGTATCTACTGAGCTTTACAGATTCTCGATCAATGCTACGTGTGTATGTGTCACTTTTCTAAGATGCTGATAAGTTGTTTATCTTGTTAGCTTTTTTACATAGATTTTTTCCTTTTTCTATGTTAATTTTGATATTTCCTATGGAAACTTTTTAATAGTAAATAGTATTGTATCGTGGGCGCGAATCGCCACGAATTATTATATAAAATTCTTGTTATATTATTATTATTATTATTATCATTACCCGGTGCGTATCGCCAGTGTTGTCTTTTTTTTATACATTATTGTTATAGCAGAAGTATGAGACCAGCTGGCCAGTCTGCGCTCCACAAATTGTGAGTTATTCTTATTACTATTATTATTTTTACTATTACCCATTTCGTATTATAATTATTATTTGTTGTACCAGAAGGGCCGCATAGTATTATTAATTTATCATTATTCTGATTTGTCATAAGGACTACATATTATTGTAATATTATTTAACGAATTTATATACCTACAGCTCACATAGCTGCACATAATATTAAACCTTAACTCTGTTGAGCCAGAAGGGCTAATTTATATAATTTATTCTGTTTTGGGTGAGAATGGCCATAATAGCATACATGTATCTCGTTTAGCCATAAGGGCTGCGATTCATTATATTATATTTTTTTTTTTTTTTTTTATTAATATACGGTTAATTTTAATATACCAATATAAATGCTTTACATTATCGGATAATTGATTTTGTTTAACAACCCCCTAGATCACCGGTGTTTGAACTGAAGGATACCCAGGTATTATGGCTGGGAAGTCATCCTCTTGTTCATCAGTCGTTGTTTCGGTCTGTGTTTTATTCAACATTTGTGCTAATTCAGTGTTTGGATCTAGAGCTAAAAAGGTGTGAACTCTGTTGGATACAACAGGCCTAGTTAGTGCTCCAGAGTATAGCATAACTATACGTCTACAAGTTGCACTGTACGCTGTAGTTAATGGAGAATTACCAGCACCCTTATAATTCGTCAAAGAGGTTTGCCCCTCATAAACGGCAATGTCAAAAGCAATGTTCATTAGAAACCCAATATTATCTATTTTAAATTCTGGAAGAGATTCTGGGGGATATATCAACTTACAGTAAGGGCCGTCTTCTTTCAAAGAGCGATACTTTTCTATGGCTGCCTTTAAATATGGTAAGTATTTAGCAACCCCATTCCAAGCCATCAACACTGGATTTTTTGTGAGAATATGAGTAATGATCATATTGAAAGATGTTAACTCTGCCATGTTCAAATAAATCATTGTAATTTTGCATGCTTCGCTCATGATATTGTCTTCCTCGACGGAGATATCTCTTATAGTATAGAAAGCTATTCGCTTGAACTCAAAGCATGCCGCCATGGATGAGGTCACTCCCTCAGCAAATTTCAAACTCGGACGGTACTTTACCAAGTCTGGATCATCTTTGTTGCACAAAGAGCAAGAGGCGTAGGCACGGATCCTCTTTTCATACCAGGCAACCATGTTTTGGTTATTCAGCTTCTTTGTTATCAAATTTGTATAAATCCCCATGATGGTTATTAGAACTGACGGGTCTAGTCTTATCTCATTGTCAGCTCTGTCGACAGAATCTGCCGGGAGAATGTTAGGGTTATTTAATTCAGCCATCATGAAAGCTTCCAGCTCCTCATCCTTTAACCCTGACTCTGCAATTTGTTCATCAGTCATACTCTTTATACGTAGCTGTAAGTCATGATACCACTGTATCATAGTTGTTCTATCTAAGTCTATTATCTCGAAGCCTTTTCTAATAAATGCCTGTCTGAACTCCGGGTCCCTAGCTCTAGCCAATAGTCGGAACATATTTAGGAAGACAGTCATACAATCGGTTGGTGACATTAGAGTATTGGATGATGCTGCAGCTAATAAAGGTGTGAAAGCTTTCTCAAATGCCTCACCATCATTTCTCCCAGGTAATGGAATGAAGAACAATTTCCTCCTAGTCCCACCCCATCCTCCTGTAGGGCCTACAATGGGTTCCACTCTTTCGACCTCATAGACAGATGCTGCTCTGGAAACTCCATACTTCGCCATATTAACTCCATCATTGTTAGTGAACCTGCCTATTGTATAATTACCTCTAACAGCCATGATTTATATCACAGTTAAGATTAAGTACAATTAAACCGTTATAATTCACAAATGTATCTACTGAGCTTTACAGATTCTCGATCAATGCTACGTGTGTATGTGTCACTTTTCTAAGATGCTGATAAGTTGTTTATCTTGTTAGCTTTTTTACATAGATTTTTTCCTTTTTCTATGTTAATTTTGATATTTCCTATGGAAACTTTTTAATAGTAAATAGTATTGTATCGTGGGCGCGAATCGCCACGAATTATTATATAAAATTCTTGTTATATTATTATTATTATTATTATCATTACCCGGTGCGTATCGCCAGTGTTGTCTTTTTTTTATACATTATTGTTATAGCAGAAGTATGAGACCAGCTGGCCAGTCTGCGCTCCACAAATTGTGAGTTATTCTTATTACTATTATTATTTTTACTATTACCCATTTCGTATTATAATTATTATTTGTTGTACCAGAAGGGCCGCATAGTATTATTAATTTATCATTATTCTGATTTGTCATAAGGACTACATATTATTGTAATATTATTTAACGAATTTATATACCTACAGCTCACATAGCTGCACATAATATTAAACCTTAACTCTGTTGAGCCAGAAGGGCTAATTTATATAATTTATTCTGTTTTGGGTGAGAATGGCCATAATAGCATACATGTATCTCGTTTAGCCATAAGGGCTGCGATTCATTATATTATATTTTTTTACACCATTATTGTGTTGCTGTGATTTATTGCCTTATTTATTATTTGTTATTTATTATTATTATTGTATTATACAGCAACTCATTTATACCAGCAACTGTGTTACCATTTTTCCTTATTATTCATTATTATAAACACACCCACATATATACACACTTAACACACAGATAATACACATAATTACACTACACGCATTACGTAGTTCGACAGTATTTGCCCGGCGATCCCGACCACTGCTGTTCGAACTATTACACCATTACACACCCAGCTAGTGCTCGCATATTTAAGACCTAGGTGTTAGTGGTGAGCGATTATAAGGTGTCCGGGGTGCGCGTATTATCGTCATAGGCTCCCGGCCCGTACAACCTACAATTTTTTTTTTTAAATATGCTAGTATGTTATTTAATTCCAGTACCTATTTAGATTTTAGACATGTTATATTGTAAAAAAAAAATGAGTTACGTGGACTCTAATGCCTATAATAAAACGAATAGGTAGTTAAATAATTACTTTCCCATTGTCTTATTTCTTATAGTTCATAGAAAAAGGTAACCACTGTACATTAATTAACCTAGTTTAGTTAAAAACAAACGTTGCGAATTTGGGTAAAACATTTATATTTTATTATAAATAACATAAACATGAACACTTTCTGTTTTTTTTTTTGGGGGGGGGGGGGGGGTCATCAAAAGTTCTGTTTTATCCAGATTTCTCAGCACCCATATTAACCAATATTAACCCGAATAATAACAGTTTTGAAAACCCAAATGTTTGTTTAAAATTTTTATTTGGGTGTTTGAACACCCAAATACATCCAGCAACCGTAACCCGAATAAATGATTCGGGTGCAAGGCCCTGATAAAAAGTATATAAATATTGAAATATTTTGTCTCATTTATTATTTAAACTTTATGCCTATAATTTAACTTATGTTTAGATGACGACATATATATATAATTATGGCGGCGGTCGTCGTGGTGGTGGTGGCCGTGGTGGTGGTGGCAGAGGCGGTCGTGGTGGCGCGGGCGGCGGTAAGACTCCCAACAGGAATAGTAAGTATATATCCTTATATATATAAAAGAACAGGCCTTTTTTATGTACCAATTTTGTGACGACGCTATTTAACTTTTTTCCAATTTTTTTTCACAAAGTTGTTCCAAATACCTTCGTGAGTGTCACCACGTCGCCCGATTTTCAAAATTTTGATTTTAAAGGGTTGTAATTGGCAAAAATAAATTTTTACGTGTAATTTGTATATCTGTATTCATATAATAAATAACAATAGCAGTCGGCCGATAACGGGAAATACGGTACGGCACGGCGGTCCGAAGGTTTCCGTCTACCTGGACTCTGACCTTTTTTTTGTGTGTGTTATGAATTGTTCCGAGGCTATATAATAAACTATTTAATGAGTTGTATAGAAAACACTGACTAAAAATAATAATACATTTCGTCGGTCGTAACACGTTTATCGCATTTCGACTAGGCTTTGTGTCACCTCTCTTACAAAAAATGTAATCGAAGCTGAAATTTTGACCGGATGTGCTAAGGGAGAAAAAATATTTTTACCGAAAATACCATTATACCCCAACAATTTTCCAGTTAAGTTTAGAAGAGTTCAGTTTCCAATAAAAGTCTGTTTTGCAATGACAATAAACAAAGCTCAAGGTCAGACTTTAACTTATTGTGGTGTAGATTTAGAAAATAACTGTTTCTCACACGGACAATTGTATGTGGCATTTTCTAGAGTTGGAAGACCTGACCATTTGTACGTTTATGCACCACAAAATAAAACTCTAAATGTAGTATACCAAGAGGTTTTGACTTAAACCATATTAGAATTGAGCAACTACGTATCATTTGTAAATATTCATAAAAAAAGTTATATATAACTATAGAAACATTTTTTAATAACAATATGTGTATCAGAATCATTAGTATCATTTGTAAATACTATTATTATTATTTTTGTTGTCTTTATAATTCAGCAACTACTACTTTTTTAGCACTTGATAGCATTAAGTAAAATACATTTTTTCTTCTTTAAAACACAACAATTTGTGTTGATTTTAGAATTTAATTTTGATAAAACAAAAACTTCACACGGGCGAAGCCGGGTAATTCAGCTAGTATTATCATATAATACCAACTAATAGTTTTAGATTCTGAGCGAAGCGATAAATGTATTGATTTTACAATGATGTGTGTTTTTTTTTTTATTTTTTATTTTTGTGTCTGTCATCACCTTTTAGGACAGTAAAAGTGCTTGGATTTTCTTCAACAGTAATTTTTCTGATAGGAAAGTGAATCTAGTTGGTACTTTGGGGGGTCAAAAGTAAAAATTTCCCAGTAGTTTTCAAAAGTGACGTGAAAAACAAAAGAAAAATTAAGAAAAACGGGAATTTTTACGCAAAATCTGTTTTCGAGAAAATCGATTGTGGTTTTTGGTGTAACTCTAAAACAAATGACCGTAGGGACATGACATTTTGACTGAATGTTTATATTGGCATTTTCTATACACGATAAAATTTTGAAAATATAACTTTTTTAAATGTTTACGGACATTGTCAGTTTTCAATTTTTTTAGTATTTTTTTCTATAATTATCAATAAAATTTTATCTGGTGAGTAAAAGAGCTTGACAATTGAATAGAAGGCTCCTAAGTTATTGTTTCAAAGGCAGATGAAAAAAATTAAAAATCCATAGTCACAGTGTTTATTTATAAGCATTTAAAGTTCAAATGTTGACAAAATACTGAAAAATCACGAAAATTAGCAAATTATTTTGAGTTGAGAATTCATAAAAATTTTTCTTTTTAAATCTAAGATTTGAAAATGTAATATAAGATTACTCATAAGTTTGTCTACCTTTATCAAAAAAAAAAATGTCTACAAGAAACTTAAATTAAATTTTTATGAGCGTTTGAAATTTATATTTTTACAACATTTTCGATTTCTCATGTAACAATTTTCTTATTTTATTGTAATTAAAAAACGAATGACTGTAGATACTTGAAAATTTCACTGAATGTTTATATTAGCATTTTCTATACACGATAAAATGTTGAAAATATTTTGACTCTTTTTGAGCCTTTTACGGACATTGTCAGTTTTCAATTTTTTTAGTTTTTTTTTCTATAAATACCAATAAAATTTTATTTGTTGGGTAAAAAAGCGTGAAATTTTAATATAAGGCTCCTGATATATCATTCTAATAGCAGTTGAAAAATATTGAAAATACATAGGCACAATATTTTTTTATCAAATTTATAATTTATTAATTATTTTGTAGTTAGTTAAAAATGTATAAAATGTTTAACTTTTATGGCTAAGGATTTAAAATTTAAAACAAGGCTCCGCGTAAATAGGTTATATATAAATTACTTTTTTCACAATAATATCATCAAATATACTTTGTAATATCATAGGCTGACGTTTTTTTTATACAATGATATTATATCATTGAATTCAAATTTAACACCATCCATTACAGTGACCCACTTGTAACCTACTGTACAGCAGAGCGACATCCACTTATCCACCTTTTTATAATCTAGTTCTATGTACCGAAAATTTATATTGAGATGCATCAATACGTCAATTTTACATGTAATACGCCACCTTCACAATGCCTAAAACATGTGTAAATAATTTTTTCTTTAATACTTAGGTATTCAATATTTACTAAGTAGCTAATTAATTGATTTGAATTTTGAACTAATAACCATAATCTTTTATATAATTTATACGTATCACTGTATTCGGGGAAAGGAGGTTTTATCTATCTGTTGACTATCCATTTTTTTAGTAGACCTATACAAAATAACTTATTCAAAATGTTCTTGTATGTACTTTGGTTGCATTAACTTTGTTTTGGTTTCACACAAAGATAAAATATTGATTTTTTATTTCATGTTTATTATTATAAATTAAACAGTGATGTTATTTAATTATCTAGTTACATTGATCTTCGTACATTATAACATTTTGTTTAAAATATGTTTTATGTCTCCCAATCTAAAGGAATGAAATGATTAATTTTTCTGAAATTGTCTAAATTAAAAAACAAATTAATATTTTATCATGGATAATATGTTTTAATTTCGATTCCTTTGATTTTCTAGAATGCCCCGTTTGTTTCAAGCGGGGTCATACCGCCGCTCAATGTCGTGCCGTGGATGCCGCCGCCACCAGAGACCCGGTCGCTGAGGCTGCCGAAGCAGCTATCGCGTACGCCAGAAAATTGCAAGAAGAAGCTGCCCTGGCTGCTCGGGAGCAGCAGAGAAATCAGCCACCACCACCACCACAACAACAGCAGCAAGAACAGCCACCACAACAACAGCAAGAACAAGAAGAGCAGCATATTAACATGTAATATGATGTAATATAATATAAAATATAAAAAAAAAATGTATTCAGTGTATTTTCATTTCCTGGTCATCATTATAGTGTATTAATTGGAGTTACTAATTTGTAGGTGTCTTGCAGTCTTGAAAAGAATACTTTTATTTTGTATTCGGAATACATATTCGAATAAATGTATTAAGAATACGTATTCGAATACTTTAAAAAGTATTTGAATACTATTAGAATACTTTCACAACTAGTTTTTGTTAGTTTTTGAATAAGTATTTGAATGTTCATGATTTATAATATGTCTTGTCACAAATTTAAAACTATTTTTCTGGATCAGTAAAAAGTATTTTTTTTATGAATACAAAAATACAAATAAAAATATTTAAATATTAAATAATATTTAATGATTACGATGTTTAAAATTGAAAATAGTACATAAGTTCATCGATATTAGATGGTAGCTTTAATATTTTTAATGTAATATTTGACATTATTAGATAAATAATCAAACGATCAAATAATAATAATTAGCTATGTAAAATAAAATTAAATACATCAATACTTTATAAGATACAAATTAATTAGAATTAATATTTTTTTATTCACGAAACTTGGCATTAGTCATATAAAATTTCATATATCTTGATCAATAGAATTTTTATTATTTCTTACAGTTATTGAAACAAATGTATAATGTAAATACTTATTAATTATGTATTATATTAAATTAATACAGCAAAGGTACTCCCCTACTGAGTTTGGGAACAATTGTAACATTTTCGATAAGCTAGGAGTACCTTATTGTAAATAAAAATAAAAAAAAAAAGATATTGCACTCATTTTAAATAACTTATAATCTTTATAAATATGTATATATTAGACATTGACTTTCACAGTAATTCCATGAAATTTCATAAAAAAAAAAAATGTTACAAACGTACCCCATCCTTAACACAGCACAACACCAGCCTTAACTGGGGTTTTCTTAAAATAGGCATTTTTAAGGGGACTTGGCACAAGTCCAACATTTTTTCTGCATTCCAATTTACTCGGTGTGACAAAATCAGATTCAACCCTTATGCTTTGTGGTAGAATTGGAGTACTACAAGGTATTAGTGGATTTCTTATCATCCAACTGCAATCACTTTGGGGCGATACACTTGTGTATTCAAGTGAAACGTGGTCTTTATGCACAAGTTCAGGCTCTGTGTGATCAGAATATGAAATGCAATTTTCAATACTAGAATTTTCATTAAAATAAATACTATTTGAATTTATATTGTTTGTGTTATCTGATGGATTACACAAAGACATATTATCAGTGTTTTTTAAATTTCCTATACACTTTAGTACGGTTGACATGATTTGCAGCTACTTTAATGTGTTTACATATGGCATTTAGAATTATACTATTGTAATTTAAGAAATCACTAGACGTATAGTTACAATTTTCAATACATTTTATTATTGTACTATTCATTTCTGACCCATCACATAAATCAACATTGTTCATACTTTCAATACGTTTATGAAGAGATGAAGTTTTTCTATTGATAGCATTTGCAATTGATTTTTTTAAACTATTATCATTTTCTTTATTAAAGATGATATTGCAAATATTAATTACACAACTGTCAGAAACTGAGACATTTCCAAAATTTAAATTTGGATATTGAGTCTTAATATAATGAGCTACCTCATCCAATTTTTTTTCTAAACTCATTTTAAAGCTTATAAATAATTTTTTTTTGTGTCTGAATTACAAATTTATTCCCACTTTTATCTGCCTGAGTTTACCCTCTTCGACTATTTTGTGTCGGAATTAACAACAATTCGTCGGCACTTTTTGCTGTCTGAGTTTACCCTCTTCGACTATTTTGTGTCGGAATTAACAACAATTCGTCGGCACTTTTTGCTGTCTGAGTTTACCCTCTTCGACTATTTCGTGTCGGAATTAACAACAATTCGTCGGCACTTTAAGCTGTCTGAGTTTACCCTCTTCGACAACTAATATTATAACTAAAACTATACTTAGAACTACTTTTTTTTTTGTTAACTACAACTACCACTGAAAATACTTTTTTTTGGATTTTTTTTTTCTACTTTTTTTTGGGTTTTTTTTTCAACTACAGCTAAAACTAAAACTACAATTTATTTTTATTTTTAATTAAAACTACGACTACGACTACTTTTTTTGGGTTATTTTCTTTTTTTTAAACTACAGCTAAAACTAAAACAACTATTTTCTTTTAAACTACAGCTGCAACTATTTTTTTTTTTTTTTTTAGGGGGGGTGGGAGAACCCCGTTTTTTTTTTTTTTTATTACAACTATAGCTAAAACTAAAACTACCACTAATACTAACTACAACTATTATAAGAGTTGATGTGATGCTGCTGTAAATAAGGTAAGGCTGCTGTGCGGAAATCGTTTGGAAAAAGCAGGATCACAACACCTGAAAAATATAAAATAGATAGGTTTTAATTTTTAAAATTACAAAAATATATTATATTCAAAAATTATACACTCCTATTTTAATTCGCCATTGAGCTTGTGAATACTGTGACAATAGCAGACATAGTTATTACAATTAAAATAATTTAAGCATACAAATATTAAATAAAGTTGATTATTAATTATTACAAACAGATACAATAATGTCAAATATATTAAGTGTAGATCAGTGTGCTATGATAATTAGTTCATATTTTCAAACAAACATAATCTAAGTTAATTTCATAATTTATTCATTCTAAAAAAATAACCACGTCTGTACTGACAAGTAACACTTTTCAAACATATAAATAAGTATATAAATGTATTTATTTATTTATCAAGTAAAATTGAACTATTATGAAACCTCTCCCTCCATACTAAATTCCAGTCTACAACACTCGTCTGGTTAGGTTACTTTAGACTAGTTTGGTTACATTATTAATTATAATTATTTTTTTTGATAACACATATTTTGAATTCTTTAGCACATATTTTTGTTGTATAAATACCTACTTTGGTTATATAAATACATAAAAATCTGAGCCCTAGTAATTACCATTCTAAGTAATATGCTTTAATAATAACATTTTATAAAATGTGTTGCCTTGAACAATATAAATTTGATTGTATTAAATCTAAAATGTGAAAAGGATACAACAGTATTGTGTTTAATAACAGATTCAACGATGATTTCTTGTCATAGATCATAATGCTTTGACAGTAAATGTATGGATAAATGAATTATTCTTGTCATCAAATTAATTTTGTAACAGCATATGCATTTTAATCCGCTATTCATGCTGAAACTCAATTAAAAAATATACATTTCTATAAGCTATAAAGTTACTCATCATATTTTACAGTATCCAATAATCATTTAAAAAGTAACTGTTATTAGTAATTATTCAATGAAATATTAATGTACAATGGATAAATGATCTTCATGTAGTATGCAAAAAACATCTTGGTAATATAATACTTACTGATACATACAAAATTGTATAAAACTATTAAGGATGTGTTGTTTTTTGAGGAAAAACAATTTAAGAGGTATGTCTCCCATATTTCCCGTGGTTTAGGCCTCTTAATTTGTTTTGCACAGGGGTGCAAAATGTCTAAATGCGTCACTGTACATAGTTGAATAGTTCTTAAGCATTACATTCTTATATTAAATTACAAATAAATGTATTAATACCATGTATTAATGTATTTACAATAAATATGGTTCTATAAACTGTGATGTAAACATACGACGGAAAAATCATAATACAGTAATTAGTGACTCAGGTAACTACTCATCACATAATGAATAAAAGACTTACATTTCCAAACAATGGTTAAACTATTCGGTACAATAGACAGTAGTTTATACATACCTGTTTCCGCAAAAAGTGATGTTTTAAATAATTCAAGATAAATGACATGTTTAAACTCTTATTAGCTAATGTAAAGATAAACAGAACAATGTGTGTTAGATTGTATAGTCTTTAGAGGAATTTTGAATTTATAACCTAACTTTCCATTATTTTAAAATAACTTTTAAAACAATTTACAATTACTGTGTGACATAGGGCGACATCTATTTGACGGTTTCGGTGCAATACTATGGCACCCCTGAACTTATATGAAATGCAACAAAACGTACAAGGTGTCTTATCACTTAGTCGTCCGAGAATTAGTCCCCTAGCTTTGGTCCCCCAACTTCACACACGTAACACTAGTTGTAGTAGTGCGCTCGTCACGAACTGGCGGTTCTTGGTGGGGAATGCGCGCCGCCGAACCATAGAGTAGGATACTACTCTATGCGCCGAACGTGAACTGGTCACGACAGCGGTATAATAATATCTATTAGATAATATAAGATAATATCATAGAACTACAATAGAAGCGAAACTCGATCAACTGATTCGGTTTACGTTTGGGTACCTATGATTTGAAGTCTGAACCTAGGAAACGAGCGCGTAAACCATCATGATGTTAGATCCTTGTTTACCCGTATTCGGAAATTGTTTACTGCCACGTAGGCGGGGTCGTCTCGTTTACCATTCTCTAGATGCATTATCTTAAATCGTGTTTAATAATACAATATTGAATATTAATCTCTTTTGAAATATTGTTTTATAGGTTAGGTTTAGAAGAAGTTCTTAATTTCTTATAATATCCATAGCATTCCATGGCATTAGTATTCTTGTCTATGATCCATGGTGGTGACTGGCAGAAAATAGTAAAATATACCGATTCCCGTATCCGTTATTGTCCGCTGTTGCATTTTAAATTTTTATATTGAAATGTTCCTCGGTCGTTGTCCGTTACATAGTGATTCGTTGATTACTAAGTTTAGAAGAATATGATCGAATAATTATATAGTATTATATTATTGACAGTAGGTAAGTACACATACTTTGCTAATTTTACTAATTGTTTACGAGTAAAAAAATATAAATTACCTTGATATAAGTTATAAAAAATAATCTTGAAAAAAAATTATCCAAGCTAATTATTTGTTTATATTTTAAATCTAATTAAATGTCTTTATATATTTTTATTGTCACAGAAAAACAGTTACATCTGCCCCTGTCGTGTATTTCTCCAAGCCGTCTAAAGTTTTTATTGCGTATACACTTTTACTGAGTATCTACGAATTTTAATTTTACTTTAATTACGTTTTAATATTAGGTTGGTAATTTGTGTTTTATAGTAAAATACAGATAACTATTAAATGTAATTACAGTAGGTAGGTATTTAATAGTTTATTTATATAGTTAATTGGCTTAGTTACTACTGTCACGTCCCAACCGACGTCGATATATACATCAACGCAGAACCTAACCTTGTCCTGGGCTTCTATATATATGATTGTGTCCTTTGGAGTGGGTGGTTGTAGTAGTGGCTAAGCTCGGTCATGAGACAGAGTTTGGGTCTCGTATTTGGTATGCTGGTCGACTCGTATTCTGCGTATGGGTGTTGGCTTTCCAGGAAAGATACGTGTGACGACACCTTATATAGTTTAATTGTTTTCTCTACGCTTTTGCAACGACCTCTGCATGTTATACTATACTAATTGCCTTATTAGTTATAGTGTCAAATATTATTAGAGACGTGCGGCACGCTGTACATAGTTAATATATGACTACTTAAAACGTGGGTTCGTAACACTACCTAGTATTTATTTAATTTTGTTTTCAACTTTTAAACAAAAGATAAGTTGTTGTTTACAATATGAATTTAAATAAAATGCCTTTAAGCAAGTCCACCAAACGTAGGAAATGTTTGGAAGAATGTGAGGAGTTAGGTTTAGCAATCGAAAGTAGTGAAATTAATGAAGACCATTTTAATGTTATCAACAAGCCTGACACGTCTTATGAGCATACATCTGATCTTGAAATATCATATAATAATGTTGAAAATATAAGTTATTCTATTAATTTAAATACCGAAAATTATGACAGTGATGAGATTGACCAGATTTAATTGAAAACTATCAAAAAGATAATATTTTAGTTTCTACATTTTCTTCTGATTCAGACAGTAGTAATGATGGTTCTGGCGAAAAGTTATTACAGAGTATTATTACTTAGTACTGGGCTATTGAACATAAAATATCAACCTACCACGTGTATTTTTAGTGGGTCTTTATTGGGGCACAGAAAAGTTAACATCTGTACAACATTTGTACACCGGTCCGGTAGTTCTCCAGTCTTTAATAAGTGAAGAGTGTTATGATAATTTTTTTTGTTTTCATGTCTCTATAAGTGTTATATTATATACGAACATCTTTTACATTTCATTAATACACTTTTAAGCTATTACGTACAGAAGTGAAATTTATGGAGAAGAATTTTTATCACACAATATTCATGGGCTTCTTCATCTTTGTGATGACTATTCTAAACTTGAGCCCCTCGATAATTGTTCTTGTTTTCCATATGAAAATTGTATGCGAACGTTAAAAAAATGGTACGAAGTCATGCTAAACCTTTACATCAAGTAATTAAACGGTATGAAGAATTTACTTTGTTTGGTAAACTTGCAATTAATGACAATCAAAATACAGGAGATGTCTTTAAACATTTACACTTTGATGGTCCTTTAAGTGATGGCTTTTATGTATTGTTGTTAATTTTAAGTCTAAAATAAGTAAAAATATTAAAAAAAAAATGAAAGTATTAAACTGATTATTATAATCATAAATCGGATTTTAAAGATTTAGGTAGCTATTTTGTCTTATAATAAATATAACTAAAAGGATCTACATACATAATAATATACATATAATATTTTATTATTATATATTTTAACAAACCCAATATTATTATCTAAACATAATCAAATTTGTTTTTAAAAACGTTGAATATTCTTATAAACTATTTTGTTACATAAATTATATTCTAATTAATGATGATAACATACAAAAATATTTATATATTTTTCAATTTACTACACACATTGGTGTTTATAAAAATAATCATATAATGGGCCAATATTATATTTCGTTCAAAGAATAAAATTAATGTTCATGATTTATCATATGTTATGTCACAAATTTAAAACTATTTTTCTGGATAGGAAAAAAGTATTTTTAATGAATAAAAAATACAAATAAAAGTATTCGGAATACGTATTTGAATACTTTTTAAAAAAAAGTACAAGACTGCCCCCCCCCCCCCCTAACTACGCCTATAGCCACCACAGGTTTTATTTTTGCTATAGAAAACTGTCAAAGCCCAAAAGTAACAGTTCAATTAACAAGTGTGTGGTGTGTCCCCTGAAAAATAGAATCTTGATAAAGCCGGACGTCGGTAATTAAAATTTCAAGATCATCGATTCTCGATTGTAATACGGTGATATCGGAGTGTTTACTCTTAGTGCTATTAACAAGACCAATTAAAATTGAAATTTGCTCCACGACTTGGTCTCGCTTGATAATATTTCATTTTAACGAATGCTCGCATCGATCTCGATCTCCTGCACTCTAAGACAATGATAATTCAGCGGTAAATTATAATAATTAAATCGAAAAAATATTGAGATTTTAATTTGGCATAAATAAATACGAATACGTATAAAATAATAGTTCTTGATATGCCAACGCATGTCGGAACGTAATAAGAAATAACAATTATGTTGTTTAGGTATCCCTTTTTTCCGACTTATGACCGTTACCTGGCCCGGAGATTCGATGTCTTAACTATGTATACACAAGACGTGTATTACCAATAAATAGTCACAGGTGACAATGCGCATGATGACGCGGTCACCACAAGGATATAATATATAATCACTTTGTCGTTGAATATTAATAGATATATATATAATATTAGATACGACAGATCTATTCCCTTTGACGTCGTCGCACGGACAGCCACATTGTCGCACAAGATTAATTCATCAGATACTCCACGTCGTCGCTTCTTAAAACATGGGATTCGGTCGCTAACGGGTGAGCTTGCTATTAAGAATCTGAAGCTCAAATGTGTACAGCAAACAGTTCGAAGGATGAAAAAGAAAATTAAAATAATAAAAGAAATTATCGAAAAGTTACAAAAAACCTCATAAATGAAGATGTTGGCTACACTAATTTTTGGAATCTTTTGGTAATAATCAAGATTGAATAACTAATTGGGCTAGTAAACATTTGGATTAAAAAGTTCCTAAAAAATATAGTCCATCTGTTAGGCAATTTGCCTCATCATTGCACTTTTTATCAGTTAGAGTTTATGAGTATGTTCGATAGCAATTTAACACTATTTTACAACACCACCGTACTCTTAGTAAATGGTATGCTAATGTATGCCAATCCAGGCTTTACAGAAACGTCCATAAAATCACTAACATTAAAAGTAAAAATTCACCTAACCCGGTTTATTGTGCACTAATGATGGATAAGATGGCTGTTCAACTGAAACATACTATGGTCGTGTAGATTTAGGCAATGGAATGACCAATGCCATTGCCAAAGAATGCTTTGTTCTTATGGTTGTTTCAGTTGATGGAAATTGGAAGCTACTAATTGGATATTTTTTAGTTAATACTCTCAATAGATCTCAAAAATCTGAACTTTTTAAACATGCTTTGAAACTTATACAATCAACTGGTGTAACAATAATAAGTTTATGAGGACGTCATACCCAAAGTGGAACGTATACAACGGCTAACAGAACGCGCTGTTAGGTGTTTTCACGATCCGCAAGCGCGTGGCGTTTAAGTTACGCCCACTACTACGAGTTTCGTTCGGGAGCGCCGTTTATTATTGTATGAACGTTCGTCTAAGATCTTTCGCATCATTATATAATTCATACACGTAAATGCTGCCGTAATATTTTATATCTCCACGCGTATCCATAAACTAACGATAATAATTTAAGTCACTATTTACACAAATACATGTACCAATATGTAGATTGTATAAACTGTATTATAACATACCTTGATTTGTATTTATTGCGTTATTACTTATTGAAATATAATACCTATCGTAAAATATAATTTAATAACAAGCTATAACTAGTATAGGTTATTGCTAATCATTCTTTTGGGATAAAAAAATATTACTTTTTACTAAAAAACAAAATGTACGTAAATTCAAAATCCCATTTGTTTCAGCAATAAATTTCGAAATGAACCTTGGCACTGCTACATAAAAAGTACTCGAAAATACAATATTAGGTTATAACAAATTACAATATTACATTTACATACAACATTTTATTTAAATAATTATTTTACAATAAATATTAATAAAATGGTTGATTTTATTATAACAATTTTTTTTTTGCTTTAGGAGTTTTAACGGTAGATGTTTTTGGATCTCGTATGTCAGAAATTAACAGTCGATATTTAAATGCTGGATCCACGATTTCCGGCAGTAAGCAATTCCAGTAAAATCTATACTCAAAAATATGTTTTATTCTTTAACTACAATCACTATTAATACTTAACTGTGGTACTTATGATTGTAATTTATCTTCCATATTAGAAGTCCAAAAGTTATCATCATAACTTATTTCTCCCACAGAAATCCATTAAGGAGAGTACTATACAATGAAAAAACACAATTTTTTTTAGTGATATGTAACTGTCCTTGTACCTGATAGTAATAGATGTTGTTTTTTTTAATTTTAATTTTTCGTTTTCGACCGTACAATATTTCAGCTGTAAAACAATTAAGTGATTAATTTAATCATATCTAATTTTTCGAACCCAGTAAATAGTTTATAAGGCTTCACAGCTGTTTATAGTACAACACAAAAGGATACTTATATGTAAGTATAGGTACATACTTTTCCAGTTTCTACTGCTTGAATATAATTTATTGTACTTCTAGCCGCATAAGGAGCCTTAACTTCAATTAGCCTATCGTTGTCAATGACTCCATCTAAATATTTATTAAAACATTGTTATTTGTATAAATAAATAAATTACTATCGACATAATTTGAGCTATGTGGGTACATACTGCAGACTATGGTCAAACATTTTAAGCATAACAAATCCTGAAAAAACTAACCTGGACTAGCGGCAAGGTACGGGTATTCTTCATCAATGTGCAATCCACAAGGCTTTACTTGAAAACCAGACATTTCTTCGAACTTGTTTATAGCAATTTGTTCCATATCTTTGCCAAATTGTACTAAGGTGGTTTTTTTATTTTGATAGAACATCAAATAAATATCAAAAATAATAATTATTATTACCTGGATGTGAAATTAGAATACAATATTCAATATTGACTGTATTTTTACAAAATTACTACCTGTTAGCCTCGATAGTCTTTCCCGCTTCCATAACTCACTACTATAGTCTGGCTCACGAAAAGTGGCGGCTGGTCGCCGCCGTACCCCGAACCTCACCCACCGTGTAGACCAGTGGTTTTCAAACTTTTTTTATACACGGCACACCGTACACTTCAAAACATTTTCACGGCACACTGACCTTTTTTTAGACGAACAAAATTGTTTTGAATTAATTATACTTTTATATACATTTAATTAGAAATGTGTGATTGATGGGATAACAAATATTTATTAATTATTTATTTATTTATTAATATTACAATTACAGTATAATTAGTTATTAAATTGATTTACAAAAAAAAGTGTAGTTTATAAATAGGTATATTTAATGAGAAATGTGTGCCTGATGGGTGTTACAAATATTTTTAATTCTTGGACGAATAGTTGACATACATACTCTCATTTCTTCTTCCACTGAATTTAGTTTTTTTCGTTTTTCTCGTTTTTTATTTTTTATATTCGTAAGCGCTGAAAACCCTTGTTCACAAAGATATGAGGTTGAGAACGGCAAAAGAATAGTCAGTGCTTTTATAGATATCTCTGGATATTCTTTAGAAACATATATCCAGAATTTATTGAGAGTGATCTTTTTGAATTTCAACTGCAATGTTCGATAATTTTTAATTGAACAGAGATTTTCTTCTTCAACAAGTTTTAAATCAACCAAGTCACTAATAGACACATTAAAAGGGTCTCGTACCCAGTCATAATTTTTAATATTAATACTTGGAAAATATTTATTTATTTTTACTTCTAACAATGTGATAGACTTGACTATTAATGACAAAATGCTGTCATCCGCAACTAGCAAAAAAGTACGTGGAAACATGATTAAATTACCTTGATTAATTTTAGTTTTCCATAAATTCAATTTTTAGATGAAAGCCATAATTTTGTCCGACGATGTTAGTATATTTTCATCACGACCTTGCATACTTGAATTTAGTTTATTGAGATGCTCAAACAAATCAGTTAAGAAAGATGACTTTGTCCACCACTCTTCATCCCCATGAAAGTTGAATTCAGTTTCTTCCATACTTAAAAACCGCGGTACACCTAGTGAATACTCGCGGCACACCAGTTTGAAAACCACTGGTGTAGACAGTGGTTCTCATTATATTGTTGCGATCCGGAACGGCGGCGGCGCAGCACGAACTATTGGCGCTATTGTTCATTTTCAAACAGTGGGCATCCCTATGTACCACATTCCTCGTTTAAATGTTTTAAAACCTGTATAAGGGACAGATGGTCATAGAGGGGAGCATGTATGATATGTTTAGTTGTATCCACATCTGCTTGTGGAATTGTGCATTCTTTGCATTTTAGCGTGTTCAGTGTTGCTGTTTACTGTCCTATTACGTTAAAATATATTCGTTTTTTTTTTAAACCTAGTGTTTAGTATATTTGTTATTTTTGTTTACATTAAAATGTCGTTTAAAGATAAAGATCTACACAGCCAAAGTAAAAAAATAGTGTATAGTGTTTATTTATTTTTGAAAAAACTATCGGAATCTAAAGAACTTGACGCCAATTTTTTTCGAAAAACGCAAGACATTACTGCTGAGGCTTGCGGAATATCGAAACGCACCATTCAGCGTATTTGCTCTGAAGTGAAAAAAACTGATGAATTACCCGAGTCGGGCCCTTCTTTTCATCTCCACGTAAATCATACAAGCGGGCAAAGTATGTCTCAGAGTTGGATGATTTCGACAGTGATGTGGTAAGGAGGACAGTCCATGAATTTTACGACAGGGGTGAGTATCCTACATCACAATTAATACTCAATGCCGTTAAGAGCAAAATTAATTACTCAGGAAGTCTGAGTTCAATTAAAAGACTACTTAGGAATTTAAAATTTTCTTACAAAAAATGCAGTGACGGTCGTAAATTTTTGATGGAGCGTAACGATATAGTTGCGCTCAGATGTAAATTTTTAAGACAAATTTGTACAATGCGCCAAAATAAAGATTCTCGACCCATTGTGTATCTGGATGAAACATGGGTGAATCAAAATCATTCTAGGAGCATTGCATGGCAACATGATGATATGGTGGGTCCGAAAATCCCTACTGGAAAAGGTGGACGTCTAATAGTTGTTCATGCAGGGTGTGCCAAGTATGGAACATTGAATAAAGTATGGAACAATGAACATTCAGAATTCAAAATTGGTTTTCCGCAGTAATACTGGCAATTCTACGGATTACCACAACCAAATGAATTCTGAAGTATTCAAATCTTGGTTCACCCAAATGTTGAACAGCCTTGAAGAACCGTCAGTGATTGTAATGGATAATGCATCCTATCATTCAACCCTCGTCGATAATTTTCCCAAAAGTCACACTCGAAAAGCAGATGTACAGGCTTGGTTGACCAAAAAAAATGTCGATTTTTCACCATTGGAAAATCTAGCTGAACTGAGAATGAGAGTTAAAGCTTTGATCCCATTTGAAAAAAAATATGAATTTGATGTATTGGCATTGGAAATGGGCCACGAAGTAATTCGACTTCCACCGTACCATTGCCAATACAATCCAATTGAGCTAATATGGGCCCAGGTAAAAAACCAAGTGGCGAAAAACAACAAGACATTTAAAATGGTTGATCTAGAAAAGTTGACTCACGAAGCACTGGATTCGGTTACTCAACATGATTGGGAGAAGTGTGTGAGATATGCCGAAGCATTGCAAGACCAAGACAATGATAAAGAAATTATGAGGGACAGTATATTGGAGCCAATCATTTTGACATTGTTACCTGATGACAGCGATTGGGAGTCCAGCGACGATGAAGCAAATTCGGAATAACGTTCAGAAATTCGCAATTATTACATATTATATTTATATTCACTTGTAAAGTATATTTTTATTCTGCTATTATTTTGTACTTATGTATTATGTTTGGTTTGCTATTATTTTGTACTTATGTATTATGTTTGTTTTGCTATTATTTTGTACTGTATGTGTACAGGCCGGGAGCCTATGACGATAATACGCGCACCCAGGACACCTTATAATCGCTCACCACTAACACCTAGGTCTTAAATATGCGAGCACTAGCTGGGTGTGTAATGGTGTAATAGTTCGAACAGCAGTGGTCGGGATCGCCGGGCAAATACTGTCGAACTACGTAATGCGTGTAGTGTAATTATGTGTATTATCTGTGTGTTAAGTGTGTATATATGTGGGTGTGTATACAATTAAACAAATAGTTAATAAAAAATGGTAACACGGTTTCTGATAGTTAAGTTGCTGTATAATACGCAGATTTAAATAATAGCAGTACAAAATATATATTAAAAACTCACAGTACCACACAAACGTGTAAAAAATATATAATAATAATAATATAATGATAATAATAAAAAAGCTATTGGAGCCGCTATGAAAATAATGTGACCCTTCTGGTCCAACAATGTATAATAATAAAAATATAATGATAATAATAAATGACCGGTCCTTATGGCCAACCGAAATAATAATAATGTATTGACACAGCTATTTGAGCCGAAGCTCGTATGAGATAATATGTGGCCCTTCTGGCCAACAAATTAATAATAATATAAAATATCTATAGCCCTTTTGGCCCAACAGTTAAATGTGTATAATAAATAAATAAATAATAATAAAAATAATGTGGAGCGCAGACTAGCTAGCTGGTCCTGTGCTATAATATGGGTACAATACACGCAAATGACAAAAATAATAATGTAATAAGTAGGTATTGCCCTTATGGCTCACAATAATAATTAATAACATAATATAATATAGAGATATTATAATAATATACGAATAGACGTATAATAGACTCGTGTCTGGTCACCGTTACGACGAAAATCTATAATATTGACACTTTACTATTAGAGCAAAAAACGGAGTAAAATAATTATTTTGCAAACGTCGGTGTTCGCTGAAAGACGTACGATACGAGACAAAAATCGCGGCGGCCGTGTTAAATAATATTCGCGGAGCCAGCTCGGCGAAGTGCGATAACGCGGTGATAGTAAAAATAATTATGTATAATAATACTATAGGTACAATTACATAATAATTCACTGGACAAGTTTGAATAATATATACAAAAATAAAACAATGATTACAGCGGTGATTGTGTGTGTGTGTGTGTGACCAGCTGTTCCCCCGTGGCCGATATCTTATTTCTATGGTTAATCTTATATTTGTTATGTTGCGGCGGCAACAGTATGTATTATGTTTGTTTTTGCTATTATTTTGTACTGTATATATTATATTATTATGTTTGTTTTGTTATTATTATCAATTAATATAATATATACAAGCGTATTTGAATAAGAGCGGTTAATTAAATTGTTGTTTAATAACCACTACAATAAATAGTCCACTAGGTGCGCTGCGCGCAGCCGCCACTTTTCGTGAGCCAGACTATAGCCTGGTCTCTGGTTTCTTTTTCGATGAGCACACGGTCAACTTTACCCAACTTTCTAAAAATGTTAAAAATAATAGAAGTTGAATAATATACTATGAATATAAATAAGTATATTTGTATTGACAACAATAATATAAAAACCTGACAAATTCATTCATTTCATTTATAAACTGTTCATCATTAACATATTTTTAATTGTCGAGAGGATCTGCATGACCAATCTTCATCTGCATTATTACTTCTTTTTGTCCGCTTAGATTTTAATTTTGGTTCATTTGAACTACTTTTTCTTTTTTTCGGGCACGTATAACGTTTCGCCAGTGTTCGTCGCAAAAAATGTTTACTAACCTTCCCTAAAGATCAAGATATTACATATAAATTAATATTTGAATTACCTTTATAAATATATAATATAATATTTTTTTTAAATTTAAGTGTCATAAAATACCTGGGCTTTTATGTGTTACATATTTCTTAACCGATCTTAAATATTCTCCAGAGTTGGAACTGATAACAGCAGCTTGTACACGAGTAGAGTGCGAAATTTTTTGTGTAAAGTTTATTCTTTTCCTACCTAAAAATTTGTTTATTACACTGTTGAATTGATCGCAAGCGTTGTTGTCTACATCCATTACCAAACTTTCTGCATTATTTGACAATCTAGATACAATTGTATCAATTTCATGTCTAATTGATTTCAACTTGGAAATTCCTTCTAAAAGAATGTTTTGCGGAACACCAGATCTTTTATAAAAGTATGCAGAACATTTTTCGTGGATTTCAAAAATACGGTGATTTGGTGCGTTAGCTATATCAAGTCTAAGTCCTAAAATAATTGTACATATTATATGTATAATTTAGCAAATAAAAACATGTACAACATATTATGTGTTTTTTAATTACCGAAAACTTTATGATATAAAGGTTTGTTTTCTAATTTACGGAAACGTATAGCACATGTCATATCAGTTCTAAGTCTTAAAATATTTGCAGATATTTTTTTCCCTATTTCAATCGGGTAGTCGGCGGTTCGCTTGGATAAGGCCATTTATTTTTGGCTGTAATTACGGAGTAAATAGTTTCGGCACTCGACTTTTTGGACTCTACATATTGGGCCATACGGTAGTATCTCATTAAGTCTCTTTGTGACACTGCTGTCACCATCTCCTAAATTTAACTTGCGTTTTTATTAAGGTAACAGTACCTATACTATAATACTAAATATATTTATAATTTTGGAACAAATCTGGCTTAGCGGCTCCTCGAATTTTTGACTTTTTTTTTTGAGACATAAGTAATTCGACGAGTCTAAGAACGATGGTGCAAAAATAAATTTTCGGAAATGATTAGTTTTGAAGTTATAAATTTGCGAAGTTCGCGATTTTACGTTAATACGCATGGGTGCGTAAAAAAATGCATTTATAATTTTATTTTTCCATAACTTTTTCGTTCTATTCAGTTTATAATCATAAAGGTGAAGTTAAAGTACGATTAACTATCAGTCCGTGTCGTTAAGTGGTTTAAGATGTCTAGTGTTAAATAATAAAAAAATGTCGATTATAAATTTTATCGAAATATACGATTTATTTGAAAATAAAACGTCTCGTCCAGTTTCTCTCAATGTAATTAATTAAGCAGTTACAACAGTGGGATTTTATAGCACCTGACAACCAACTCACATGTGACCGTGGACATTATTTGAAGTTATGCGAAGATGTGACATGCATTGATGGATTTACTTGGCGGTGTCAAATAACAAGCAGTCATGAAAAAAGAAAAAAAAAACAAAATGTAACTTTAAGCGATCTAAAAGAAAGGATACATTTTTCAACAAATACCATTTATCACTATACCAGATAGTCTCTTTTTCTTATTTATGGCTTGAAATTGTATTCTTATCGTTTATAAAAAAACAAAGGCGCATTTATCGTGACGGTCTCTGTCTGTCTACCTGTGTTCACTATCGATCTCTCTCATACGAAACTTTTACGTTATCGCGTGATTGTCGATACGACCGGCATCGTACCTAATTTAGTGGAGTGATGGAAAATCCGTTTTTTTGCGGACAGGCTGTATGATCGGTGACGAACGCCGGACATATTTCATTTAACATTTGGACGCTGACCAAGTAAGTAAACGTATTTAATTGCTTATTATACCTTCTTAGACTGGCCTTGTGTCCCTTTTTTTTTTTTCATGTAATGTTTAACTTTCCTTAGTAAAAGGTTTTATGCTCAAACAATTTTTAATACTTATATAATATATTGAATTCAATCTCGATCAATATTTAAATACCCCTACGTTCAATGTCGTTTAATTGTTTATGATGCCGGAATGTATGACTATCGGCACGTGTGCATTTGAATGAATGTAAATTGTATTTCGTAGTGATTTTCAGTTAACCAGATTAAATAGTGCGCTGTTAACATTGGTTTTTATAAATATTTTATAAAATTATTTTATATTTTACATACACATACTTCGTTTAAAAATTAAAATGTCGTAAAAAGTCTATCGAGAGGACACAGATATTTTCTTAGCAAAGTTTAATTAATAATAGTTCAATTCACTGAAAAACTAATAGCACACTATTGAAACTGGCAAACGAAAATTAACTATGTCGCACGTGTGTAAGACGGAGACAACATAATATTATATGCGGGTATCCTCTTAACTGAAACACCTAACACTTCTAGAATATTATGAGATGCTTGAAAACTCAAGTTTTTGTTGAATTCACTATAGGTACCTAATGGCTAATTATACTCAATAATTGCTGTTGGGTGCGAGTTCTGATTTTGTTTGAGTGCATGACTAATTTTTTTAGGGAAAAAATTGTATTTGTTAACCTTTTACCAATGTTCGAAATCCGCCTCATGACATTTTGATAATTAATTTGCATAGCCAACCAATCACGGCTCAAAAATAGAATAGTGTCTGTAAAAATGACTATTTTTAATATTAATTCGTTTTATTGTTGAGTTTTAGAATGAAAGTGAACAAAATTGTACATAAGTACCTACACGGGGAGCGGTATACAGGTGTTTAACGCACCTGTATACTCGCGTCCCCAAGATTTAAATAATTATAACGCTTCCGGGGGGGGGGGGGGGGGGGGTCCGGAAGCGTTATAAGAGTAAAACTATTATTGAGAAGCGACGTGAGTAAATGCATAAAAAATAAAAATTCTAGAATAATATAATGAAATGTGTACCATCTAATTTGTGTTTCAGGTTGCTTCAAGTGCCACAAGAAGGGGCTATGATTAAAGATTCCCCGGTGAGTGTGTGTTATGTTCTACCACGACCACTATTATTCCGTGTTCTATTATTAATTTTTATAATTTTCTTAGTCTCACATACACCTACACCTATTCGCCAAGGGCTGCCACCACCACCGCCACATCAAAAGGAAGTTATTCCATCACCACCGCCGCGGGAACTACCGGCGGACGACCACGAAGTGGCCCAGGTGACCGCGGCGATGGCATCGGTGGAAGTAAGCGATGTAAGTACATTAATATACATTTCTAATAGCTGCTTGAGAAGAAACTAATCTTACCAATTTTATGAATTGTAGGCGATGCACTGAGCAATGGAAGTTGTAAGTTTCAGTTGGACAATATCCATTGAATTTCATGTTTTGTTACGTATTTTATTTAATTTGTTTTATTTTATATTTTTCAGCTGAATAAAAACTTTTTTTTTCCATATGTTAGTTTCTTGCCTATGTCTAAGGTACAACAGATTATACACAGATACAATAACATAATGGGTGATATATCTCTACTTAAATGGTGAAGTTTTGAAATGTATACCGTCAAACAGGCCAACTTGGGTCAGTTTTGAAATTCTATTGTAAATAACTTTAAGATTAATTAATCTAGAGGTATTTTCAACGTAACATTATTTTTTTTTAGTTAAGGTTTGATTTATTAATTTCTGTTGCATTTGAACCATACAAATTATTCCTTCTATGTTATTTTGTTTTTTGTCTGCATGTCCCTGGTTGTACTGAATTTCGACAACATGGGACACTCATATTTTTCTTATGAAAAACCTATTTTATAATTATATATATATATATATATATTATACTTAAACCAACTTGGGGCAATATTTAAAATTCTCAAATATTATTAATATATTAATATTAACATTAAAAAATAAATAAAAAAATGTTGGTTTTCCAATTATATATGTAAATAATATTAAAAAACCTGGGTTTGAATAACAGTGGCTCAAGTTTGACTAAATAAGTAAAACGTAATTTACAGAAATGTATGCAGGATTATAATTAATAATTTACAATATAGAGTAGTAAATTTAACAGATGTCGGAACATATTTTTTATCATCAATTTTTATGTAAAACGTCTAATTCAATGAGTATTAGTGTAAGTTTTCGGACCTTTTCAAAACGATAGACATTAAACACAAAATTAATTAATAAAAATTAATACTTATGTACAAAATTTGATGCTGCAACACTGCCAAAATGATTTTAAATATTGTTAAAATTGTTAAGATATTGAATTTTGTATTACATTAATTAATTGATAAGATACCGTTATGGAGGTAAAACTAAAAGATAATATTTTGGGCCCGAGTTAAACACACGTCCCAAGTTGGCCGGTTTGACGGTAATATCTGATTCGGTATTGGTGATATTGAACTTTAGAACATTGTAATAAAGTGGTCAAGAAGTTATTAAATCACACAACAGTTGAATGTAAAAATAAGTGGTAAAAAGCTATGTGAACAGTATTGTTCTCTTTTAAAAAAAAAAAAAACCTAAAGCTGAGTAATAGAATTATTACATTATATTACTGATGTAGTATAGTAGTAGTGTAGATAAAGTAAAAACTATTTAGATTGTTCTGGCATTAAAAACTGTGTTTAAAATACTCATATAAATAAATAAATATATGAATAATAATAATAAATAATAAATAAATACATAAATTACCAGGTATTTGTTATTTGATGCATATTTATATAACATTATTACAGATATACAAAATGTTACTTATTACAAATCCAACGTTAATTTTATGATATATGTATGTAACAATAGTCGGTAGTATACAAACCACACATTACATGTATATATAGAGTATAATGTATGTAAATGAATACAAATTAAATTATTATATAAAAACAAATTGTTACAAATCATATTATATGGAATTGCTGTGGCAGTGTAAGTGTAAATAAATGAACACGTATTTTGATTATTATTAGGTGCATCTTTAAATTATAAATGAAATGGCAATTTTATAACATGGTATATAACAATAACTGGTGGAATACAAACAACACTACGTATGTTGTATAGAATAATACATACAAAAATCTAGGCCCTAAGTATCCTAGTTTTTTTATTCTTTCTCTCCGCACCGTCACATAGACCCCAAGGGGGTCACAAAGACCCGGAGGAGGTCATATAGACCCCTTGGGGATAACATTTTCCCCTGGGTGAATATTGTATAATTACATTAATTATATAGCTACCTGTAATCGCATCAGAGAAATTCTGCATACACGATATTCTTGGTGACGAATCGACCATTTCCATCGCAATACATGCTGACTTTAACTGATTGCGCGTCCCTCACTCTTGAAAACGCAACGTACAACTGTCCATGGCTGAAGGCGGGTGACGGCAGGAGCAAACCGACTCGGTCGAACGTTTGACCCTGAGACTTGTTGATTGTCATGGCAAACGACAACCGTACCGAGAATTGAATCCGTTTCATTCGAAAAGGCAAATCGTCTTCCTCACCGGAAGTCATCGAAACAGCGGGTAAGATGATGTCTTCTTGCGCGTCGTCAGCGCCGGACAACCTCCTCGCCTTGGAGTTGTGTCTCCGCAGTTCGGTGACCACCAACCTCATCCCGTTGCACAGTTGTCGCTTCGGATCAATGTTTCTAAGCAACATGACGATCGAACCGACCTTGAGCGTTAACTCGTGCGACGGAAGCTCGTTCGGATGCAGATCGTTGAGGAACTCTGTCTGGTAGTTTGCCGCTTCGTCGGCGTCGTCGATCATCACTGTTTCTATGGCGTAGTACGTTCTTACAGCGCCCGTTACGCGTCGTAGCACTGTGGAATTAATTTGGTGGCATTCCTCGTTGCGGGGACATAGTATGATTCTCCGAGCGAACTCGTCGACGTTGGCCAACGACATTTGCTGCGGATAGACGAAATCGGTCAAATCCACAACGTCGCAAACCAGTTGCGGTAGGATGTTGATAGTGTCCGGAATACCGTCGACCGACGGCAGTTGACCTTTACCGAGCTGAAGTAGCCAAGCACCGAAGTCTGCGTCATTGTCGGCGCGCATGTTCCGCGTCAGCCGAAACTGTTCAAACTCTCTCCACAATGAGTGGCGTTTGATAGATGACATGACGATGGAGCTCCTGTTCTCCCGGCGAACGACGGGCAATATCTGCCTGAAGTCGCCAGCTAACAGGTTTACCACCAAACAGTAGTGCCGATCCCATGATGTCCTCGAGCAAACGATCGACCACCGTGAATTGTAGGCCCGGGGACATGGGCGCTTCGTCCCAGACAATCAGTGAAGCTTCACGTATCCTTAGCGCCCGCAAAGACTGCATGATGATGCTCGAAGTAGATTGTTCGGTCAGTGTTCCCAATGGCAATCCGAAAGTCGGGCGCACCGTCATGCCGCCCTCCATGAGGGATGCGGCGATCCCAGTGTATGCCACGCTCAACACCGTTTGTTGTCTATTACGAAGCGACGATATTAGGCATCCGTATAGAGTCGTTTTTCCCGTGCCTCCTGGCCCGTCGACGTAGAACATTTTCTGGACGTTGCGGTTGTCGTCAACGGCCCCGCCATCACTCGATCGTACACCGTTCGCTGTTCGTCGTTCAAGTCGCGCAATCGTTGTTGCCAAGCAACAACCGCGTCTATTGCACCGAACATTTGGTCGTCTTGATCCGGTTCCAGTAGATCGTCGTCTGGATTGGGTAGACCGTAGTCGTTGAGTGATTTTCCGCGTGCACGAAGTAGGTCTCCGATTGCTTTGAGACATGCCGCTCTCGCGCGGCCGACGTTTTGGAAGCGCTGATTGAAGTCTTCCATCATGTTAACCTCGAACCGCCGGTACAGGTCCGCGGGATGGCAAAACAATAGTATCGTGACGTATAGATAACGCAGTTGAGTGGCTGTGTCCAACGACGATGATTCTGTCAAGCACGCCCGCCACGCTTCGTCGTCTTCCAACAATCCCAACGCAACGGCTGCGGCCGCGTATGTGGCATGTACGACCCCGTTTACCGTCTTCAAGTCTCGGAAAGACCGCGGGCCTCTTCTGTTTAAGAGTAGCAGTCGTAGATGAAAACGGTCTCTATCTAGTGGGTTGACGACGTACATCCGAGCTAACGTCTCGCGAGGTGCCTGTCTACACCGCAGTCTCCACTCTTTTGACGATGCTTGCCAAGTGTAATGTATCGGTATCTCGTGGTACAGATACTGTCGGGCATAAACGTTTCTCTCGTTGAGCGCGAAGAACGCTGTGAGTTTTGTGTGAGGTAGGGCGTGGTTTTGTACCCCCTGTAGTTCTTGTCCACGCGCAAAGTACACGTTGTGGTAGTTTTCTAGGTGCACCGGAAGTCTAACTACCGTGTGACTGATGTCGTGTAATTTATACGCAAACAACCTCCAGATGGCTTCTGGTGGGCTAACGTACCTCGAATTTATGAAACTGAAAACAACATTTATGTATGTATGTAAATATTTAGAACAGTTGTTAAAAAAAAAATCAATAGTTATTTAAAATTTCATTATTACATATGTATATAAAATATTGTCATGAGTAAAATGTTGTAATACTATTGTTTGTGATGTATGTATAATAAATGTAATTATGTCTGAGTATAGTGTAACACTATTGCAATTGGAAATAAAACAGTTTAAACTTTAATTTTAAACTTATCTTTAAATATATGATAATTGATAACATATATTAGTAAATAACAGTTATAAATACTGGCAACTGATTATATATTGCATAGGTTATGAAACATGATTAAAGATAATTAATTAAATAATAATAACAATAATAATACATATACAAATAATTATTAAATCTATGGTAAGAAAAATTATGATTTGATCACGTGCATTTTGATAAAAAGCAGAATGATGCAGCGTCCCGTGCGTTAAACCTTAAAAACAAAAGTAGGGATACGCTTAATTTTCTGAAAAATTAGCTGGGGTACTCCGTGCCCCCGTGTATATATAATAAATATATTACTATCAAAAGCCAAAAAGTTAGTACAAAGTCTGTGTTTTCATGTTCATTTTGTTTTCAATATTTTAATTTTTAAGCTAGATACCTATAAGAGTTTTTAATATGTGATTTATCATATTATTATACATTTATACATTTATACACATATCCCTTAAATTAAAATTTTCAAATAACAATATGAAAAAACAGATAATATTATTTTTAGCCTTAAGTAAGTTCTCCAAACATTTCTGGTGTGATTCTACAAAAATTTTCGAAATTACCAGAGTCTTCTTTCAATAAATCATCCAACAGATGATTACCACCGTAGTTCACCCTATTTTTGTTTAAAGAAGTCATCAACAAACGACGAACTTTACGTTTTTATTTTTTTTACTCAAATGTTTTATAATAATACAATTAGCTGCTCCCAAAATCATGTCATCATCATCGTCACTTGACATTATAATGTGTATATATATTATATAGTATATATTTAAAAAAGTTTAATTCTGTTTAATTCTGTCAAATAAATTAAAAAACAAAAATACTGACATGACGAACAACACAACCACAAACGAAGCCTACCGATTGCTAACTAACGCCAAACTACGAATTTTATTTGGATGAACATTTACCCAGTACCGAATTTTAACCTACAAATGGCGAATGGTGCATTCGCTCGTAATCGTTCGCGTTCGTTCTCCAGTGTGGACGCACATTTTAAATCTTTGCATACTGGTGGAAATAGTTCAATTACCTTTTTTGTGTTTTCTGTTGAACAAATTTGTTTAATATTGACAACGTGAGTATTTATAAGTATAATATATAGGTAACGGACAACTTGGACAATTATCTGTGACTATACACATCGTATGACGGCGTCTGTGGAAGTACAACGTGTATATATATATGTATAATTGAGGTCATCCCGTATCCATATATAATAATTAGGGCTCGGAAGTTGAGGCATTTTGCATTTTTTTTTGGAACTTTTTAGACGATGCTCTCCTGGCCACAAATGTGTTTCATTAGCATGTGAGTCTAAAAAACTAAAATTTATTTTGCAATTTTATGCATTTTTTGGCTTTTTTTCCTTTTAAGTCATTTTTTGACATTTTTAGGTCATTTTTCGACATTTTTAGGTCATTTTTTTGACATTTTAAGTCATTTTTATTAATTTCACACTAGTTCACTTCTTATTGTTTCTTGTCTATGCCGATAACTTAAAATTTGGAAATTACCACGGACTAAGATTAGTACCTATCCGATTTTATCTCGCCGATTACATTTTGTCGATTACGGTTTGATAAATTTATAGAACAAATATTTTTTATTTCATTTTTAAAGACATTATTTGTCATCTTTATGTCATATTTTAAGCAATTTGTAAGCTTTGATAAATGTATATAGAATTTTATAGTAAAATAGAGTAAAATATTAAAAAAAATGTATCTATAAATTTAAAATAAATATTTGTAATATTTTTTTAGGTCATTTTTTAAAGACATTTTTCGTCATTTTTATGTCATATTTGCATTTTTTTTAGGTCATTTTTTGATGTTTTTAAGGTCATCAACTTCCGAGCCCTAATAATAATAAAAAGTTGTAGTAAAAGCGTTGCTCAGTTATATCGTAACTGCTTAAGTATTAGAGACGACAATGTACATACGTGTGTTTACATTGTTTGAATATTAATATTAATTGTATATTTCAACACCCTCCCGCAATTAATAATTTCTTTGATTGTAGTCACTTCTATGGCTGACCGTAATTTCTCGAAACGTTCCTTTACCAAACGCTTGGTTAGAATGTCCGCAATCTGGTCCTCTGTCCCAGTGTTCATCTTGTTCATCTTCATACTTTTCCCGAATGAAATGGTATCGTACGTCTTGTGTTTTTCCTCTTGTGAAACTCGGGGTTTCCGTTGACAACATCACTGGCTGAAATATATTCAGCCTCTGTCGAAGGCAGCGACACCCAATGTTGTCTCTGTGATGTCCACGAAATTATATTTGACCTATATCTGAATAAATATCCCGACGTCGAACGTCGTGTTTGAATATCACCTGCGTAATCTACATCACTAAATATTTCTAGCGATCATTGCGGTAGTTACTATTGAAATATAAACCATAGTTAAATGTTCGTTTGACATATCGTATAATCTGTTTTATCAAGTTCCAACGAGCTTAAGTCGGTTTTGCTAAAAAACGAAAAGCAAAGTTCACAGCATATGCTATATCTGGTCTTGTTACCTGTGATAAAAACAGTAAACTACCTACTGCTTGCCTGTAAGGTATTTCTTCACACAATATCTTTGATTCTTTCTTTTGTTCAATAGTATGTGACTTGTCTATTGGAATTGAAAGTTCCTTAGCTTCCAACATATTAAAATTTATTAATTATGCTACATGCATAATTTGTCTCATATACATATAATGACCAAGTGATACACAGGGCCGTAGCAAGGGTGAGGCGACTGAGGCATTTGCCTCGGGCGCTAAACTTTGATAAATGTTTTAAATTAAAATATTGTTCTACCAATATAGTACTTAGTAAAGATCTGCACGGTCCTATACTTTACAGCCCGGTCCAGCCCGGTAAAATTTTTAGAAAGCCCGGCCCGGCCCGTGAATAGTTTTTTGTCGTATTTAAGCCTGGCACGGGTAGACCAATTTTTTTTTATTTGTCTGGTCCTGCCCAATACCTATCTAAAAATGGAATAGATTAATTACGGCGTGGTTAAGTCCATATATTTTCGTCCGCCATGACCATGGTAAAATAATTTTTGAGAAAGCCCAGTCCGAAGTTTTTATAGTTTTTAAGTAGAGACCTCTTATTTTTTTAAAAGAATTTTTGTTTTTTTTTTAATGATAAGATAGTGTAGGCACTAGGTAGTTGGTACTAGGTTACAGTTTACTAGGTTACTGTTACTAGTAGGTAACTGTTTTAATTTACATAACCTCCAAAGGTCGTAGGTATTCAAGAAAATCAGAAGAAAATTAGAATTTACCTATCTTCCTTACTTTTTATGTTATTGTTAAGTAAGTAAGATAGGTAAATTCTAATTTTCTTCTGATTTTCTTGAATACCTACGACCTTAGGAGGTTAGGATAGGATAATTTTGATTGCACCAACATGTTGAGCATACAAATACTAACAAATATCACACAATATACTCAGTCTTTTGAATAAAAAATTAAGTAGTAAGTACTAAGCATCTAATATATTATAACTAACTTTTAAAATATTATTAATTTAAAACTCCACTTTTAATACAATTTCAAAAAAAAAGTTGTTTGTCTTTAACAACATATTTAATAATAAAAAAACATCTTATAGAATTAATATAAAAATTTAAACAACAAATATCACATAATGTACTTTTCAGTCTTTTGAATTACAAATTGTAACATAATATTATAACTAACTAAAAAGTTTGTCTTTAAATAATAAGTTGTAAGTAGTAGGTACTAGGTAGTAGATACATACTAACATACTACATACTAAAATTTAATCAGTCAAACAGGCACTGGCCAATTATTGTTTTTTATAGTGGTCATGTAAAAACATTAATGAGTCAACCGTTTCTCCTTTGAGGTTAGTTCTCCTTTTTTCAATGATTCGTCCAGCTGTGCTGAAACATCTCTCGCTTGAAGCACTAGAAGCTGGAATTCCAAGTATTTTTTTGGCCAGCTGAGAAAGAAGAGGAAGCCTTGAACTATTTTGTTCCCACCATAAAAGTATATCATCCATTTTTGCAGAAATATCTTTTTGATATTCTTGAACTTCTTGTAATGAATTTAGGGGGATGCTTTGAGATAAATTATCTTCCCACTCATCAAACTCTTCATTGTGTGACTCTGTTCCATGATAAGTATCTGCTCCTTCGAGTGCATTAATTCGATTAAGTTCATACTTTAAAAGTGCTTCACTAACTTCAATGGTTATGCGAATTTCGGATTCATTTGGTAACATACGTGATAGATGAGTTTGTTTTAAACTTAGGCCAGAGAAAACATACAAACTCAGGAACCTGTTGAATTTTGAATTTTTCTTCAACTACACTTAATGCACGTTTAGCCAATGCATTCAAAATAACACTGCAGCTTATTTCTAAAAAAAATTTTAAATCTAATTAGTAGATAGGATGTTCATGATTTTTGCATATTATTTCCTTTCATCCTATACAATACTATCTTAGCTAAAAATTGATTTTGTGCTCCCTTGATTAAGAATATTATACTAAATTTATTTTACATTTTAAACCATAAATGCAATTTTTTTTAACGTCATTTTTATTTAACTCTTTGGTAGTTTTTATACAATGTGAATTTTGTTGTAATTAAATATATACTGTGAAATCAACTTAAAATTTAAATGTATACTATTGTCTATTAATATTATGATTCATATTTTAAATTACTGTAACACCTAATTATATAATCATATTTACAGGCTTATAGCCATATTATCTGTAATAATAATTATTATTTTTAAATAACATTTTTTCACTTTATATATGTAGATTTTTTTGGTAATTTTTTAAGTTTACTTTTAAATTAATTTAGTGCATCTTTGTGCATTGTTTAAAGTCATCAACATCCTATCTCTAGTAATGAGTAAATTTTATAGTTACCAGTGCCCTCATTGTTTGTATTTATTGTAACATTGTATCCATTTATTGTTGTTACTTGCAAATATGATGTTAAGTGTTTCTCTAGCTAAGCTTTATGAAGAATTACTTTATGTCAGTAGCGGATCTGAAGCTCGTTTAAGGAGGGGGCGAATTTATATCATAGATTGATAGATACCATACTCTGTTCAGCGAGAGAGAACGCCACGGCCCGCCGAAAATCGGTTCGCCCTCACGTACCCACTACCCACCCAGCCTTTCACAGCCATACGTCGACCACCCAATATGCATGCTCTCTCGCTGAACACAGTATAACAAGAACGTAACTGAAAACACATTTCCGGGGGGTAGGGACTAGGGAGCTCCAAATTCGATTTAATATACTTCACATTGACATTTAGGGGTAGAAGTTTTCAAAATTTAGTTTCTAACAACCCCATTTTCAACAGTTTTATGTATACATCTTTAAATGATTTGACAAAATAATTTTTAAATTATCTAAAAATAGAAAAAGCCTAAAAATAAATATTTCAATATCTGATAAAAAAAAAAAAAATAGAATAAACAGTTATAAAAATTCAACAATCTTTTAATCAATATTATAAACAAATGTATTAATCATATTATATTAGCATACTTATAAGTATTAAAATTTATTAAAGCAACAATTTCATGGTTCTTTTTTTACCAGCCGCAAATCTGTCAATGATTTTTTCGACGTCAATGCTTATGTCCCTATGAGTATTGAGTAAAGCTAAGCCAGTTAATCTTTCTTCACCCATGCGTGACCTCATCAACGTTTTTAATCTGATAAACAAAGCAATAAGCAAAATACTATAAGCAGGAAAGCATGATATGGTTATCAGTTTGGCAGGATAGTTACAGGAAGTAAAATTGCTAAAATATACATCAAACAATATTAAATTTGCATTAATTTAAAAAAAAATTCTTTAAATTATAAATGTGGCAGTTTAAAAAAAAAATATTTTATAATAAGCTTTCAAGTGATTTTCTAACCTGCGTAAAGTAGAAAAACTACGTTCAGCAGAAGCAGTACTTATTGGCAAAGCAGCAAGAATAATAAGCAGTGACTTTATTGTTGGATAAATTGTTTCACAACATTCATCCAATGCTTGAAACACATTTTCCGGTACAGATTGACCTTAAATACTCAAATTCAATATTATGAAGTTATTTGAAATAACATTTACTATTTATTACCTTTAATAATTTCTGTTAATGAACTTTTAAATTGTAGTACACTGTCATGCCTTTCCACCCACCGTGTTTCGCATAGCCTCACCAAAGAGCGTTTTAAGTATTTTTTTAAAACAAAATTACGTTTAGCTGACATTTTAAAAAATGAAATTACTTGCTGCATAATACCTACACTATTTCGAAAAGATTGTACTGTCGAAGATTTTGAGATTGAGAAGTTAAGTGCGTGATTATTACAAAGACAGTATACAGCATGTTTATTGAATTTTTGAATACATTGAACTGCTCCTTTTAAAGTTGACACCATAACTGAACATATCAGTAGATATACCAATGCAGTTATCCAAATTTAATCCAACTTGAGTCATAATTTTAATAACTATTAAATCAATAACAAGTAATTCTCCAGTTAGTTTTGGCTCTACTATAACAATTTCTTTTTGCACTTCATCAACATTATTATCCATATCATCATCATCATCTTCACTTTTACCATCATCAGTATCATCTTTTTCCCCAAAGTCATTATTATCATTATATATTCTGGTGTGGCAGTCAACAAAAGCCAAAAAACATTCAAAAATTTTACCTGATTGTGTATACCGAACACTTAAACTCATTTGTAAAATGGCAGATATGTCTGTAGTTTCATCAAAAATAATGCTATAAAATCTTGTTACATTTATTTCATTTATTATATAAGCTGTTATTTCTTTTTGTATACACTCAATAAGTTCATTTTGTATGGTATAACTTATATAAGTTGCTTTTTCATGAGTAGATTTTAAATGTTGTTCAAGAACTGTATCACCTGATGCTATCTTAAACTTAAGAAGTTCCTGAAACTCCCCTGATTAGTAATAGATGTAGTCTTTGAACTTAGATCGGAGGAAAAAGAGTTGGAAAAAAGATTACCATCATCTCTATGGCCTCTATGGGAAATGTTTTGACGTTTTGACGAGGAACACAATGGCCTCAATTATAGGTTTTAAACGTTGTCGATTTTCATTAATTACCTTCATACGCTGTGTGTCGAGCATATTTACAACAGTTTTTTTCTGGTTTCAAATATTTTTTTTTTAAATCAAAAGCGAATTGAACACTATTTTTGTGGTATTTATTATTCTAATGTGTTTCCAGATACCCATCTACTCCCAATAACTTAGAATATTGATCTAGCTGTTCAGTTACAAGTCTTTTTAATAGTTCAGTATTTCTCCGGCCACCTTTTTCAGAAACCAAAAACAGTACACAAAACTTACAAAACAACCCAGATTTAGCAGTAGAATATTCAAGGCAGCTATATTTTTCAAAATGATTTTTCCTCAAATATCGTTTTTCTTCTTTGCCTTTTTTTATATGGGTAGTAAACGGATATATAAAACTATTATCTGGTACATTACAACGGTTAAGTAGTGTATATTTTGTATAGTCATCTACTTGTTGACCCCATAAATTTCCAATATCTAATGTTTGACCTATACAATAAATTTAAATTTAAAACTAGAAACTATTTAGTTAACAATTTCATTTTTACAGACACTTAACAATAAAATAATAATAAGTTTACAACAAATATATGTACTAATAAACTATTAATAATGAAGATCAGAAATATAAATGTAAATACTAAATTAAAATTATTGCACACCTAAATCATTGATTATTATCAAAGCTTATTGTATGCCTAATTAATGCCTAAACATAATGAGTACCAATATAGTGGTATCATATATTTATTTAATACATGATAATAAATAAACAACTAGGTACCTACAAATTAAAATATATATTTTTTAATTAATCATAAAATAATAGAAATAATACTACATTCATATTTAAAGAAATAGATACTTTTTAATTTAATTTAAGTTTAAAATGTAAAATAATTTTTAATGAAAACAAATGCTAACTATAATTATGAAGTACCTGCAATCGAAAAATGTGTATTTGATTGTGATTCAGCCAAAACTGGGAGGGGGTCATTTGCATTAGCATCTCCAACTGAAAAATGAGTTTCTGATTGTGATTCAGCCAAAACTGGAACGGGGTCATCTGGATCAATCTTATTGGTGTCATCTAAATATTAAATTAAAACTAAAACATAACTAGTGATGTCAGCAGATAATTTACTTACTTTTCTCTATATTCATTTTAGGTTTCTTATTAAAGAAATTATACAAGGTTCTCCGTTTCTCACTCATGTTCTCCGTTTCTCAAATGGTATATTATTGTTTAATAGTTTAAAATATAGTTTAATATTGAAAATAATTGTAAATATATTTATAGCAATCAGTATTATTTTATCAATTATTGATTAATTTAGTATTTACCACCAAGAATTTAAATATTTTAATTATATTTTAATTTGTGTTTACCACAGTCACAAACACTCACAGTGAACAAAATAATATTTAATTCATAGATCATTTAATTTATTTTATAAAAATGAAGTGATAAACAGATTGACACGGTGCATCGGTGCTGCTTGGCGATAAAATGATTTTATCTGTCATTCTAACTATAATCAAAAACTGTAACCGTTGTTGTCTACAAAAATTGTGGTTATAATATGTTATAACGTTTATAACATTATCTTGTTACCTAAATTCGATAATTTGTATTGATAATCGAATAATAATAATTGATAAGATATTCAAAAAAATACGATACCTTTTTTGTATCATTTATGCTTGAAGATATATTTATGACTTATGAATTTGATATTCTATGAATAATGAATACAATATATAATTCAAGTAAAAAAAGCCCAATGGGGAGGGGGGGGGGTAATCGCCACGTCACCCCCCACCCCTCAAATCCGCCACTGCTTTATGTATAGTAGGATATGTATCACCTTCTAATTCATCAGTTGCATGTTTAAATGGCTTTAAGAATTCTATTATCATTTTTAGCAATAATAAATCAATATCATAAAATCGACGAGGCTCTTCTTTATACAAGTCTTTAATTTCTTGAAACTGTTCTTCGATGGACATAGATATTAATAAACGGGTATTCCATCTTATTTCAAGCTCTTGAATCAGTATTTTGGAAATTTTATTGTTGTCACCAGTTCTTTTCATATAGCCTAAAAGTGCATAGAACTATTTGGCTCTCTTGATACTAACGCACACTTGTGTCTACCAAGTTGGGAACTACCTGTATTGTAAGTATAGGCTATTAATGTTTTACATTTAGTACAACAAATAAAACCTGTCTCATTATTAAACACCACTTTATTAAAACATTTCCAAAATTCGGCTTTTCCATCAACTTTCTCTAACAGTTTAGTCACCAGAATTTAATTTTTTTTGAATAGTTGATTTTGATTCTTTTTCTTTCTCCGGAATATTGGTATTCTGTTCAACATCACTCATTATGAACCAATGTCCAATTATCAACCTAAATTAAAGGTCAACAATGTATAAATACTGAATAGTGAAGTATATTAAAATATGCGTTCAATTATTGATGTGTTTTTATAATACATAAGTAATATTTAAGTACCAAAACATATTTGAATTTAAATAACCAGGATTGTTACTTGTTAGTAAACTTTAAATAAAAATAAAAATATGCTACTTTTAAATTCTATACAGATGGATAGGTATTTATTTTAATTTAATTTTATCCATTTGTGAGGTTGCAATAGACCATACCTATGTAGTAATAATTATTAAAATATTTTCAAAAGTTAATTAGGTAATAGAGCATCACAATTTAAACAGTTTGTCGGACTAAACCTTTAAGAATTGCCCTAGCTACTAACTAGTTAATAGTAAAACATTCTAAGATCAACCAATTTTTACAGTTTATTTGGCTTTTAGTATTAATTAATTTCAAATACATGTTAATTTTGAATTGCCATTAGTTAAGGATTAAGATTAGGTACAATTGATGTTAAAAATAATAAAATTTCACTAAAAAATAATGTATTACCTAGTGAACTTAATCACGGAGAATGATTAGGTACATTGTTAATCGTAGTGTATGATTATTATTGTGTTTTTTTTTTCATATGAACATTTATTATTCTTAACATCAATAGCACCTACTACCTACTATCTTGTACCTACATGATAATTTATTTTAACCCTTAAGTAGGTGATGAAAAATTCAATGAGTGTGAAATTTATGAATATTTAGTAATCAATTAAAGCCAAATAAACTCATTGGTTAATCGTAGAATTGTTTTTCCCAACACTGATTAGTGTGTTATGTTATATAATTTGTTCTATATAATATATTATATTATATTATGTAAATATTAAGACTTATAAAATATAAATTATGATATTAACTTAGTAGATATTGAATAATCAGTACTTACTTCTTACTACTTAGTGAATAATGACGAAGTCTAATGATTGATTGTTCCTTTACAAACTGAAAACGACAGAACACTGTCTACGTTAGACCACGAATGACGATGCCCAAACATTGATAATATGTACCAGATTGAGATGTTAAATTGATACAAATTAATTATTTAACATTTAGTTAAATATTAATTTGTTTATTATATTATTGAGTACTAAATATTATGATTATCTTTGTTATTATTATAATTATGTATTTGTTTTTCAGTTTTATTCTGTTATTATTATTCTTTATATCATGTACAAATTTAATTTGCATTGATTTAAATTTACTAAACTGAACAAATATTACGATGTACCTAATAATAATATGTTTTGAAAAACAATAATAATTGCTTAACCTTCAAAAATAAAGATAAAATAATGGTGAATGAAATTTATGTAGATTTATAATTGTAAATCTTTAGGAAATAACAAAGGAAAATATGGTTAAAAAACTATCACCATTCTTCATATATAATGATGAGGTAGCATGCTACAATTTCAATGGTTTTTATGTGGTTATGCATGTCATGATGTGAAGATGAAAATAAAATAGTAGTTGGTAATAAAAATAGTTGGTTTCTTGTTTAGAATTATAAATAGATTTCAATAGAGTGATTTAAAACTATTATAGCAATAATAGTATATCGTGAAGTTGAAAATAAAATAGTAGTTGGTAATAAAAATAGTTGGTTTCTTGTTTAGAATTAATAGATTTCAATAGAGTGATTCAAAACTATTAAATCAATACGATTATGTCGTAGATTATAATAGCATGTTTTAATATAAAAAGAACACGATTACACGTGTAAGGATTTGGGCTTTTTAGTTCCACAAAAACTACCCACGAGGAAAGGGGAACACTTTCCTCGTGACCTGTGAGCCGCACCGCGTGAGACCCGAGGGTCAAGTCGGTGGAACTCACAGGCATAATACACGCATGGGGTATTGAAACTCCAAGATTTATTTTGGGGAAAGGGTGGATTAATAAAGATATAATAAGTTATAATTTTAAGGTAATCACGTGGGTGTATTTTACATAAGTTAAATAATAAATAATTTAATAATAACATTTTCATAATTTTGTTACAAAATACAGTATAAGGTGGCACATGGCAAATATAATAAGTATAAGATGGCACATGGCAATTACAATAAGTATAAGATGGCATATGGCAATTACAATATAAATAAGAATTTTCGGCACATTTTGTCCGGCCCACTGGAAGCGGCACACCATATTATTCATTGTGTGTCCTCACGGGGTTACCGGGAAAATGTGTGTGTGGAGGCTCGTTACAGCCGGGATGTTTCATACCAAGGAGAATGGGGATAAAAAAAGGACCCGCGTCTTGCGACGCCTCTAAATCGTGCTTTGAAAGGGGGGACCAAGGGGAAAATATAATTACGATACATGGACGTGTAGTAAGCCCAAAAGCCATTATATTTTAAATAAAATGAGTAAAATAATAAATTATACATAGTATAATTTATGAGTAGAAACGTAGGTATTAATATAATCCTAAATAACAGAAAATATAGAGCAAAGGTGAAAACAACAAGTTGTTTTACCGAGTCACAAAATAGTGCAATTCAACAATATTAGGGATGTATTAATACCCACAGCCTTAATACGATATTAAACAATATCACGTAGAATAAATTATACATTTAGTATAATTTATAATGGGTAATGTAGGTGGTAATATGCAATGTAAAATAGGCCTAAATAACAGGATGCGTGGATCAGAGGTGAAAACAACAAGTTGTTTTACCTACTCCCATCATAATGCAATTTGACATTACTAGGGAAGTAATATTAGAATATAGATATCACGCCCCAATACGTCATTGTTAGAACCCGCATAAATACGGGTAGAGCACCTACTATTACTTAGAAGATAGTCAGCCCTCGTCGTAGGTCTATCAAGCTTACGACAGTCCTTATAGTTATTTTGTAATTCAAACTTGTAATAATAAAGTGTTATGTAATTGTCATATTTAAAAAGTCTAAAAAAGTGTTATTAATTATTTACCTATCTTTCTCAACCACGACTCAAGACAACGACGAACGTGCTAGGTCGTTTAAATAATTATTGTATTAGTGTTCAACGTAACCTAACCTTCACGGCGATCATTACAGACGTGACTGCTGCTGACTATATTGACGTGGGTGACGGATACTTCGCCCGAACATCGGGCCTGTAGTCGTGTCTCAGCCCATCATGTTGTATTGTTGTTGTAGAACAGCGAGTAGGTAATTATGTACAGGTGTCGTTGAACCGATTCAGGGCCGTAGAGCGAAAAACTGGCTTCGAGGTGATGTATTGCCAAAAAAATAATATTTCGGAGGCCGATCGGGAAGACGTCCGCTTCACAGGCCGTGCGAAAAGGTAAAAGTGAAGACGGTGAGACGTGAGTACGCCGTCAGGCCGTTTGTCTGGTCGGAGCTTTCTTGCCGTGGAGTTGTCGTGGTGGGGTGGATCAGTGTCGTGTTGATGCGGGATTTGTTACATTATTGGTGTATCGAGACAGTATTACCTGCGGCCGTGCCGGCGGACGTGACAAAAGCGCTGGAGGCGACGGGTGGCGGACAACCGCGGCACGTCGATGACGTCACTGCATGACGAAGGGGGGAATGGGGAACAATTATTGCATAACACTGTGGTCATTAGTGCATTAGCGCGCGATATCTACGTTTTATTATTAATGGTTATAATAATAAAGGTGCGTTGACTTGTCAACAACGTTAGCAATAGGTGTGTCGGGGAATAAAATTATAATAAATAAGGCTAAAAAATCCGTGACGTTACACACGAAATGTAAATAATGATGCAATAGTATTTTATTTTAATGTATTTCTCCACCTTTTATTGTTATTAATTTTTATCAACATAAAATTAAACTAATACACTACAAATTTACTCTGTTATTGAGTTTATTAACCTTCGAGCGGGCGCGCATTTTGCAGTTAGACACGCGGGCGCGCGACGGTATTAACCCGTCATTGCTCGAGTGTGAGAATTTGCCTCACATAGTTTTTAGGTTGGTAACCACTGGCTTGTGGGTTGTTATATTTTTCCCAAATTCATAGTACCTTATGACGAAGTATTTAAAAATAGATTTATCAGTTGACTGGCACAATTGCGTTCCGATAACGATACCTATTGCTTTCCGAAATCAACTAATCGTGTTTTGTGAGCGAATCCCTCGACGCGCGAGTAACAGCGTTTTAATTTCGCGTTCATATTTTCGTTTTTACTTGTTTATTTTTTTATTCAATATTTTACTTTTTTTGCCGTTTATTTTATTTTTCAAAAGTATGAGTGAGTTAATTAGTTCGTGGTTAAATGAAGATATGGAATCACTAAATGATTCGTGTAGTGATGATAGTGAAAATGATGAAAATACAATATCTGTAGAACGGCATAATGAAGAAAACTACGAGAGCGACGAACCTACCGAAAACACTAGCGATGAATCAGAACCTGACGATGAAGGTGAGGATTGGGCAAGGATAAAATTACCAAATGGAAAAAAAATCCACCTCCACGCAATACCCGTACTGCTCATTGCAATATAATTACTCATTTACCGGGAGTGAAATCTCATGCGCGAAATGCAAAAACAATTATAGAATCTTGGTCACTTTTCTTTCCTGACAACGTTATTCAAGAAATTGTTACATGTACTAATATCTATTTGACCAAAATTAGAATAAATTATGGTAGGGAACGAGATGTCTTGGATACGAGTGTAGTAGAAATACGAGCGTTGTTCGGTCTTTTGTACATAGCTGGTATGATGAAAAGTAATCATCTAAATTTGTCGGATCTTTGGTCAAATGATGGGTTATCGCCGGAGTATTTTAGAGCTGTTATGTCAAAAACGCGTTTTTATTTATTATTACGAGCACTAAGGTTTGGTAATATAAATACTCGCAGTGAAAGAAAAAAAATTGATAAATTAGCACCTATTCGAACTATTTTTGATGAATTTGTTGATCGCTGTAAATTAAATTATACTGTCGGGGAATATTGTACCATTGACGAGATGCTTGAAGGTTTCAGAGGGAAATGTAATTTTCGGCAATATATCCCTAAAAAGCCCAACAAGTATGGTATAAAAATATTTTCACTCGTAGATGCTCTTTTATTTTACACAACAAATATGGAGGTTTACGTAGGGAAACAACCTAATGGTCCTTATAATCAAGATAATAGTGAATCAAGTATTGTCAAGAGGATGATTTCTCCAATTTCCAAAACGGGTAGGAACTTGACCATTGATAATTGGTTTACATCTGTTCCATTGGCCGTTGACCTGTTACAAAATCATAGAATTACTATGGTTGGGACAATTAGAAAAAATAAAAGAGAAATACCTCCTCTTTTTTTGGACACAAAGAAACGAGAAGTGAATAGTAGTAAATTTGGATATAGTAAAGAATGTTTATTAGTATCATACGTACCAAAAAAAAAATAAAAATGTACTGATGTTGTCAACAATGCACAAGCAAGGAGATATTGATGTAGAAAGCGGAGAACAACGTAAGCCTGAAGTAATTACTTTTTATAATTTTACCAAAGGAGGAGTGGAGTCGACGTAGTTGACGAACTAAAAGCTGAATATTCCGTAGCAAGGATTAGTTTTAGATGGCCTTTTACCATATTTTTTTCTCTTATGAATATAGGTGGTATAAATAGCCAAATTATTTATAAAGCCAACACTGATACTACTATAAGTAGACGTCAATTTTTAAAATCTCTTGGGCAAGATCTATGTAAACCATTTATGGAACAACGACTGAATTGTAAAAATTTGTCTTTTGATCTTCGAAAACAAATAAATCGTTTCACCGGTCAAATCTCCACACCAACTCAAGAGGACCCAAGACCTACAGAAAGAGTTAAATGTGCTTACTGTCCTGCAAGGAAAAATCGCTATACCGTGGTAAGTAGATACACTACTAAGCCCAAATATATGTATATACAATTAATTATTTTATATTTTAGGTAAAATGTGCAAGGTGCTCTGTGCCATTATGTAAAGAACACACATTAGCCCTATGCAATTTGTGCAACGGAAACAACGAAGATTTAGATGATTAGTTTGTTTAAGTTTGTAAATTAATTCATGCATACATATTACATTTTAATTATTTTCTCATTATGATTTTGCAGAAAACAGTTTATAAAATTACATTTCATAGTACATAAGTCAGTATAATTATTTAAATTTTTTTTCAATATATTAATAAAGAATATTCAACATTGGTTTATTTTATGATTTATCAATTATTTGTTCTTAAAATATTACATTCACGATGAAATATACTAGGTGAGCGAATTGCTCTACGCGCGAGTAACAGTGTTCAAATTATACGTGCGAGTCATGACGGGTTAACACCGCATAATTTAGGGCCGCATTTGAATTCATGTTTATTGTTTATATGAATCTTATAGTTTTTTCAATAGACAATATTAATCCGTACGTTAATTTGGAATAAAAAAATAATTGAATGTTGTGAAAATAATGTTGAAGAAACATAACTATTGTTTAATATGCAAAGAATATTAAAATAATATGAACATTTATATTAAAAAAAACATATATTTATGAACAAATAAAGTTGAAACCAGTCTTTTATTTTCTATGACGTCCTCTTTTAACACAATAAATTATATAAACATCCTTTTTATACATTTTTGAGTTAATTAAACGATAACTTACTAAAACTTTATAATACATTGGCAAATTATTATACTAACATAAATAAACAAATGATACGATAACAATCTTATTAGACTTTCATATAACATAAGTAGATACAAAACAAAATTACAAAATAAGTGTTTTTGAGAAATAGACTTTAAACTATAACTAAATTTTTAAATATCACTTTCTTGTGAACAAATAAAATGAGAAATTTTTGTTACGAAAAAATACGAATGAGAAAAAAAAATTAGTTATAGTCCAGGCAAATTAAATAAAATAGCGGAAAAAAAAGCTGGAAAGCTGAATTTTGGTATACACCTTTATTGAAGGGTACTAAGTAACATACTAAAAGTCCCCTAAGATTTGATGACCGCTACCTCCGCTAGAGCGCGCTTTGTGCAAGAAAAATCAGTTTTTCTCAAATAACTCGGTTGTTATTAAGATTATAAGAAAAATACCTATATACTATATTATAGAAGAGGTAATTACCTATAAAAAATGTACTTCGTGGGATCAATATTTACCTTGATAATCGGACATCCAATATTATAGAATTGGTAATTTCTGTCTTACGGCGTCTGTAATTGTGACTAACACAGTTTTTTTTTGTATTAATTTTGTATAAATGAGCGGTTTATTGTTTTATAATTATTATCTAAACATAAAATAACTATTACATATAGAGGTAACCGGTAGGTATATAATAATAAAAATTAATATTGGTTAATATCGCGATGACACAATTTCGGTTACTGCTCGACAAACAAAATATTATTTATTTATTAACTTAAACAAAACTTTATTTATAACATAATCATCTTAATTTGTATGTAATTTTGGTCGTTTTTGAACACTAGTAGTAGGTGTATCATCATCACTGCAATGTACCTATTTGAATAACACGACATCGAAATAATTTATATAGAAAAATAATCTATTATTTTAAAATATATAATTATTATCTTGTTATGTTGAATGCAGTTTATCAATTTTGACTGATTTGTGTTACTATTGGTTATAAATAGTATATATTTGTATGTCCTGTTATAATAACTACCATCATAAAACCTATTACTCTTACTATAGGAATACCCCATAGTGGCCCGTACATAGTATTTATTTAAAAATAACTTTAACTATCGCGAATCAGTTCGTGTCGCGCTAATCTACTTCAGTCGTGTGTCTGTAATGTAATAGAGCTTATCGTGTCAATACGTCGCTATATACGACGCGTATTTTTGATTATATTGTTTTCGATCATGTATATTATATCATTTTAATTATTATTCATCGATTATTTTTTATTTGAAATTAGTTAATAGAAGTAGATAGGTATGTCTTTAAGTAAGTGCTGCATTTGTGAAAATCTAATTAACTTGGAAAGTGAGGTGGTAACTTTAAAATCTAAAGGTTTAGATTCATTAATAAGTTCAAGTAAACAAAGATTTGACGACAAGTGGTTAAAATTTAACGAAAATATAAAAGTGCACCCAAAATGTCGTAAGGATTACACCCGACCGCAAAGTATCAAAGCTGCAATCAATGCAGTAAATGCAGCGAAGGATTTACGCGGTACCAGTTACACCTCACCAACAAAAGGAAAATTAAGGTCAGCTATACCAGAATTTAATTTTAAGTTGCAATGTTTGTTTTGTGATGAAGTCATAGATGACGAGTTTTTTAAAAAAAGAGAAAAAAAAGAAAATTGGAGGTCTGTTCATGATGTCCAGAGTTTAGAAATAAAGATTTCAACTTTAGACATTGCGATTAAGAGGGGTGATGATTGGGGTAAAAAGATTGTTAATCGTATTACTAATGTGTTCGATTTAGTAGCGGTTGAGGCTAAATACCACGGAGACTGTCATAAAAAGTTTTTTGCTCTGCCTAAACAAGGTACAAAACGTGGTAGACCCGCAAGTGAAGAACTGAATATTGCGATGGAAAAAATATACAACATTTTGGAAAGTAGTGATGAATGTCAATATGCAATTGAAGATTTGATAAAAGAGGTTCAATGTGATGGTTATGAGCTCGAAATAAAGTCTGTTGTCGCTCGTTTGAAAATAAAATATAAAGATGACGTTATAGTGTCAACTTCTAAAAAACAAAAAACTACTATTTGTTTTCGTGATACAGGTTATAAAATTTTAACTAATCAATGGTATACTGAAAAAAAAAGTGACGTAAATGAAGAAAAGTTACGGATTATAGAGACTGCAGCTAAAATTATTAGGGAAGAAATTAGATCTCAAGTTTATGAGCTGGATACTTATCCTTCATCTGACAATTTTTTATGTGATTTGCAAAATCAAATTCCTGAAGCTTTCAACTTATTTCTTAAAACGCTTATTAAAGAAAAAAATGAAAAAAATGAAAAAAAAATAAATAGGAAACGTACCGCTGCGGCTCATATTATAATAGCTGCAACTAGACCTAGGTCATTTAATTCTCCATTACTAATTGGAACCTCCATTTACTTACATAGAAAATTTGGGTCTAAGGATTTAATATCAATGATGTCAAGTATGGGACTTTGTGCAACATACAATGAAGTAATGATTTTTGAATCGTCAGTCCTAATTAGTGTACAACCAACTTTTATTTCGGGCGCATTTTGTCAGTATGTTTTCGATAATGCGGATCATAATACTAATACATTAGATGGTTTAAATACGTTTCATTCTATGGGTGGTATACGTTGTATTACACCAAAACAGTTTGTAAAATCGAATGGTCCGATAAATCGATTAAAATCAATTATACCATCAAGTAAAATAGGTACAATACATCAAATTGCATTTCAAACATTTGAGAAAGAAGGAAAAATGGGTTTTACAAAAATTATTTTAGAAGATTTATCAAGACTATGAAAAATTAGTGATTATAATTCATTAACAGAAACCTGGGATTTAATTTGGATGTGTGGTAAACACTTGACATTAATTAATATTCCTAATTGGAGTGGTTTTATGGATAGAATAATACAAAACTTACCTTATGAAAAATCTCAAGTATTGTTTTTACCATTTGTTAACCAATCACCTAGTAATTACAATACTATATACTCTGTTTTGGACTTTGCATCGAAAAATATTTCTGAGTTTAACCAAAAAAAAATGTGTTTTGTTACATTCGATCAACCACTTTATATTAAAGCGAGTGATATAGTAGCAAGTTGTGAACAAAATACAAACATTTCTAATATTATTGTTCGCTTAGGAGGCTTTCACTTACTTATGTCTTTTCTTGGATGCATTGGTTTTTTAATGGCTGGGAGTGGACTAAAAGATTTACTCAGCACAATTTATGCTCCCATTTCTGTTGATAAAATGTTAACAGGTCATGCATACTCGAGAAGTTTTAGGGGACATGTATTAGTACAATTAGTATTGGGTAAACTTATTTTCAAAGAACTAAATTTAAATACGGAAGATTACCATGATATTGTAAATAATTTAAATAATTTTCAAAATGATCCCCCAAAATATGGGCAAACTGTTGTAGACATGACAATTTTACACACTCGCTTTAATGAATGCCTAAAAAACCTCGAAAAAAGAGGCCCAACTTCAAAACTATGGGTTCAATATTTTAATATGGTAACTCTAATGAAACATTTTGTAATGGCTGAACGAATAGGGGATTGGAAACTTCATTTACAGTGTGTTCAAAAAATGATTCCATATTTTCATGCTAGTGGACATTTCCCTTATGCTAAAGCTTCACATATATATTTACAAGATATGTACAAGTTAGAATTCAAAATGGAAAAGGAAGAATTTCAAAAATTCACTAGCGAAGGATATTTTACCATTAAACGAACTGATAAGTTTTGGTCGGGTGTGTGGTCTGATACGACAATAGAACAGACACTTATGCGATTGATGAAAAGCTCAGGGGGGTTAACTCACGGACGTGGCATAAGTGACAGTGTTATTATGAAGTGGACACAAAATATGAGTCCAGTCAATGAAGTATGTCAGAGTCTTAAGGATTTCTGTAGTTTAAGTATGGTTTTTTCAGAGCAACACGTTGAACTAAGAAGTGCAAGAATGAAGAGGGACAATTCTGACATAGTAAAACTGACCAATTGGCTATCTTCTTATTATCCATTTCCGGAATGTAAAGTAATTATGTCTATATTTAGTGGACTAATTGGCGATGCTTCTATTAATTGTCATGAAGCCGTTGAAATTGGTAGAGTTTCAATGGACTCTATAGTAGGCAAACATTTCAGTGATGTATCACTAAAAAGAACTAGCCGTGTTTTGACGCTAGCCAGCTTAAATTCCTCAATTAAAGTTAATGGCGAAGTAACTCCGATTGATCCACTGTTATTATTTCAACGTATTTCGTTCATTAAAAAAAGTGATGAAGAACTAAAGGAATATTTGAAATATGAGTTAGCCCCTTATCCTCTTTCAATTTTTAATGAATTAGGGATGAGAAAAAGTCAAAAATCATTAATGTATAAAATGTTCACACCTGTTGTAAATATGGAATTATCAAACTATATTTGTGTTGTTGATGGTGGGTACCTATTACACCGAGTTATATGGCCATCAAATCAAACTTTTGGTAATATTTGTGATTCTTACATATCATATGTTAAAAAAAATTACGGAGAAAAGTCCGTTATAATTTTTGATGGGTATGAAAAAAGTTCACAGAACACAAAAAATGTAGAACGCCTAAAGCGCTCCAATAAAACATGTTCTATGGAAATAATATTTAATGAAACAATGCGGAGTACAGTTAACCAAGAGTTATTTTTAGCAAATGAAAAAAATAAAACAAGATTAATTCACATGTTAACAAACAAATTTGAAAAATCTAATATAACCGTGAATCAAGCCTTAGACGATGCAGATACTTTGATCGTGAATACTGCCATTGATTTATCGTTAACAAATGAAACAGTTGTAATAATAGTTGGTGAAGATATTGACTTATTAATTATTCTAACAGGCCTGGCTCCTACAACCAATAACATTTTTTTCATGAAACCGGGAAAAGGTACAATTGAAAGAAGAATTTATTCAACTAATAGATAACAATCACAAAAAGATACAAAAAAATCAATTTTATTTGTACATGTATTTTGTGGTTGTGACACGACTTCCTCATTTTATAGAAAAGGTAAAGTACAGTGCTTTAATATTGTTGAGAAGCGGCCTTATTTATTACACTCAATAGAAACATTTTACGATCCTATTGCAAGTAAAGATAATATATGTAAGGCAGGTGAAATGTTTATTCTTGCACTGTACAATGCCAGTGAAAAAGAAACAAACCTCAATAACTACCGTTATCAATGTTTCGCAAAAAACGTATCCAGCAGTAAAAATGTGTTATTAACAATTCCACCTTCTGAAGCAGCTGCGCGAGAACATTCATTTCGAGTTTACCATCAAATTCAAATGTGGCTGGGAAATGAAAAAATACCAGTAGAATGGGGTTGGCATCTAAAAAGTGACTTATTATTGCCAATACCCTTAAAAGGTCCTCTGATTCCCGAAATCTTACTAAATTTAATTTCGTGTAACTGCACAAAAGGATGCACTGCTAGTTGTGGATGCCGAAAACATGGTTTAAAATGTTCCACGATCTGCGGATACTGCAAAGGAAATTCATGCCTTAATGCGATGGAAGCTATTGATGAAGATGATATTGAATCAATATCAGATGAAGATAACAAATCAAAAAAAGAAGCAGATGAAATAAACGCTGCTAATCAGGTATATATTTTAAACAATTATTAAACATAATAATAGATTATTTTTCTATATAAATTATTTCGATGTCGTGTTATTCAAATAGGTACATTGCAGTGATGATGATACACCTACTACTAGTGTTCAAAAACGACCAAAATTACATACAAATTAAGATGATTATGTTATAAATAAAGTTTTGTTTAAGTTAATAAATAAATAATATTTTGTTTGTCGAGCAGTAACCGAAATTGTGTCATCGCGATATTAACCAATATTAATTTTTATTATTATATACCTACCGGTTACCTCTATATGTAATAGTTATTTTATGTTTAGATAATAATTATAAAACAATAAACCGCTCATTTATACAAAATTAATACAAAAAAAAACTGTGTTAGTCACAATTACAGACGCCGTAAGACAGAAATTACCAATTCTATAATATTGGATGTCCGATTATCAAGGTAAATATTGATCCCACGAAGTACATTTTTTATAGGTAATTACCTCTTCTATAATATAGTATATAGGTATTTTTCTTATAATCTTAATAACAACCGAGTTATTTGAGAAAAACTGATTTTTCTTGCACAAAGCGCGCTCTAGCGGAGGTAGCGGTCATCAAATCTTAGGGGACTTTTAGTATGTTACTTAGTACCCTTCAATAAAGGTGTATACTAAAATTCAGCTTTCCAGCTTTTTTTTCCGCTATTTGTCAAAAATGAGTCTAATTTGCCTGGACTATTATACGTCCTCAAAATATTCTTGGTCGTCACTTTCGGGTTGCACACACAAGTTACATCGAACAGTTTTGGTTGAATGATTTTTACAAATGTGATTACCACATTGGCAGCAGGTTGTCGACGTTCTGTTGTTTTTTCTTTTACCACACAAAACGCAAGCTCGACTTTGTGATGGAGGAATAGGTTCGGCAGGTGGTTTGTATTTTTCCAAAAATACCTTGATATCTTTAGGAAGGCTTGCAATTGTGGCTCGATAATTCAGATTTTCTCTCATTAGGCTGAGCGCTAGGTTGAATGTGTATATTCTTCGGACAATGGAAGAGTCTGGATTATTGGCTTTAAAAATCTTGTAGGAATTGATTGCTGCTAAATGAGAAGGCGGAAAAATACTACCATTGACCACCTACGAGTATTTCTCGACGTGGAACATCTGGCACACATCAAATCTACCGTGTCTACTCCACCTTTAGTAGCGTTGTAATCCATTATTTGGTTTGGTTTACCTGTACCTTCATCAGTGAAATTATCATCGTGCATTGAAGACAATACAAGTACAACTTTTTTCTTTTTCGTCACCATAGATACTAGCGTCATGTCTGGTTGGGCACCGAATTGATGTGTATCAGGTTCCAAATTTTTATGCTAAACAATAAATTCCGGAGGTATTTCTTTTTTGTTTTTTTTTAGGGTGCCCATAAAAGTTAATCCGTTTTTTAGTAAGTTTTCAGCTAATGGATAACTGCTAAACCAGTTGTCGGTTGTAACGTTTTGCTTTGATTTTTGAATAGGTTCAGTTAGTCTGGTAACTATATCATAGGGCTTGTTCGATGTCGCAAAAGGGCCCGTGTCTTGCTTTCCACAGTAAATTTCTAAATTATACGTATAAAACGTTCGGGCATCGCACAGTGCATACATCTTTAGTCCATATTTCGCCGGTTTTTTGTCCATGTATTGAATGAATCCACAGCGGCCTCGGAAAGCGACTAACATTTCATCAATAGTGGTGAATTCGCCGGGAGAATATGACTGTTGGGAGTTAATTACAAAGCAATTCAATAGGTCTCGTATTGGGGCCAATTTATCATTTTTTACCCGATCTGTCCTTGTACTTATATCATCGAAACGTATGCACCTCATAAGAAATCTGAAGCGCCTCTCACTGAAATTGGCACGTAAAATCATAAGACCGGTTCCATTTGGTACAAACAATAAACATAATAATAATATAGTACCTACATAATAATAATAATAATAATAAAATTATAAAATAATAATAAAAAATAAATAATAATTAATTATAATAAAAATAATAATAATAATAATAATAATAGTCATAATAAAATTATAAAATAACACTTACATATTAAAATATTAGCGATGTCAGGCGCAGGTTGAAATAGAAACGGCAATAGGCGCACAACGGTATTTACACCGCAGTTACATATGCATTGGAAGTAATCGTGTTTGAAACTAAATAACAGCGCACCCGAAAATGCTAAAATTATAACAACTGCCTTATCTTACGACTAGATAAGAAATTAGAGATTATCTAATGGATAGGTTCGCTGCATGAAACTTACAACGAATGGGCGCGATTATTTTTAAATGTGCGGTGTAAAAACCGTCCGCGCGCCCGCTCGAAGGTTAATATTGTTGTCTTTGAAGTACTGTTTGAAAATATCGCGTATTTCATACGCTCTTCGTGACAATTGTTATAAACTAGCAATTGGGTTAACTGCTTAGTGTATAAAGTCATATAACACCTTTTCCATAGAATACAACTCCAAAAAACGCGTAGTTTCACTGTCGTTAAACTTAATAATTCCACGTTGCTGTGACGACATCTTGGTTTCACGAACGGTTTATCACGACTGAAAATCAAACACGTTTGATCTATCCACGCTTGAGTCGTGCGCCGTTCCTCACGAAAGCAAGTTTAACGACTATGCGTTCACACAGAAGTGTATTTCAGGAAAGCGTGGTTGACTGTCGTGATTAACGCCTCGTGGGAACGCGGCATCACACACACAGAATGCTCGTATTTTTACGTAACTCTGTCGTTGCGTAATTTCTATCGCTCTCCCTACGATATATAATAAGTTTTGGATATTATAATATCATCAACATTGGGTAGCTACTCCAATTTAACAAATATTCTAATATCCAATTTCTTATTAATTCTTACAATTAAAATCTAATTATTCTATTACTTGTTACCAATTTAACTACCTATTTATCGAAATATTACTGTTATATTCTATTACTACACTTATTCTATGCTAGCCTTCCTATTACTTCCACTTGTAATATTTTTCCCAATTGATTTCTTTCAATCTAATTTTCTTTGTCTACAATTTTTCAACATTAATTACTTCAATTCAATACACTTATATATAAGGTTATTTACTGCCTTTAAGACACAAAATTAACTTTATTTCAGTTTATTCAAAACAACTTCTTTATACTTCAAAAACAAAATCTCTTTATATACTTTATTTCAATATTTCAACTTCAATATTCTTCTATATTATTCACAAAACATTTAATCATTTAATTATTCCATAGGTACCTAACCTATATTTCCCACAAATCTACTCAATTATTCAACAATTGACTAACAATTAATTCACTTCAAAATTGTATTTCAATAATCTCTTTTTTTTTCTCTAATAAAAATTATTCATCAACTTATTTCATTTATTCAACTGCTACGCGTGCATTCATATATATATTTTCCCCAATATTTTCTCTATAAAATTCTATATTTTTTCCTATTACTTTTTCAATTAACTATAGTATTCCCTTACTATTTCATTTGTTGATTCCTATTTAATTCAACTATTTATTTCAACAAAAATCAGTCTACTGCTGTCTATTTTATATATATTTCTTTTTCAACAACTTCTATTTTTTCCCTTTAATATATAATACAACAACTTATTATACGCACCTTCACCAAAATCAAAACTAAAATTTTACCGCTGGCTTCCTTAAAAAAAAAACCAACGTGAGACGTGTACCCAAGCTACAATTCTATATGTAATTATTTTTACAACTTAATTATTTAATTCACATAATCTCTGCACCTACTGCTCTGTTAATTTTTTCTTCTAGTCTGCTTTCCTGTCTTCAATTCTGTTCGTCACTTCCCGGAGTCGACAAGGGTGATCGGTCCTCGCTGTGACTTTGAAAGTTGCCTCCGTGTAGTTGATTTGAATCGAGCTCTGCGTCACTGCTGCACTTCCTCTGTTGATTTCCGCTGCTCTGACTGCTCGACTCGCCTCAATTCCTTGGAAGTTCCGTACTCGACTACGCCAGTGTTATAAACTAGCAATTGGGTTAACTGCTTAGTTTATAGAGTTACAGGTAGCAAGACCGCTGGTAGAGGATTTCTTTAGGTAGAGTTGATAAATAATTTAGACTGGTTGAAAGTTAAGTTGTTTATTGAATTCTTATGCACAAAATACTCTAAGTCTAATTCGACAAGTTGTTGCGTTGTCTTTCGTGAAGGTGCTCGTCTGTACTATGGTGTCACACGACTAAACTACAGGCCGTTTCGGGTCTGGTTTATAGGGCTTCCTGCTTCCCCCTAGTCTATCGACTTATCTGTGGATTTCACAGGACATTGTTCAATTAATCATTGATACATTCCCACGCCTGGTTATTCCAAGAATCGTGTCCTGTTATCGTGTTTTTGCAATATATGTTATACGCCATCGTTACTATTTATATGCTATGCACTATATATATATATACATATACATATGTATATAACATAACAATATCTAATTATTATATTCATACATTTATGATTTATGATTAAGGTGAGATTGTAGTACCTATTGTAATGAGATAACAAGATTCGCATTGCCCTCTCGGTATCTTCCCATAGGTTTTCTAATCAGATATATGACTTTGATTTATCTAGTCGAATTTCTATGTGCTTTTGTTTATCTAATCTTTATGTTACCAAATGTAGCCGAAGGCGAAACGATCACAATAATATATTATGGGTTCGTTACACGATCGATTAAAACGTCTCAAATTCCATAATCTCCTACATCAATCGTAATAAATTTATACCTGGCATCAGTAATACCTTGAAGATGTACGGAGAAAAATTTTTATAATTGAAAAACATGGATCCTGAATGAACGGGACATTTTATACGATCATACTTTCCGTCGATACTCCCAATACAATTTGGGAAATCGCACATACGTTTATAATCACTCGCGATTTGTTCTCTCAATAGTTGGAAGTGGCATGTGTTCTGCATTTAATGTCATCCAAATAGCTTCACTCGTGTCTTACACGATCCTGGCGATAACATTATGAGAGATTCTAAAGGAGAATGCCAAAGACCTGTAGGCCAGTCCAGTCGATAAAAACCTAAAACAGGAAAGACAATTTATCCAAATATAATTATATTATTAATTACAAAATTATTTATTACAATCAATATATAAATGTAATAATATTAATATAAATTATCCTAGGCTCCTATATCTCCGTTCAGAATCGTTTTTCGTATTCAATGATACTTATCATTGCATTTAACACATCCTTTGAAGCATAGTGGTATTTATTTTATACCACTTTTAGAAAAAATTATTCTGCTCTTGCACGGTGGTATAAATTTACTATCGTAAATCTTAACGTAGATTACGTATACTAAGATTACCAATTTATTAAATTAGACACGTGTTGTAATAATGTATATAATGCTTTTATAAGTTGATATTAATACTAAATATTTCAATTGAACACAAAAGAATTAATGTATTTATATTATATAATTTATGTAATGAATCTATATAAATACTGACACTGAGAGAGGTTCTGATTAAAACTATATGAGGCTCTGTAATAAACTATAAAAGATGCTCTGACCAGTAACACGGGTGTTACTCACTCTTTCGACCTTACACGACTGCCGTCCGCCGGGCGAGGCCCGCCGCAACGGTCCGTCCAGGCCTCTAAGAATGTGCTGAACCAGCCCTTTCGGTCACGTAGACCATCGTGAGAACCGAATCGGTCACACACTCGTCTTACCCCGAGTCAACACATTTATCCCTATATATGTATTACATACATACATATATATATACATACATACATACATACATACATACATACATACATACATACATACATACATACATACATACATGATACATACATACATACATACATACATACATACATACATACATACATACATACATACATAGTATCTATGAATATGCCTGAACAGGCATTCGAAGTCAATGTGCATGATTGTGTATGTTCGACACCTATCATTGAGAAGTTTTTAATTTTTATTATTTTGTATACGTCAATTAGTACAGTCAGTTGTCAGTATATACTCGTTTTTTTAAGACACTATTCACTAAATTTTCTTAACAAATCTCTTGATGAACAACGAAAAATTAATTGAACTCGTAAGAACGCTTACCGAACTATATGACTTGAGTCATTCAAAATATTATAGTGACAGTACATGTAAGGATAAAGTTTGGAAAAGTATTGCTGATGAACTAAATCAAACCAGTAAGTTTTAAAATATTAAATAAGTAATTTATTAAAGTAGAAGTAACATAATATAATAGATATAAATATATATAATATATAATAATAATATATATTTAAGTAGAAATTAGAAGTAGAAGTAACATAATATAAATTACATTATTAATTATTATTATTTAATTACTAATTTAAGAAAATTATATAAATGTGTAGTAGTATTTATTACAATTTCAATTTGTACACTGAATTTAACCCTATTATAATCTTAACTAATACTTAACATTAATTGTTATATTGTATAACAAATTGAAAAAACATTTAAAAAAAAAAATTAAACATTATTTAGCCATGGGATTGACCCTATGGACGAGTTAAAAAAATCTTTAAAAGTGTTTCTTATAAAAAATGCTTCCCGAGTTGCATTTCCTCCTCGAATAGGAATATTTGTTAATGTAGTTACACTTAATTGATCTGCATTGAATTGCTGATTATCACGTATATAGGTTAGTTTACCATCGTACTTTTTAATAAAATTATGCAGTATGCATGTAGATATTATTATGACATCAACATTTTTAGGTTTGGCTTGAATTCGCCTATTATATATTCGAAATGTTTGTGATAATATTCCAAAAACGTTCTCTACGACTCTCCTAGCACGACAAATTCGATAATTATATATTCTTTTTTCATTGCAATCAAGATTTTTGCCAGGATAGGGTCTTAACAAATAAGTTTTTAAGGGGAATGCTTCGTCCCCAATTATAACGAATGGTACTTCATTTGTTGTACCTGGCAATACTGATTTTTCTGGTATATCCAGTTTATTTTGCTCTAAAGCTTTTCCCAACATTGAGTGGTTCAAAATACCACTATCGCTATTTTTGCCATAGCTTCCTACATCTACAGCTATACAATTGTAATGCGCGTCGACCAGTGCTAATAATACAACAGAAAATGTTTTTTTGTAACAAAAATACTGTGAGCCGCTGTTAGGAGGTGCTTGAATTGTTGTATGCTTCCCATCGATTGCACCTAAGCAATTTGGAAAATTCCAGGAAGTCCAAAATTCTAAAGCTATTTCTTTCCATTTTTATTCATTTGGTGCAGCCATGACTTCGGGCATTATAATTTCAATAATTGCGTTACATACCTCTATAATAATTGTATATACCGTAGAAACTCCTAAACGATAACTAAATGAAATACTTCTCATCGAATCTCCGGTTGCTAAGTACCTATAATTTTAAATTATATTTTTATTAGATAAAAAACTTGAAAATGTAATAAAGGTTCCTCATAAAAAAAACTGGGTAAGTCACTCTGCTGTATAGTAGTGGTCGAGTAAAATAACGATTAGGCCTCTAACGATTTTTGATATATGTTTTTATTCAAAAAGTATAAGTCATAAAACTTGAAACTTCTACCAGATGTTTAAAGTGACATTTTCTTTGCATGATTTTCTTTTCAAAATATTTCGTTAATTTGTCTGCTATTTATAAGCATTTAAAATATTCAAATTTTTTATAAATGTCGATAAAATTTTTTTTGCCGAGTCAAAATTTAATAGAAGGTTTTACTTAAGTTAATCTATGAGTGATTAAAAAATTATCAAAATACATGGGCACAATTTTTTTTTTAAAGCGTTTTAAGTTCAGATATTGATAAAATTTGTCAATATCACAAATATTTGCAAATTATTTTGTAGTTCAAAATGTATAAATTTTTTGTATTTATATAACTAAGAATTTAAAATTTAATATATTAAAATAATTTAAATTAGTTTAAAAATCTTAATGTTTGTCTAATGTAATTAAAAATAAAAAAATTAAACATAAATAGCATGATTTTAAAATAACGATTTATTATCAAATTATTTTACACATAAAATAAATAAATAAAATAACTTAGGCTGACTAATCATCTACGTTTCTCTTCGTATACAATGATTTATCATTTAATTAAATTTTAACACCTTCATATATATCACAGTGACCTACTCAAGGACGACCCTACTACATAGCAGAGTGAGTTCCTATTTTTTTTTTAAGTACTTGGAATTTTTGACTTTTGATCACCCAAGCTAAAGATTATTTTGTACTCAAAAACGACATTTTTATTGATTTTGAATTATATTAATTGTTTGATAGCTAGTGCATGCAAAAATCGATGGAACAATTTAAGAGATCAATATAGGAGAGCAATAAAACGAAACAAAACCACATCAGGACAAGCTGCACCAAAAAAAATTAAGAAATATAAATATGAAGATAACTTGCAGTTTTTACAAGAGTTTTTACAAGAACGAGACACTATTACAAATTTATCATGTAATCTTAGTGACAGCTCTGAAGAAGATGGAAACACAGAAGAAATACACGATGCCCTAAACGATACTTCTATGAACAATGACAATTGAAAAGGTACTTGGGGGACGAGGTGGCCGAGCGGTCTAACGCGTCGACTGCGGCGCTGGCAGTCGCGGGTTCGACTCCCGGCCACTGGGCGGCATTTTTCTTCGGGCAAGTCACGGTGTCCGGAGAACAAGTGCCGCCATCCCCCTCCCGGGCATGGCAGATACCTACGGGTGCCCAAATTGAAAATCTGCCAAAACCCAACACACACGTGTTTCCCCCTACTACTACCAACAATACAATACACCTAACCAAAAATCATACACCAAAAACCATACAGCTAATGGCCATAGTTGCCGGGCTTACGATCAATAAAAAAAAAAAAAAAAAAAAATGAAAAGGTACTTAATATCAGTTAATAACACTTTTTTTTAATAACAAAATGTAATTCACGCTAGCTAATTTTAACATAAATATGATATAAAATTGAGTATTACTAATTTAAATGTTTATACTTTTCTTTTTTTTTGTAAGATTTATTTTGTTATCTAACAGATTTTATTTTATTTTAATATTTAAATAATTAAGAAGGTACTTAATATCAGTTAATAACACTTTTTTTTAATAACAAAATGTAATTCATGCTATCTAATTTTAACATAAGAAATATGATTCAAAATTGGGTATTACTAATTTAAATGTTGTGTTGATTACTTACCTTAAGCATACAGCTAATCTTTCCTTTGACGGTATAGGTTTTCTCCAACGAGTTTCCTTCTTTGTTATTAAATTTTCCAACTTTTCATGTAAGACAATAAAAGTGTATTGAGGCATACGGAAATATTCATAAAACTTTTGTTCATCATCAATTAGACCAGTGGTTCCCAACCTTTTATGAGAGTGACCCTAAAATTTTAAATTTAACTTTTGGCGACCCAAAAAAAAGAACATAATTGCAAACATCACTTTCATTTATTAACATCAAATCGGTAAATATTTTGGTACATTTATCTATCTTCAAATACTAAATAAAATAAATGTATAAAATACAAATAAAAAACTGATCAACATACGTGACTTCCGTCTTAAAATATTATAAAAAGCAATTTATTCTTTGTTTCAAATTTGACATGGTATTAATTGTATTAACTCTTACTTAATGACTTCCTTGATGTTGAACATATTCCACGAGTTCTTCAATATTTGGATGTATATTCATTGAAAGTGCACATCGCATATCGTGTTGAGCGTCAAGGCGGTTTCTATACTTTGTTTTGATGACAACTAACGTAGAAAAACCGGCTTCACATAAGTATGTGGTTGGGAATGGTAGCAATGCATTTTCGGATTTTCTTGATAAAATCGGTTTATCTTTTAATTGTGCCCAAAATTGCGTCTAACACATTCTTGAAAAATTTTCTTTTAAGACTTGACTGGCTTGAAGATCAAGAAGTTCTTCTTGGAACCCGCAAATGTCTTCACCAACTTCGTGAACAGAAATTTCAAAAGGATTTCTTACCCAACTGTATTTACTGAGCTCTACGTTTTCTGGTATATATCGATCGAGTTCTATCTGTAATTTGTCCAAATACTCTTGAAGTAGTAATTTTAAGTCATTTAATGTTACCTTTGTTGAATCTTCAAGAAATTCACTTAAAAGGGGAAATGTAGCAATTTTTCCTTGAAACAGTTTTTCCCGCCAAAGTGTGAGCTTTTGTTTGAATGATGAGATTTATTCGCCAATATCGACCATTGTCCTATTCTTCCCTTGCATCTCAATATTCAATTCATTTAACCGTCCAAAAATATCACTTAGAAAAGCCAATTTAGCGACCCACGAATCGTCATTTAAATTTATCAGCCAATGAGTGTTTTTTTTTTCCGTTAGAAAAATTTGTATTTCTAAACGCAAATACATTACACGGGTAAGAATTTTTCCACGGGAAAGCCAACGTACATCCGAGTGATAAAGTAAATTTACATACTGTGATCCCATCTCGTCACACATGGCATGGAATATTCTTGAATTTAGTGCTCTTGATTTTATGAAATTGACAATTTGAATTACGTCTTGAAGTACTGAAAAAAGTTCTGGCTGAATTGTTCTAGTTGCTAAATTTTCTCGATGTAAAAAACAATGAATAATGACAACATTTGAGTTAACTTCCTGGGGGCCTATTCTCAAATCAATCGAAAAGGGTTTTCGATCAAAATTTGGTCGAAAGCGTAATATTTACGACCAATTCAAAAATCCCTATTCTCAAACAGTTTTCGATCGGCGTTTCGACCGTAGTATTCTATTTTTCTTTTCGACTGGTATTTTAGAATCGAAAACTTGATTTCTACTGATAGTATATTTTTACAGTAGCTACGTACAGTGTGTAAATACGATTTGCCTGTTCTTTTTACAACGGTATTTACCGATTTGTTATGTTTGTGATGTTGTTTGTTTTTCTTTTCAAAGTACTTATAGGTACCTAGTGTGTAAAATTAAATATTATATACGTACCTATTAGCCATTGATCATGGCTAATGACGATGTAAATTTTTTTATAATGCAAAATAATTTAATACAAAATATGGTATTAAATAATCTTCAATTGGATAATAAAGTTCGGCGATTTATGATACCAAAGGACACATTTAATGGTAAGTTAAATATAAAATCGAATTTAGTTTATTTCATGATTGGACAATAAATTAAGTAATTAATAAACTAAGTAAGTACCATACTCCTTAAATATAGGTGGTACTTACCGATGTCCTATTAACACTTGTCTTGTTTGGGTATATTTCAAAAAATGTCCATTCTCCTAATAATAAATGTTAACTATTATTATCATTACTATTAATGTTTCAGTTTTATCTGAAAGACAGTTCATGGGAACATATCGACTAAGTAAAGTCCTCGTTGAAGAACTAATTCATACTTTAACGCCTTTTATGAAAATCCCCAACACATTAGCAGGAATAAGTGTACAAAAAAAGGTCTTTAGATATTAAGTTATTAATGTATTTGCATTACCGACCTATTAGCCATTACCTAATTATCAAATTATAATATTTAGTTACTTACAGCTTTACGATTTTATGCTAGTGGAAGTTATCAGCAAGACATCGGTGAGCATAGAGGTTCAGCGCTTAGTCAAGCGTCTGTCAGTAGATGCCTTAATGAAGTAACTGAAGCTTTGAATAATCCCCAAATTTTAAATAAATATATTCATTTTCCAAGCAACACAAATGAACTAAATGTGGTTCGTCGAGGGTGAGTTACTTAGAAAGGGTGATAATTGATTTATTGGGATTAGTTTAAGTAACTAAATTTAAATTGAATTATAAAATATATTTTTAAACTTATTAGATTTTATGAGAAATTTTTAATTAGAGTTATTGGAGCTATTGATGGGACACATATAGCAATTGTTCCTCCTAAATCTGATGAAATTTATCCAACACATATTTATATATATTTTTAATTATTACTTATTAGTTTGAATATTTCCCTACAGGTTTTATGACAAGTATTCAATTCCTGGAATTGTTGGAGTTGTAGATGGAACACACATAGCTATTGTTCCTCCAACTTCAGAAGATGAACTATACCAGAGCCAGTGTTGGGAAGGAACGCGTTCCTTGAGGAACGCGTTCCTGGAACGCGTTCCTTTTATAGGAACGAAGCTCGGAACGCGTTCCATTTAAAATATAGGAACGAGGAACGGGAACGAGTTCCTATTTTGAAGGAACTTGAACGAAAATTTCCGTTCCTCGAATAATGAAAAAATTTTAACACGTTGAGTGCCACAGTATATTTTATGAAGCGCATATAGTGTGTTTCCGCGCCAAAACTGAGCCGCGACGCCGTCGGTCGACTACGTGTCGTGTTCCGGGTCGTTTCCGGTTCCGCGCGCCAAATTAGTTCTTCTCAAACAAAACAAAATGTCAGTATAAAAATATTTTTTCAAATAAATTGAATTAAAAAAAAAAACAGATTGTTGTATCATACTATGTCCTATACTCCTATGGGCTATAAGCCTATAACCTATAGCATATCTCTATGTGTGGTGTATCGTGTATAGTACACACTATACACTGTATACTATACTACTATAGTAATATACATGTATAATATTATGCAATTATGCAATATGAATGTATATATATAAAGTTTCAAGTCTACGCTATACAACTTTTGAATTATAACAAAAAAAATCTAAGACAAATCATTTTTGTTAAAAATCGGTGCTCCTAGAAAGGAGTGAGTTAACCGATTTCAGTGGTGGTCAATGGTGTTTTTTGCGAAAAATTTTTAAGTCAGAAATAATCGGTTAACTCTCTCGGTTCGATTATTTCTGACTTAAAAATTGTTCGCAAAATACACCATTGACCATCACTCAAATTGCAAAAAAAGGAACATGAAGGAACGGGAACGCGTTCCTTTTTAAAAAGGAACGGGAACGCGTTCTTTTTTCGGGACAGGAAAGAGGAACGGGAACGAGTTCCTTTCTTACAGTAGGAACGAGGAACGGGAACGAGTTCCTTTTTAAAAGGAACTTTCCCAACACTGACCAGAGCATATACATATCAACCGCAAAGGTTATCATAGTATTAATACTCAACTAGTGAGTTTTTAAATATGTTTATTATAAGGGGGTAACCCACTGACGTTTCCCTACACAGTAGTCTTTAATTAAACTATTACATTACGGTAAACAGGGTGATTTATACACTTAGATAATTATTTTCATGTTTTTTAATTATTGATAGGTGTTAAATATTTATTATTATTATTATTATTATTATTATTATGTATATATTTATTTAATTGTATTATTATTACAGATATGTGACTCAGACTTAAAAATATTAAATGTATGCTCTAAGTTCCCAGGAAGTGTTCATGATAGTCACATATATAGGCGTTAAAGTTTGGTGCAAGAGTTATTAAAACATTTACATTCAATTGGACAAACGTCATATTTTATGCTTGGTGATTCAGGATATGGGCTTAGACCATGGTTGATGACACCAATATATGAACCACAGGAAAATAGTTCAGAAGCTCGCTACAATAAGTGGTTCTGTAAAACCAGGTCAATAATCGAACGTTGCAATGGTGTGCTAAAAATGCGCTTCAGATGTCTTCTTAAACACAGAGTTCTGCATTACTCATCACCAAAGGCGGCTAGTATTATTAACGCTTGTGTCATATTGCACAATATTTGTATAACAAATAATTTACCATTAGTAAATATCGATGAAAGGGAAGATATTGATTTGGGCATGATTAATGATTTACTTGTAAATAATAATGTGAATCAAATTAATCCAGAACTTACAGCAGGAAAAAGATACCAAAAACAAATTATTAATAGATACTTTCAATAAACACATCTTTATTTGAAACAAAAAAACATTGTAAAATTATTATTACTAATTAAATATATCACATATATTTTTTCTATATATATAAACTATCCAAAGGACTGTATGAGACCTTTCATAAATTTAGTATAGGAACATTAGTTAGGTGGTAAAGTTTAATATTAATAATATATAAGTATTTTTTTATAGTGTAATTTTTTTTATATATAAACTATCTAAATGACTGTATGAGACCCTTCATAAACTTAGTATAGGAACATTAGTTAGGTGGTAAAGTTTAATATTAATAATATATTAGTATTTTTTTATAGAGTAATTTGGTTAATGGTATGTTAAAAAATAAAAACCCTTCTTAAATTTAAACAAAATAGGATTACATTAGGTACTTTTTTCTAATGCAGCTGCATTTTTTTCTTTTGCTTCTGTTTTCCTCTTTAGAAGTAAAAGTTTAGCAATATAATATGATTTTAAAATTTCATTACGGGCGTTGTTTGATTCTACTATATGTATGGAAGCATTTACTGACTGTTTTAAAACACCAAGTTTACTGGAAAGATTTTAAAAAAACATAAGTTTATTATATAGATAAATTACAATTTTTAAGTATTTCTTTAGAAAAATAATACTTTAAATACCTTTTTGAGTTATCTGTTGTCAAATTTGGTTGATCAATAATCTTACCAGCAAGTCTTATATCATTTATAGCATTTATGAAAGGGTCATCAGAATTTGGTTGATCAATTATCTTACCAGTAAGTTTTGTAACATTAATAGCATCTGTGAAAGGGTCATCAGTATTACGCTATGTCCTAGATGGTGCGTGCACGCACCGCAAATCGCAGTGCGGCGAACGCATGCGATTTCTAATAATAACAAACATTCAGAAATAGATCGGTCTGTCCTAATTGCCGACGCATGCGTTGAATTCACGATATCGCAACGCCGTCGCAGGTTTGAAATACAAAATAGTTTGTTTTTCGCCGCATACGATATGCGTCGTCGCAACCAATAGTATATTTGTTTTTTATTAATTAATCACATTTTTTATGGCTATGTCGTACACAGATATTGAAAAAACAAAAATGTTGATTTCTGAAATCCAAAAACACACTGTTTTGTGGAATAAAAAAAATAAGAAATATAGAGATAGGCTCATAACAGGCAAGGCATGGGCAGAAGTGTCAAAAGTCACAGGAATAACTGGTAAGTATATAATTTAACTTTTTTCAAACTTAATTTAATACAATGAACCTATAAAATATATATTATGTATACATTTTTATAATATAATTTTGTCAATGAAATAAAAAATGAATAATAATCAGTGTTGGTCTTGTCTTTGTTATAAAATAAAAATAGTTTGAAATTATATTTTGTTATGCTTAAAATATTGTACAAATGTATTTCTTATCTCTAAAACGGATTGAGATGTTCTATTAGTAAATCTGCCGCCTCGAATACTATCCAAATAATTTGTACTTGATATTTCATTTTCAGTTTCTATAGTTTTTAAATCCACCTGATTTTTTTCAAGATCAATAATCACATTATGCAAAATACAAATAGCTTTGACGATATGGTCAGCATTTTCGATTTTCGTTTCAATTGATTTTTGCAGAATACGAAATTTTGATGCCGCTATGCCAAATGCGCATTCAACTGTCATTCTAGCTCTGGATAATCTATAATTATAATACGATTTGTCCTCGTCACCTAATTGTTTTTTCGGAAATGGTCTTAACAAATGTTCTCGCAAAGGAAAAGCTTCATCACCTATAAATACAAACGGTGCCATATTTGTTGTATTCGGAAGTAATTTCGTGTTAGGCACTTTTAATGTTCCTTTTTCAATATGATGGTATATTTTTGAATTATGTAAAACATCACCATCACTATCCTTACCATATGCTCCAATATCAATCATCATAAATCGGTAGTTGGCATCAACAATAGCCAATAGAACGATTGAAAAAAATTGTTTGTAGTTATAATACATACTGCCAGAGTTATTTGGACATTTTACTCGTATATGCTTTCCATCAATGCTACCTATACAGTTCGGAAAGTTCCACTTATTGTAAAATGCATCTGCAGTATTTTCAAAATCTGTAATAGATGGTCTTCGCATGTGTACGTGACGTAGTATAGTCCAAATTGCCTGACAAACTTCAATAACAATATAACTAACACTGGTTTTTGAAAATCTGAAACTCATAGCAATTTGTCTGAACGCAATTCTAGTCAGTGGCGGATATATCCAAGTTCTGAGGGGGGGGGGGGGGGGGGTGAAATTTCAAATCCACATAGATAATGATGTTTAACCCCCCTCCCCATTGTTTTATTTTGAAATATTTAACTATAATCGGTACAAAAATATAAATAACAACACTTTTTTTTCAATATAAATATTTATTTAAAATTTGAAAAATAAAATATTTACAATATAAAATTTTTATTTCGGTTTTTCATTTTTGCAAACATGTCAATGACATTATCAATGTTAATGTCTATGTCTCTATGCACATGCAACATAGCCAAACTACTGAGATGTTCATTTCCCATTTGGGAACGTAACCATGTTTTCAGTCTAAATAAGCAAAGCAAAGTGCAAGAAAAAGCAATAATGTAATAAAGTAATAATGCATCATCATACTATTAAATATTATCATAATACATAATTCATATTAATATTATAATTAATATATAGTATATAAATAAAAAAAGTTAAAAAAAGTACACATGTCTTACAAAATAACCCATTTTCATTTTTTGAATACTCTAACCAGCTGAATTTCTGAAAATGATTCAATCGTAAATACCGTTTTTCTTCTTTTCCCTTTTTATTGTGTAAAGAAAAAGGAAAAACAAAGTCTTCTGATGGTTTATTATTTCTTTCGAGAATTGTGAATTTTATAAAATCATTTAATATTATGCTTCCACTTACTACTTGGCCAATATCAGTATAATTTGAACTATTTGAAGTTACAATTGTGTTGGATTCTTTATTCGGTTCAATCAATAATGGTATCACCGGTTGTTCCTTTTCAACTTGTTTTGGTTGGTCAGGAATAAAATGCTTACTATTATCTGAAGTTGAAGTAAAATAAGAAGAAATTTTACGCTTCGACATACCTACTATACTTTAAAAAAACAGTACACGAATAAAACTTGCAAACGCGATTTTCATGCAAACGCGATGAAAATAATTGACAATACGAATAATACGATACTATGCGTAAACAATCACCACATGGCTAATGACAGTACTATCTTTAATCGTGCTATCAAACAGAGTGATACTCTATGGGGCATCAGGCACTTGTCCCAACATTTCATGGAGAAAAAAAAATATTGTACATCTGAAAAATCAATTAGCAGATAACACCAATACCAATATAATTAATATTTAAATATTTATAATCAATGGTTGTAGCCAATATTGTAATAATGTATAGTGGTGGCAAAAAGCCCAAGGGGGGGGGCGTCCACCCCCCCCCCCCCCCCATATCCGCCACTGATTCCAGTGGCTAGATATCTATGAAATAAAATATTTATTTATAATATTATTTAATATTTAACTATGATTAAAGTTTATTACGATTATATTTTCGTAATATATCGATGGTGTTTTGTTAAAAGGGCGTATACCACATAATTGAAATTGTTCTGGACGAGCAAAATAGTGTTTTTAAAAATTATACCGTTGAAATAGGTTGATCTCGGTTATACCTTCATTTAGGAGACATGTTGCTAATTTGATAAAACTTATCATTCAAATGCTTAAACATATGTGAATTATAGTTATCATCATTCAAAGTGATAATAGTCGTGGTATGCGCCCTTTTACAACATAGATTTTCGAACGCCTGTACGTTAAAGATGTATACATGTGGTATACGCTCTTTATACTAGTTTAATATTTTGAACTCCTTATTGTCAAAAGTTATTTTGTGTGGTATACGCCCTTTTAGCATTACAGATTTTCTGAAAGCCTCTGTACAACTAGTAGTAATCATTGCTTTTATTATACCTACCTAATAATAATATTATTATTTGTATTATAATTGAAAATGTTTGGAAAGCAATCAAAACAATATTATTTTTAATTTCCTTTACTGATAACATTATTATAAAACACAAATATATAATGTTAAAAAATCAAATAAATTTATATACCTATAAACAACAAAGTAAAAAACAGTTAATATTTAAAAAAAAAAAATAAGTATCATAATATTGTAAAAACAAGAAATATAATATTATTATTACAAATTAAAAAAAATAAATCATAACTATTAAAATACATCATGATACAAAATCCTGTAAACTTATTATCAAACTAAAAGCATTTTCTTTTGCTATTATTATTATAAAAAGAACAAATATATTATTTTATCACAAATTAAAATAATTAACTCATAATACAATTTAGATTTAAAATGTATTAGGTAACTAAATTTAAAATCCATCATAGTTTTACATCTACTCATCTTCATCAGTTTCTGGAAGATTATCTCTTATTGCTGATTTATATGGTAGATTTAAATATTCTTGTTGGTAACATAATATAGGAATAACATTTTTGGTGCATAAATTATTTAAGTCCTTGTATTTTTCTGGATTTAAAGGCAATTTATTCGTGTATAGTTGTTTTGGACTAGCTAATAAAGTTAAATCAGATGATCTTAATCATTTGTTTGCTTCCAAGTCAATAATATTATAAATCTGATTTTCAAATGAATCACTAAATTTAATTTTGTTTGGATTATCTTGTACCAAAATAATACTTCTTATTGCTTTGAATTTTACTTGACAATCATTATTATCATTATTTATTGTATAAATTTGATTGTCGTCTACCACAGGATCCTTATTATTAGCTATAACAATATCATGATCATCTAAGAAAACAAACGTGTCAATGGCATTTATATCCACTTTATTTAAATCATAAAAATAAATGTTATTGAAATTTTCTTCTGTTGCAGTGGAATTTTGAATATTTGTTGAAGTTTTTTTAGCTAAACCTAAAAGCTTTTTACTTCTAGATGAGATCATATTATTTATTACAAAATTAACAACACTATTTAAAACCAAAAATCTTTAACAAACTACTAAGTAATACGTACCTAGTATTATTTTACAATAACGTATTAATCATAATTAATTACGATTATGATATTACGATTACGATTACCTATCTATGATTATTAAGTGTAGTTTTCCCTCTAAATTCTTATCAATAAAACAATGATACGAATTTGTATTATTTGTAGACCAACTGGCGTTTAGTTAACTGTCACATAATATTATGTACCACAACATCAATTTAATTTTAAATTTGATAAAAACGTGATAATTCAAAACTAGTTTGTTTATTCGAGAAAACTACTAGCAATTCCTGTGGTATACGCCCTTTTAACATTTTCATTAAAAATATAAATATTCTCTTTAGGGCGTTTGGATTTCATTTATCCACTATATAGAGAATAATCCTTAATATTTTTAATCACTCTATTATTACAGATTATGCTCCTATTTTTTCTGAAAATTTTGATACCAAAAACTCATTTTTCCATTTTTGGTGGTATACGCCCTTTTAACAAAACACCATCGATATACATAAATGTGGTTATAAAATTAATAATAAATATAATAATATTATTATGTTCAACGACAACACGAAATATTTCAATAGCATGAATTTGCATTTAATTTGAGTTTTTTTCCTGCTTATTACACGTATTTAAAAAAAAAATTTAACTGTAACTCTTTTTAGTTATTATAAAGTTATTTAGTATACTATATGTTAATTTATATAGGCAATGAAGCAAAAAAAGGTGGAGAAACTTAAGAGATCAGTTCAAAAAAGAACTTAAAAAAGTAAAAAAACCGAAATCAGGATCGTCACAAGATGGCCTAGAAAAATATCACGGGAAATGGTCGTATTTTGTGTCTATTCAATTTTTGAAAGACGTCGAGACTCCTAGAAATACGTCGGGTACATTTTCCGATGATTGTGACGAGGATACTGAGTTAGGACATTTAGACGAACAAAAATCAGATTCAAACGAAGATCAAGAAAATGAGGACGATCTCGACAAGGAAATGACACATAGTTTTGAAGTTATGGATCCATTATTACCTCAAACTGAAGCACAGACTAACTTCACACAATCTGGAAGAAATTCGCCTATTTCTGAGTTAAACATCTCAACAATTAAATTGAGTGGACAAAAAAAAAATGAAAAAACAACAGGATGAAATGTGTTTTGAACAACAATAACTACAACTTGAAAAAACAAAAATTGAAGCTTTTATAGACTCATCAAAGAATGCAGTAAAAGATGACGAGGACATGTATTTTTTAAAATCCATTCATCCTTATTTCGGTAACATGACTCCACTACAAAAATTGAGAGTAAGGACACAAATCCAAGAAGTGATTATGAGAGAATTATCTACACCATCATCTCAACCTATGAATAACAATTTAACTTATCCTTATCAAACATTTCCAATACATGTGCAACCTATACAATCATCACAACCTATGCCATTCCAACCTATTAATCATCCTATGCAGTCTTTAGCGACAGAACAGACTTTATCATTACAATCAGATCATCCACCAAATTATAATTAATTAGTTTTTAATAATATGGTAATATTATTAATATGTTTTAAATACTTTTTATTTACATACCTAAATTATTACTTAATGTTCATGAGTTTCACAAACAGTATTATTCTTTTTTTTATATTATTTATTAGATACCTACCTACAGTAATAATTATTTTTAATTTTTAAATACATAGGTGAGCTACCTATATCTGTCGAGGTATTAAACTATTTAAAGTAACATATTTTTTATTTTATATTATCAAATGATATTATATTTAATAACTACCAAGGTATGACGCGGTACGCAGCGGCCACCAGTACAAAGTACAGGTACCGCAGCGACCAGTCTACACTTTTCGTCAACTGCCACTACGGGCTACAGCGCGACAACGCCAACTCCCTCACCGCGCCACAAAGGCACAAGGTGGGACGGGAAGGCGAGTCGCGTAGAACGAGTACCGGCCGTCGTAAACTCGTCAGTTGGAGAAAAACCCCCGTTCGTCTCTGAAAACCACACGCACGTTGTGAGCACGCACCACGACCGCAACCAGATATATATCTATTTTAATATAGCCCACCGTCAGTTGTTTCTTTTTTTTTTGATATTTTTTTTTTGTTACATATATTGATATATATACGTGTACCCGGTACGGGGTAAAATAAACCCAATCTACTACCACAACCGAGATTTGCGTTTGCTAATTTACCTCTCGATTGTGTCACCCGACCTACCCATCAACGACCGGCTCTCCGCGGACCATCTGCCACCACCGTCGTAGCCGTGTCAAATTGGCTCCCCGCAGAGGAATCATCGCCTCAAGCCAGCGAAAAGGTAAGAGTTTTTCACGCTGACACATACGTCAGTGGAAACCCCACAAACAGCCCCCCCGGTCAAAAAAAAATTTTTTGCGAAAGCAACTGATAATACACCACCGGGGCCGTGCAGATATTGTGGGGAACTCCATTGGAACAGTAAATGTCCAAACAGACCGACCACGTCGGGAAACGGCGGGGGAGTCGACGAGGACTAGTCCCCCTCATCGACTCATCACCACCCCCCCACTCATCACCACCCACTCTCGGTAGTACACACGGAAAAAATAAGCGTAATCGAAAAGCGCGTAGTTCGGTAATTCAACACACAGAACAACCAACTACGAACATTCTTTCCGTCCAATCACCAATCGGCACCCGTTCACAGACCCCCAACCTACACCACCCCACCATTGAACACACTCACCTCACCGGTGACACGTGTGTTCAACAACAACCGGCTCATGGGGCAGCCACAGGTGTAGGGACAAAGGCAACAGAGACACGGGTGTTCACCCGCACGGGTGACGGGGACACAAGCACACACACCGCGCTTATCCCCGCATTAGGTCAGTCTACGCACGTAAGGCAACAGGCGAGCAACGAGGCAACCGATGTTGACAGTATGGTCATGGCGGTTAACACCACCGACCAGAAAGTCTCCATCGCGGTTCAGAACCAGTTGTCCCGCTCGACCAATTGCAATACGACTAATAACGGTACGCGAACATGCCAAGACAAAATTCCGACCCCCGCGGTCGAACTCGAATTTCCGTCAGGCTTCGTAACAGCCCTATTAGATTCGCAGGCACAAAAATCGTACGTAAACCCGACAGTAGCCCGTAAATACGGCAATACACCCACCCACGGACCAACAATCACAGTCCGGATGGCGGACGGTCGCACTGCAACAACCAGTGGCACCTCCACATTCGAAGCTAGGATAGGTGCACTCGATATAAAATTCGAAGCTACCATCCTAGACAATTTGTATTGCGACGCGTTACTAGGACACGACTTTCTTGTTAACAACGAAGTCTCTTGGGATTACGCCGCGTGCACAATTCACATGGGTAAGCAAATTCGTACGTCGACATGTTGGAAAGGGAAATCTCAACCACCCACCACTCGTCCCGACCTGTCACAATTAGAATTTGGAAACGACCCCGAAACACGCGCGAAACTAACCAAGATTTTAAATAAATACGCGGTAGTATTCAGCGAAAAAGTAGGACGTACCAAATTAATTGAACACGAAATTCTGCTAAAAGACCCGTCCCCAATCGCGCTCAAACCATACCCATATCCGCAGCAGAAGCAAACTGCTATCGACGATATGGTACGCGATATGGAACTCCAGGGGCTCGTAGAACCAAGCACCTCACCATGGGCCGCACCAGTAGTAATGGCAAAGAAAAAAGACGGAACTTTTCGTCTCTGTGTCGACTACAGGAGGCTGAACGACGTTACGGAATCCGACGCGTACCCTATGCCAGATCTCAACAAAATGATTAGGCAAATGCGGGGCGCGAACATTTTCAGCATTTTCGACCTTAAGTCGGGGTACTGGCAAGTGCCGCTACACGAAAATGCACGAAAATACACGGCATTCCGAACACGTAGAGGTCTATTTCAGTTCAGAGTCCTCCCTTTCGGTCTAAAGAATTGTCCAATGACTTTCGTGAGACTCATGAACGAGGTCATGAGGGGGTACCAGGATGATTTCGTACAAGTTTACCTGGATGATATTGTAGTATTTTCAAGGGACGAGTACGAACACCAGGCCCACTTAGACAAGGTTCTCGAGCGGCTCAAGAGGTTTGGACTAACGTGCAACACAAAAAAATGTAAAATCGGCCTACGCGAAATTTCATTTTTAGGGCACATCGTAGACTCGGAGGGCATACAAAAACAACCGGAAAAATTGGTATGCATTGACAATTTTCCGGTTCCCAAAAAGGTTAGGGACGTACGTAAATTTTTGGGCGTGTGCAACTGGTACAACCAGTTCGTAGATAATTATGCGGATACCATAGCACCTCTCACTAATTTATTAAAACAGGGAGTACGGTGGAAATGGACAGAGGTAGAACAACGCGCGTTCGAAACAATAAAAAACGCGCTAGTCACATCACCAAAATTGTCGCCACCCGATTATAGCAAACCGTTTTGTCTGCAAACAGATGCAAGCGAAATAGGAGCCGGTGCGGTACTTTTCCAACGGGGCGACGGACCGGAGGAAAGACGCATAGTGTCCTACGTAAGCAAAAAGTTTAGCGAAACGCAAACAAGGTACGCCGCGGTCGAACGCGAGTGCCTAGCGATAATCTGGGCGACAGACAAATTCCGTCCATACCTAGAAACCCGGCGTTTCGAACTCCTAACCGACAACTTGACACTAACATGGTTACACAGGGCTAAAGACAAAAATTCAAAATTAACACGTTGGTCACTACAACTAGCTAATTTAGATTTTAGTACGGTACACGTCCCGGGAATACAAAACGAAGCACCAGATTTGTTATCTCGTGACCCGGCACCGGGCACACCTGTAGACGAAGATCGACTTGAGGAAAAATTGGTAGGGGCGCCCACAGCGCCGACAACCAGTGTTGACCTCGAATCTGACCGAATATTTTCCATGTTCGATAACCACGTTAGTGACGACACACCACTCACCGCGACGACTCTCGAAAAGTGGCAGTCCGAAGACGCCACAATCCGCGAAGTAGTCGCCGGTCACAGGTGGGACGGGCCAGCGCGGAACACTAGGAGCACAAAATCGTAATAACAATCATTTACAGACAACATGACCGGCCAACAGCAGGAGAAGTGGCAGCAGGTTGCCGAGCTCATCCAACGGCTGGGGCTGGTATCCGGTGGACAGGATGAGCCGCGAACAGCCGCCCAGGTCGCGAGGATGACTAACCGCCAACTCCTGCAGGACCCAGTGCGGGCGGCCATCTACAACCGGGGCTGGGCGGACCGTACGACGGACATCCAGCGGAGGTTGCGGCCACACCGACCACCATCAACATCAACACCCGGCAGCCGCACACCGTCCCTGACAAGGCCACCACACCCAGCAACGACACCTGCCCCCGTAACACCTGCGGAGCCGGCACCGGTACCCAGGCCAACGGGGGTACTCCCCGGCCCAACGGGAAGGGCGAGGACGGAGGCGCAGCAGGCAAGGAACCGCCGGAAATTCCAACAGCTGAAGGAGAAGAGGAAGGCCAGGGAAAGCGAGGCAAGCCAACAACGTCGGCTTGCCAAGCAACCCGCGCCAACCTCAGAACCGGAAGCAGCCGGCACGCCTCCGACCAACCCTACACCGATGGAGGTTGACAAACCGGCATCCAAGGACGGCAAGTCCGAGGAGCCGGGACAACCCACCAGCCAGGAGTCGCCAGACCAATCGGAGGCCACGGTAGAAATTACCGAGTCAGATTGGCTGGTGGCGTTCGAGGGAATGCCGGAGTTGGACGAGCACCACTCGTACTACACTCCGGTAGGGTCCCCAAGACACCCCCAATAACACTCACGGGCGCGGGCAAGTCTACCTCAAGCGAAAGCCAGAGGTAGTACAAGCCACCCCGTCCTGAAATGACACACGGACACCGGTACAAGTGTACCCCGTGTGACGGTTTGGCGGGGGAGTATGACGCGGTACGCAGCGGCCACCAGTACAAAGTACAGGTACCGCAGCGACCAGTCTACACTTTTCGTCAACCGCCACTACGGGCTACAGCGCGACAACGCCAACTCCCTCACCGCGCCACAAAGGCACAAGGTGGGACGGGAAGGCGAGTCGCGTAGAACGAGTACCGGCCGTCGTAAACTCGTCAGTTGGAGAAAAACCCCCGTTCGTCTCTGAAAACCACACGCACGTTGTGAGCACGCACCACGACCGCAACCAGATATATATCTATTTTAATATAGCCCACCGTCAGTTGTTTCTTTTTTTTTTGATATTTTTTTTTTGTTACATATATTGATATATATACGTGTACCCGGTACGGGGTAAAATAAACCCAATCTACTACCACAACCGAGATTTGCGTTTGCTAATTTACCTCTCGATTGTGTCACCCGACCTACCCATCAACGACCGGCTCTCCGCGGACCATCTGCCACCACCGTCGTAGCCGTGTCAGGTAGGTAGATTTTTTATTTTGACTTTTATAAAAGCAGATTATTAATATGATTTTAATGTTTTCAATAAAATAACCATTTTTAAGATACCATTCAATGATATGTGTATATTTATGAAGGTAATTTTTTTTTCTGTCATCACCTTTTAGGACAGTAAAAATCATTAGATTTTCTGCAACAGTATCTTTTCTGGAAGGAAATTGAATTTAATTGGTACTTAAGGGGTCAAAAGTAGAGATGGAGAATTTACGTAAAAAAAAATATCGGTAAATTTACCAATAATGTGGTAAAAATGGTAAAATAGCTAAATCTTAGAGCCATTGTTATTTTTTACTATTAGACATTAGTAAATACGATTTGTATTAGGTACTAATGTTGTATACCTACTTGTTAAATCTAGTTCTTTCTAATAATAAAAATAATTAACAAAAAATTTATCTGAAATTATATATAATTTATATATAATAAATTGTTCTGTATTAGACATTAGTAATTAGTACATTTTATGAAATATGAATACTTAATTATTCATATTACAATTAATAAATAATTTAAATTAAACTAAGCTATCAAAATTTACATAACCTTTATTTCTTTTTAAGTCAAAACATTTATATTTAAACTTAACTTTTGTATTAATAATAGTATATTATCAATATCACATTATCTGCCTTCTTGGTATCTGAGATCCGCCTATATAAAATGTTTCCTAATTACCTACTGATATTTAATGTTCTAGTATAAAGTAGGGGTGACAGAATATTGATACTATAGTCTATAACAAACTATATAAACAATAACAAGTATATCAATATTACAAATGATTATATCACAGTATCAGTTGATAAAAAAGATATCTCTTTACGATTCAGGCTAGGCGTTTTTGATTTCATTTGATTAGAGGGGCCACACAACATTTTTTTTTGGTAAAAAATAATTTTCCGGTAAAAAAAATTGGTAAAATTTACGGTAAATTTTTTTACCGGTAAAAATTTACTTGGTAAATGTACAGCACTTACATCTCTAGTCAAAAGGGTCATTTCCCAGTAGTTTTCAAAAGCGCAGTGAAAAACAAAAGAAAAATTAAGGAAACACGGAATTATTTTGTAGTTAAAAATTTATAAAATGTTCAAATTTTATAGCTAAAAATTTAAAATTTAAAACAATGTTCCACGTAAATAGGTTATAATATATAAATTACTTTATACACAATAATATCATCAAATACACTTTGTAATATCATAGGTAGACTGACTGACCGTCTTCGCTCAGAATCGTTTTTCTTATACAATACAATTATCATTGAATTCAAATTTAACAATATCCATTACAGTAACCCACTTGTAACCTACTGTACAGCAGAGCGACAACCATTTGCCCATCTTTTTTTTTATTAGAGTTACACCAAAAACTAAAATCGACTAAAATTAATCTTCTATAGAAGTACTTAATTTGATTACCATAATCATGAGAATGTCAATAATTTGACATCTGTTGCCTATGTAATATTTACCTAATAGTAATCAACAGTCGTTCTTCAACAGAGATTGGATCTTGAAAATTTGTGTATTCTCTTTGACAAAGTGGTGTTATATGTTGAGCAATGTAGTCAAATGTGTCTGTAGTCATTCTAGTGTATGCACGAAACATTATTTTATCTCTTTGTAATTGTGGATACAGTTGATGGAATTCTCCAAATATAAATCGATCTTTATAAATCACATTTGGAGAAGATCTCTTGGACTTTTTCCTCATTTTAAGTAATTTATACTTCAGATAAATATTTTCTATTAAGAGTAAGCTTCGTTGATCTTGAATTAACGACATAATAGTAAATTACAGTTATATTCACAAACAGAAATCTGAGTATTAATTAACTTGACCCGTTGATAACACTATACGTCTTCTCAGCACGATATTTCAGTTGTAACTAAGTATAAATCGTAAGCGTTTTCTCGCGTATTTGAATGCGTCAATTTTGCCATGCTTGCGGGAACTAGAATCAGGTGCGGTGAAGTCAAATATCGCACCGTCTACTCGCATTGCGTGCACGCACCAGCTAGGAAATAGCGTTAAAGTGGCTTCTATTTTCTTGATCAGGTAAGTTAATATCACTAATATCTTCCCTATTGAATTTTTAAAATAATAAAATTATTGACATATTATACAAATTATATTTTAATAACATTGTTATACCTGTTTATATGTTCATCTAATTCTTTAAATTCAGTTAAACTATAACTAGCCGCTGGTCTAGAATTACATTAGGTATAACAGTTTTTAATTTTGTATTGTAATAAATTAATAACAATAATAATCTAATATATTGTTATCTAACACTGTTTTAATATCTGTTACTTACAACAAAACAGCATTAGACTCATCAAGTCTTTCAGTGTCTACAACCATTTCGAAACCTTCAAAGTTCACAACCGGTTCAGCAGTGTTTGGATGTCCATTAACAGGCACCTCTCCAATAAGATTTAAAATTTTATCTTCCCATTCATCAGTCTTTTCATTTTCATTATCCCCTCCACCAGTCTTTCTACAACTTTTTTTGTACTCGACACTTTTTGTCTTTACATTACTCTTTAAGTCTATCCAACACTAAAATTGTATAGTAAGCAAATATTATATAAAAGACTTATTTTAAATGTTATCTGTAGAAAATCAGTTATAAGATTGGATCTTTGTGAATAATAATAAATATCACATCAACAATAAAATGAAATATTTAGACTTTTTTAAAGAATTTATTTTTAATTTAACATTCAATAATCATAAAATAACCTTGCTATTGATTAGTTTATGGATCTGTAGAAGGAGATATGGGAAAATATGCTGTAGGTAGAGTTCAAGAATATCTTAATATGAATATAAATTGTTCCTACCTATGATAATTTTAATAATAACAATAGTTTATTCACATAATTCAGATTACATACATAATATGTAATTTTTTTTTGAAAAAAATACTGGAGTAATGCATATTAAATTATTTGATAATATATTGCTACCCAAGGCGCTAGTATATTTCTATTAATGTTTTATTTTAATCTGACTTATAAGATGATATTTAAATTAATTAATGAAACAAAATTATTGTATTTTATAGACTTATGATAATGATGTATTGATGTTGGTCATCTATATAATCATCTTGGATTTTATTAACATTTAGATTTAAGAAGAGTTATGTTAATTAATAGGTATAGTTATTTTATATTTGTAAATGAATGTTAGATTCAAATTTTTACACTATAGTGCACAATGCACATACAACAATATTGGTTTAACAAGAAGAAGGATTATTTACTTTTTTCCATTTTAATGGTTCTTTAGTAGCTCCAACAATAGAATTAAGTTCATTAGTTATTTGCTGCCAAAGTAATTTAGATTTTTTGCTAGTGAACGTAGAACTAAATTTTCCTTTATGGAGTTCCGGATGGGACTGCATAAACGAAATTAATGCTTCCTTTTGAGCAAATGAAACAGACTTCCCTTTACATTTTTTGTGACATTTTTAAAATTTCACTGTTTTAAAAATGTAGAACCAAAAGACTTAAGACAATGACAAAAAAGTTTATTTTATTATTCATCCAGTTGGCCGTAATTGATAGATAATTTATCGTTATCAGCCAAATACAGAGTTATCTCATGGAAAAATAGGCTATTAAATGATTACAATTCGATAGTCGAAAACTCGATCGAAAAAAAACGATCGAAACAATTATTTCGATCGAAAATTGACAATCGAATAAACTTTTTCGAGAATCGTTTTCGATTGATTTGAGAATAGGCCCCCTGAACTCGTTTACAAAATCCTATTCGATTCCCAAGCATTGCCGGTGCACCATCCGAACAGATTCCAACGCAATTACGCCAAGCTATATTATTTTTCCGAAAAAATCCATCGACTTTATTAAAAATATCTAAGCCTGTTGCCGTTGTAAGAAGAGGCTCACAAAATAAAAATTCTTCACGATAATCGTCAGTACTTCGATAACGTATGTATACCATCAATTGTGCGTTATTTTGAATATCAACAGATTCATCAATTTGTATTGAAAATGTATTAGCTGCAAACACTTGATGTACTAGCTATTTTAAAATATTTTCAGACATAAGGTCTATTCTTCGTTTAACTGTGTTATCCGAAAGTGGGATTAATTCCAATTTGTTAGCAATGTCATCTCCGCAGACCGTTCTAACAATAGAAGTAGCTGCTGGTTTGATAAGTTCCTCTCCAATGTTATGTGCCTTTTTAGAGCGTTCGATTTTCCAAGCAACGTCAAAAGATGCTTTTGTTGTTTTCTGTAATGAAACTGTAAGTGTATTGGATGGACAATCAAGACGCATACGTTTTATTTTATTTTTATGTTCCTTCCAAAATTGTAATGGTTTATTTATCAATGTAGGATGAACAGTGTTGAGATGCCGCTTGAGTTTATTTTCTTTCATTGATTCATTTAACAAAACTTGCAGGCAGAACACACATTGAGGACGCACTAATCCCGATCGATCTTTTATTTCTGTAAAACCAAACTTCAAAAAATCATCTTTATATGGTAACGCGCGCTTAGCCATTCCAAAAAGTTAAATCACTTGAATGTTAAATTAAATAGAAAAAACACGCACTATACGTAAATAGTAAAACGTGAAGAACAACAAGTACGGATGACGAAAGTGGAAAGACTGATAGAAATTAATATCATTAAACTATCAATACTAACATACGTAAGTACGTCGTACATATTATATTTATACAAAACTACGATAAGGACGCACCAAACCGCGCCGTGACGTTCCGGGAAATATATTATAAACAAAAATAGAAATTATATGTCTATTACATATTATACTACTATAGTAGTATAGTACCTACCTACACGCTATGAGGATACGACCGCGTACAGCCCGCTCCAATCCATTTACATAGGTATTTAAAATTATTTTCTTCAATAATTTTACCATCAGAATATTTCAGGAATTTTTTTTCCGAAATTGAAATTATAATATAATAAAATATAATATGTAAATGTAAGAAAAGCTTTCGCGACCCACCATGAAAACCTCTGCGACCCTAATTTGGGTCGTGACCCAAGGTTGGGAACCGCTGAATTAGACCGTTATACAAAGTAAATTCGCCTTCGGTTTTCCTTTTTTTCCACAGATCATGAACCCACACAGTTCTTTTCCGCTTATTTGTAATACTTATTTTAGATTTATTTTCTTCTTCTTCTTCGTCAAGTAATAGTGCTATAATAATTAACTCTTCTTAGCTAAATTCAACCATGATGAATAGGAACTCTTGATGAAAACTGTTCTATACTACTGCGAGATGTGTACTGTGTAAAATGAAGTAAAACAAACAGCAACTAAAATTAAAATCGGAACGGAGACGGCCCGGGTATATATGAACTAAGTCCTCGGAAACTACTCGGAATGGAAAAAATCTGATCGGACTCGGAACGAACCCGGATCGGATGTGTGTGAAAGGACCTTTAGTAGCCGCCCGAAATGCATTATGACGGATCGAACTCGGACCTACCTGACATCCTACATTTGGGAAACCTACGCCTAACCTACATTGGTGGAAATTGGGGGGCCTTGAGGGGGCTTAGCCCCCCCCCCCAAAAAAAAGCCCAAAAGCCCCCCCAAACCTTCTTGCAAACATAACAATTTCGTAGTTTCTATGGCTGGAAAATTTAATGGTGTACAAGCTAAAATCCCAAACAAATATTCTTGCGCAGTTTATACTCATTGTATGGCCCACCGTGTTAATTTGGTTGTTGTCGATATGTGCAAATTTGTGAAAGTAAGTGTAAAAGAAGTATTGTCAAATTTAGTAAAATAGAATTATAATTTAATATGTTACATATTTTTAATTATTATTTAAGGAAACTAGATGTCTATTCAATACATTAGATAGTTTATATGTTCATTTTTCTTATCCCACAAAAAATCAACGACTCATCGACATGCAAAAAAAGTTGGGGCTCAAAATTAAGACATTTGGTAGAAAGAGCGATACAAGATGGAATTGTCGGTACAAAAATTGTGATGCTATTTTAGACTGTTACCAAGCGATTATTCATGTCTTGCAAGAAGAAATAGAAAATGAGAACGACAAAGATGTTAATGAAGCTATAGGTAATATATAAAAAATGTTACACATATTTATTTACTATAATATTTTAAACAATCTTAATCCAACTTTTACATTTCAATAGGAATACTTACTAACTTGCAAAAAGGTTCTTTGTTTGTTTGTTATACACCAAGTACTTAGTACCATTAATATTCTAAGTAATACGATGCAGGATAAAAATGCCACCTTAGGAAAATCAAGTGTGATAGTAAATAGTATTATAACAAGCTTTCAAAGTTCTCGAACAGCCAAATCTTTTATTGATATTTGGCAATCAATAAAAACATTTGCAGATGACAATAATCTTTTAATAGATATTCCTCACCAAGCGCGAGGTTTGTTATCTAATTTGTAATTTAATTACCTGATTATTTATATATTACATTATATTAATATTAGTTAAAAAAAAATATCCATATTTTAGATTCGAAGAGAAAGCGAAGAGAGCCTAATAATCTTAATGATTTTATAGTAACTACTACAACAAGTGCAATATATGAACCAATTGAGTCTAACAAATCTGTTGAAGATTATTATAGAACAAACATTTATTATAAGATATTAGACTCCATTATAGAAAATTTGAAAAGAAGATTTTCCCCAGAGAGTTTAAGTTTAGCTATTTCTGTTGACAAATTTATGCAACTTAATTATGAAGGAAGTTTGGTGTTTATTGATTATTATGAGGTAACATTTATTATATTTGTATATCCCCTCCCTTAAAAATGACCATTTTTAGTTTGAGTGATATAAAATAACTATATAGCCATATAGCCCATATAGGTATTATACAACTTGTGACTTTTCATTTTTTTCATAATTTTAAAAATAAAATATAAATCAACTTAGTAATATTATTTTTATATTTTTGAAGTAGATTTAAACATATAAAATAACATTAATTCAAAAATTATATTTAATTATTTTATATTTTAGGATTTATTGGATATTAACAAACTAAATATTAAATCAGAAATGACTGTTGCTAGAAATTGTATAAATAAAATCAACAACGATTTTAACATTGACGATTTGAAAACAACAATAAAAAAATAAATTTTTCCAAATATTTACAAAATGTTACAAGTAGCACTTACTTTACCAGTCAGCTCTGCAACATGTGAGCGATCTTTTTCGGCTATGCGAAAAATAAAGACGCGGGTAAGAACGTCTATGCATCAAGAACGCTTTACAAACCTTTCTATTCTTCATATAGAGAAGGATGTAACAAAAAATATTGATACTGAATGTATTTTAAACGAATTTTCCAAATCCTCAAGGATGATGGTTTTAATACCGTCAGACTACTGGACCTCACCTGGGATGAGTTTCGCGCCGAATTTTTAGATTAATTTGACAACGCGGAAATACAATCACGGCTGCGGGCCGAAATAGTATCCGTCCGACAAACACCAACGCAATCGCTTACGGAGTTCGTGGCACAAAAAAATCAACTCGCGCGCCGCGTCAATACCGGGCTGTCTGAAACACAGCTAGTCGGTACGATAGCCGGTCTAACGCGCAACGAATACCGCACGCATATATGATTGCAATAACCAGCAACTTTCGGGGACCTCCGCCGGATCGCTGGAATCCTGGAATACACACCAGACGAAACTGTCACACAACCACAGCCAAAACTGGCGTACAATAAATGGTAACTTAAACGGATGCTCTGGTAATGACGGTGCGAACCGCTCCCCAGAGCACCGATCACATGCAACCCCGAAAAGTGCAGATTCGGAGCTACCGAAATCTCATTTCTCGGACACCTAGTCACCTCCGAAGGAATAGACAAGCAACCGGAGAAACTAGAGGGCATCACAAACTACCCCCCACCAATCAAACTGAGGGACCTACGGAAGTTCCTGGGCGTTTGCAACTGGTACAGACAGTTTGTCGACAACTACGCGGACACCATAGCACCCCTAACGAATAGACTTAAACAGGGGACCAAATGGTCGTGGACCGAAACCGAACAGGCCGCATTTACCAAAATAAAACGGGCCCTGTACGATTCGCCAAAACTGTCGACGTCGGATTACGGAAAACCGTTTTGCCTACAAACCGATGCTAGCGAAATAGGAGCAGGTGCCGTCCTTTTCCAACGGGGTGACAGCCCGGACGAATGGCGGATAATTGCCTACGCAAGCAAAAAGTTTAGTGATCCGCAAACAAGGTACGCCACGGTAGAACGCGAGTGCCTCGCGATAATCTGGGCAACCGACAAGTTTAGACCATACCTAGAGGCCCGCCGCTTTGACCTATTCACCGACAACTCGGCACTCACATGGCTCCACCGAGCCAAAAACACAAATTTCAAGTTAACCAGGTGGGCACTACAGCTGGCTAACCTGGACTTACAAAACCACACATGTGCCCGGCGTACAGAACGAGGCGCCGGACATGCTACCCCGCAACCCAATCACAGGACCACCGGTAGATGAGGAACACCTCGAGGAACGACTAGTAGGAGTACCAACCCCACCACTCACCACCGCAACTAGCTCACCGGCCGACAAGCTGTTCACCACGACGGACCCGACTAACACCAATAGTGGTTCCACAATCACACACGCTATGCTCGTTACACGGCAGGCTAATGACCCCAATACACGTGACATAGCGCACAATATGACGACGGACGACCCAGCGCACAATACCGGAAGTACCACGGATAAGAAAAAACAAAACATTTTCACCGACGGTCTTCTGCGGACAAATTTGGGCGAACACACACCCGTAGTCATCCCAAAGGACAAAACACAGAACGTGATCTGGGCATACCAAGATCACGTACTCGCAAACCACTCAGGCTGGAAAGAAATGTACAGGGCAAAAAAAACCAACGGTTTTTTGGAAAGGACAAAAAAACGACATCTGACTGTACGTCAAGTCGTGTCACATATGCGCGTGTACCAAACCACTAAACACGCGCCCAGATGACCCCGCGACAACCAGAATACCCCGACACCCTAGAGAGGTGATTAGCATAGACCTCATGGGCCCCTACCCGCGTACTAGTAGGGGAAAACAGTATATACTGGTCGCTACGGACCTGTTTAGTAGATGGACCGAAGCATACCCCCTCGGAACAGCCACTACAAAAACAATAACCGAACGCTCGAACGAGAATTCTTTTCACGTTTCGGATACCCCCGTGTGTGCTTAAGCGACAACGGCCCACAGTTCGTAGCAAACGATATGCGTAAAGCGATCGAACAGTGGGGAGCCGAGGGCTGGACAACTCCGGTATATCACCCGAGGGCCAACCCAGTCGAACGCCGTAACAAGGAATTAAAAAAAGTCTACGCGCGCTACTCGTCGACGGCAACCACAACACCTGGGACACCAAGCTAGCCCCGATACTTTTTTCGATCAGGAACAGGCGTAACGACAGGACAGGATATCCACCATCGATACTCGTCCTCGGGAGAGAGGGAAAAAGGCCGGGGGACTGGTACTGTCGCGGACAGCGGACAACCCGATCGAACAAATAGATATTGATAGGGTGAGTCGCGAAAGCAATGTACTGACTGCACCACCGGTAACAGGTGGCCCGACGGACATAAAGTACAAAACAGGTGACAAAGTGTACTACAAGGCGCACTACCTATCAAACGCGCACAAAAAATTTCACGCCGACTTCGCACTGAAATGGTGGGGACCGGTAAAGCTGCACAAACGCGTAGGCAAAGGTGTGTTTATCACAGACCAACAGCCAGCACGCAAATTACACTTGTCCTGCTTCAAACACCCCCCCCCCTCAATCATAAACCTACATTAGCATTTAATGTACATAATTTCAGTCGGAACAGCACCAGGCCACCAAATGGAGCGACAAGGCCCGACGACACACAGCACCCTCCAACAAGCGGTGGAACTGCTAGAACGCAGCCAAAAGCTGCTGAGGTCGGCCAGCCTAAAGGAGGGCACCAGCACCACTACGGAGGCACGGGTAAGTCAGATGACTACGGCGCAGCAGCAGCGGGACCCGGTACTGCGGGCCGCCTACACGCGTGGGTGGGAAGACCGCACCGTCGTGTTCCAAAGGGCGACGAGCGGTGGACCCACAACCGCAGTGCGGCTCAATAGGTCGCGTAGCCCCAGACGGGTGACCCGACCGGCGGCCAACACCCGACCGGCGGCCAACACCCGACCGGCAACCACAGCACGACCAGCGGCCAGCCCCCGACCGGCGCCACCACCGGCGACAACAAGGGCCTCACAACGACCGCCACCGCGACCGCTGATGGAGCGGCCAATACCGGCGCCGAGGTCATCAACCATCCAACCTTCAGGAACGACTGCCAACCCGCTTCCAGCGTCGAACACCTCCGCCGAGACGACAAAACCGGCCACGCTGAACGCCCGCCAACGCTGGAATAAGCAGCGAAAGCGAGACTACAAGGCCAAACACCAGCAGACGTCCTAGCAACACCGCCTGGAAAAACCGGAGGCGGACCTGTTAGGAGAGACGGCCGCAGGCATGGCTGACACCGAGGACATGGAGGTCAGCCTCATTTACCTTAGTCCCATCACTTCGCCCCAAAATGATTAGACACCCGCTCCAGGAACCGTCGGCCGGCCGTTCGGTGAACCGGATTGCAACACTGACTTGTTTCCGACGACCCGCACGAGACGGACTACCCACGTCCCCGTGAGTCGCACACCCATCCAATCGAATGGAGAATACAGTGTTCTTTTTATTTGTGTTAACATATGTAATATACGTACATCATAATATTGTTAATAATAATTCGTTTGGGTCGGTGACACCACTAAATAAACCACCAACTATATTCAACATAAAATTGTGTTCGCATCATTTTCTTTATATAATTGGTTACCTCAACACACCTCACCCACGTGGCACCCACTAGGTGCGCAACAAAATTTGAACATTTAAAATCGGATTTTGCGTAAAAATTCTCGTTTTTTCTTATTTTGTATTTTGTTTTTCCGGGCGCTTTTGAAACCTATGGTGAACTTTTTACTATTGACCACCCAAAGTACCAACTAAATTCACTTTTCTACCAGAAGAAAATTGAATCATTTTACTGTCCCAAAAGGTGATACACACAAATAAAAAAGGATCCTTGTATTAAATTTTAATATATTTTGCTATAACTCAAAACGAGTCAAAATTTCAAGTATCTACAGGCTATAGTCATTACTTAATAGTTTTTGAATAACAACAAAAGAAGAAAATCTTGTATGAGATTTTGTTAATTTACGGGTGAATATCCAATGGGCAATGTCTAACTTCAAACGCTCGTAAAAAATAATTGTAGTTAAACCATTTTTTTTAATGTAGAAAAACTTAAGGGGAGTCTTGTATGACAATTTCAAATCATAAAGATATAAAAACGAAATTTTTTATGAAATTCTAACTCGAAACAATATGCCAATTTACGTGTTTTTGATGAATTTTGTAAAAATGTTGACTTCAAATTCTCATAAAAAATAATAGGTAGTGGATTTACGGAACTTTTTTTTAATTTCCACTAACATCAACTTATAAGGAACGTTGTAATACATTTTCAAGTTTTTTGACCGACCGAAAATTTTGATCATCAATACTAAAAAAAAAAATAATATGACACGACATTTTCTTATACCTATATAAATAGCTCAAAAAGAGTCCCAATATTTCGAAAATGTAGGGTAGAAATTGATATTATAAAATATATTCAGTAAAAATGTCATCTATATTCGTTTATTTTTTTAGAGTTACACTAATAAACAAATTCGATTTTTTTTTGAAAACTAGTTTTGCGCAAAAATCTCAATTTTTCCTTAATTTTTTGTTTGTTTTTCTAGACTCTTTTGAAATCTATGGGGAACTTTTTACTTTTGACCACTCAAATTACCAACTAGATTCACTTTTCTACCATTTTTATTGTCCCAAAGATGACAACACAGAAATAAAATTAAAAAAAACACAATATTATAAAATCAATACATTCAACACTCCGCTCAGAATCTAAAATTACTATAGATATATAAGTAAATTGTTATTAAAATCGATTACCTATATTATCAACGGCACACTCATCTTAATCTCATCACTTACAAATGTACCTTCACTTTTTAATTTTGTTCTTTTACAATATAATTAATAATTAGAAAAAAGTATTAAAATGTTTGTGCCTTGTCTCTTAGAAAAAGGTGTTGAAAGTTGTTAAATGTGTGTTGTGTCCCTTTTATTGATTCATACCACCACGTTTCAATAAGATACCGGTAATAGCTGTATATTAATATAATTTATAAATATATTATACTTTGGAAGAATTTCACTAATTTAAAAAGTTGTTACAAACATATTTTTAAAATATTTAGCTTCTTAAGTCCCTTACAAACTTTCTATACTTTGAGTATGTGTATTGTGCATTTGTGCATTAAATACCATCATTGTAATCTGCTGTAGATCGAATACGAAATGATAGCCATTACTTTTTATATACCTAAATATATACCAAAAACCACTTCCCCAGCATGTGTTATGTGTACACTCTACACCAGTGGTTCTTAACGGGGGCTGTACCGCCCCCTTGGTGGCATTTCGGTCTCTCCGGGAGGTGGTAGTTTTGAAGGGGGCGTTGAGGGGGCGGTGAGCTTTTTCAAACTAGGAGATTAAAAATAATACAATTTATTATTTACAATTCGTTTGAATCTGTGGAAGATCTCGAACCTCATTTAAAAATGTAGTTTATCGATCTTAAACACGACTGTGAGGCACAACTTGTTTTTAAGCAGGTCGATCAAGCTTAAAGACACTTATCCACAACTATGGCAACAAGTTAAATGGTTGCTTCTCTCTTTCCCGTCAACTTATCTAGTTGAAAAAGGATTCAGAGTTTTTGTTCAGCTTTTGACGAAACGAAGACATCGGTTGGACATTTGCAACAGAGGTTATTTACGTTTAGCTTTGAACCAGACATCGCCACATTAGCAGCTACTCATCAGGCTCAGGGCAGTCATTGATAGGTACCCATAATTTTTTTTCATAGTTAATTAATCTTTTTGTATAGTAAAGTAAAATTGTTTTGTTAAGTGGTGTAAATATAACCATTACTATCTAAAAATAAGAGTTTTTATTTTAATGAATAATGTTATAATATACTGATGAATAAATAAATATATATACATATATATATATTTATAAGAAGAAAATTTGATTTTGCATGAGGGGGGGGGGGCGTTAGCAGTTAGTTATTACGATAAAGGGGGCGCTGAACTAAAAAAGGTTAAGAACCACTGATTATGTATCATCACTCAACATACTTATAAATTAGAATTCAATACCTTTTAGAAAAGTAAAACTGTAGAGTGAAGAGCATGAACAATTATATATATATATATTTAGGTTATAAAGGTATAGTAGTTAGAGTCTTGAAATCTTGAATTGTTTATCAAAAATTTAATATGAGCATTTGCTAGACATGATAAATTTTTCAAAATATTTTGGTTTCTTTGTGCTATTTTTACACATATTAATTTGTGGACTATTTAAAAATAATTAACCCTAGGTGGCTAGGTTTAACCTAATTTTAAGTAAAAGGATTCAACATTTAGTACAAGGTTCCATTTCCAAGATTGTTCATCTTTATATGCCAATTAAAAAATATCGAAAATGCAGTCAGAATCTTATTTTATAATTGGGTAAAGTTGACATTTTTACGAAAATCGTTAAAATCAAGAATAATATTATAAACAAATTATTTAAAATTATTATTCGAACGTACCTACCTATAATTAAATTTTTTTTATTTTTTGTTTTTATTAAAAAAATATAATCGCAGAAACATTCTACTACTACATAAATTATAATTTTCTTTACACATTGAAATTTAGAAAACATTTAGATTCATTTTAAGCAATTTTATTAATAGGGATTTTAAGTTTTTTAATTTTTTATTCAATTTTAATAACAATTTTAAGTCCACGTCAAAAATCTTGATAACAAATACAAGATCCCAAGTAAGTTGTTCGTATGATTCAAAATATTTGTAATTGGTACCTACTTTATACTTACACTATTGATTTGTTTGAAGTCCAAATTTTGAGAAAATTTGTCCAAATCACGGAAACTTGCAAATAATTATTTTGTAGCTTACAATTACTCAAGTGTTAATTATAATAGCTTGGAAATTGAATACAATGTTTCTCGTAAGTATTAATTTTATTTTTCTGATCGGAAACTTTGGGTCGACCCGTTTCTCTAATTTCTAAGGATATTTTGTATTTTGTACTGTATATTTGTATTTATTATTTCTATTTCTATATACTGAGTACCTAGGTAATGTTAGTGATTTGAGATTTCAACTAAAATAATATTTCTATTTGTTTTATAATAGGCTATACTTTAACAAACTATTTAGCTTGCATTTAGTCATTTAGGTATAGTATTCAGGGTTAAGTTTTCAAAGTTAAAAATAATATAGGTAAATATTCGTTTACGGTTTACGGTTTATTCAATAAATAACAATAATGTAACTAATAATATTATATTTATATATCTTTTTTTTTTTACGTGGTATCGAAAACTAGGGTGGCACTGACCTAGGTCATTTCACCCCTAGCTTCCATCGTTTATTTGGGAAAAACGTTTTAATAACAATAAATTAATTACGTTTTACTACAAACAAAAGAGGGGGCCTCTAACCGCCCAGTTATAATGTGGCCTTCGGCCTATAATAAACAGTTCTTAACTAAGTGGTTTTTTGTCTTCTACGTTCCTCCTCTTCTTTTTTGGACATTATTTCTTTAACGAACTTTCTCACGGCCGACCAGTTTTCTTTGCTCTTCAGCATTGCCGACAGCAGCGATTCCGGGTTGATGTCTTCGCCAAAACAAACGTTCCAGCGATCGCATTCGGAGGTGCCACGCGTCGCACTCAAATACCGTGTGGAACGTGTCGTCAATAGGGTTCCCACAGTACCAACAGCTGGGTGATGGAATCTTGTCTATTTTGTGCAGGAATGATGCGAAGCACCCGTGCCCCGTAAACGCCTGAGTGAGGTGATAGGTCATTTCACCATGAGTCCTTGTATGCCATGTTTCGACGCTCTTCACTAATCTGTAGGTCCATCTGCCATCCTTGGATGAATCCCATCTTGATTGTCAGTCCCTCATCAGGGTTTCCCTTACTTTGGCCCTGTGGTTTGTGGCATCGTTTGTCCATTTCCCCATGTAGATGTATCTTCTCTCGGTTGCCAAGAGTTGATAGGGGGTAAGTCTGCAAGAACCTGGGAGGCCTAACCTAACCTAACCGTGGAGATGGTAGAATAGGCTGAAACTACTCTGATTGCCGCTTTTCTCTGTACCTTGGTAAGTTCAGCTTTGCCTTTTGCGCTCATCCTGTCCGCCCAGTTTGGGGCACCGTACAGCAGGATTGAACAGCGCTAGCGATGAGCCGTCTTTTCCTCGGGGTTGCTAGACTAATGTTGGGAAGTATTCGGCTGATGTTGCTTACTACCTTTTGTTCTTTGTGCTATGTTCAGCGCGTCGATGCTCTTTAGTCTGACTGTGGCTCTTTGGGTCCCAGCGTTGGCCGGCCGTATGTTTTTGACCTTAATCGATGTGTTGTCTGGGCTAGGCTTAGGAGGTTTCTGATGTCGGTTTCTACTTCGGTGTCGGTTGTGACGCTGTCGAGGTCCTGGATTTCTATGTCACCGTACCTCACGAGTTCCCTTATATCTGCATGGCTTCCCAACTTAGACTTTAGCGGCTCTACGAGTTCTTCTCTTTTCGTGTCCTCACGTTTGAGTCTAATCAATATTTCCCCGTTCCGGCTTTCCCTGATTGACTCCACTTGGGATCCGATTGCGTCTATGTCTACTATTTGCTTTATGGCCTTGAGGATGTCGGTGTATGTTTTGCCATTTTCAGGCTTCACCGCTATGGCGTCTGACAGTGGTCTTCCAGGTGTTTTGGTGTTTGGTTTCCCCGGGGTCTTGGTTTTGGCTTTGGACCTTTTCACCTCCGACCACTCTTGGGTTGGCTGTTTCTGGTGTGGTGTCCTGGACTCAGTGTCTCTCTTGCTGCTATGGGCCCGCTCGGGTCTGTGTTTCCTCTTGTCTGCTGGGCGTAGGTCGGTCTAGTTGTGTGCTTGGAGTTTTTCAGTGCATTTATGTCCTCTCGTTGTTCGGAGACGCAATCCTTTAGCTCGTCGCAGACCTTCAGGATTTGCGAGGCTCCCTACGTTCTGGTCGCGGTTGCTACCTCTGATAGCCATCTTCTCTGTCTCGTAGACGGCGCTGTGGACGCTGTTTGTGGCTGGTTTCAGTGCCTTTGCAGATTCGACGACCTGATCGATGGCGTTGACGATCGTTTGGGATTTCGATTTATCTCTTGTGGAGAGCAGATGGTCTGTAGTCTCTAGCAGTGCGGTTATCACTTTGTACTGATGTTTAATTGCGTTCTTTAGGATGAGCAACGCCTTGTGTATGTTCACCTCTTCTCTATGGGTGCTCGACGCTGCCAGCTTGGTCTGGAGCGTAGTTGGAACGATTTATGGATGCCCCCTCCCCAGAATCCGTGGGGCCTGTCTCCGCGGAGAGTGGATTCCCAGGCTTGGCTTGTTCACCACCTGGGGTAGAATTTTCATTAAGTTTTAAGTCCATCTTTCAAACGGCTGTTAATCTGTGGGTTCGCCGCTCCCCACAGATAGTCGGCGTCTTGGCAAGGGTTTACCGGGCCCCCGTTGCGTCCTGTTCGGTCCGTTGAATCCTGATCTTGCCGCTTCCCTGGAGTTGATCACGTTCCAGAGAGACTGTTTAGGGTAGTTCTAACCTGGTTTTTCTGTCGGGGATTTCCTTCCCTTAGGGCATTTGCTCGTCCGGGAGCAGGCTACCTCCGACCTTGCCAGCCCCAACTGGTTAAGGTCAGGGCCGGTTCAGAGCCTTTGCAGGTGTGTGCAGGCTGGCTCCAAGCCTACCGGTCCCTACCAGTGAAGGTAAGGACAGGCTCTCTGTGCTCCGACTCCAACCGGTTAAGGTCACAGCCGGGTATGGGACCGCTTGGTAAAGTCATTAAAGGCCCGCAAGCTCCCTCACCGCGTCAAGGTGGGTCCCGTCGGGGGAGATATTTATATAATATCTAGAAAATGGCAATAGAAGTATTTGTTGAACATTTTAAATCGTCGATTATTCATTGTAATTTTGTTTATTTCGTAAAATATGATTTTACTTTATAATTAATAAAGACGATAATACAGTGGCATAATTTCTGGTTTTGAAAGGGGGGGGGGGGGTAAACGTTTTGACCGGCCCATAATTAAAAAAAAAAAAACTGCTCGCTAACAATTACATTTTTATCTCAATACAAACAGGCTTCTTACATAGTTATATTTATATACATACAAGTTGGTTATCTGAGATAATTGTGGTTACTCTAGGCATAAATAGTGTTATTTTTGAAAGATAACAATGACTAATTAATACATAGTAATATAAAATATAATATGTAGAGGGATACCCAATATTACCTATTAGTATTTAGTATTAAGCATTAAGTTAACAATATAATATACTCAATGCTATTAGCTACTATATGATGACATATTTTAAGGGGAATTTTACCCCAATTTATGTCCTATTTGCACCAAATATGAGTTTAATAATACTTCTTTTTAGGTATATGCTGCAGTCTTTGATCCTAAAATAATTGTAGCCAACATATTCATACAACAAAAAATATTTCTTTTTTAAACCTTACAATTTAATATTTATAACAAAAAACAATATAACAAAAACAAATCTTATTAACTTTAGGAACTTCATTTTTATTCAAATTTAAAATTGCCTCTTCTCTCTTTTATGACCTTTAATTTTTTTACAACTTGATGTATAGTAATATATGCTTACTAATGAATGGAAAAGAAAAACTTCCTCTCATACTTAGGCTCTTTCTTAGGAACCGGCATATTATGTTCTCTTCCTCTATTTCAGTAATTTTGCCCATGTATTCTTCAAAGTTGCTTCTTACGGTTTCAAATTGTACCTTATTAAAATCATCTACTTTTAAGTTATTAATATTAATAATTACAGTCTCACCGTTTTCTTCAGTCTCATAGTTATTTACATTATTTTTATTTAGTTCAGTCTCATTAGTGTTAAGTTCAGTATCTGGGTTTAATTCTTCTTCATTATTAAGTTCTGTGTCAAGTTCAAGGACTTCTGCTTCATGAAACATATTAGCTTCAGTTACACTCTGGCGCGGCTCTATATAAAATCTTTTTCGTTTTCATTTCTTTGCTAGTCCATCGTTAGAACCAAATCTCGTTTCCTTAAATAAATCATGCAATACTCGTGGAATAATAGAAGAGATTGAGGACGAGTTTGTATCTCCTGGTAACTTAATCAACACTTTTTCTCGGTCTAACGGGTATATGCCAGTAGCTTTAAATTTAATTAAAATTGACTGAAATATGACTAGCCAAGTTGTCTCCAATAATAACTTTTATTCTTTCCAAACGACGACAATGTGGAATGATTATGGTTTGAAACCATTCTCCAAATAATGGTTGATCAAACCACCCAGACGATGATCTGTTGTATCTACACCCTTCGGGCCCTCCTTACGTCCAAGGTTCCCACATCTGGAGGGATTTGTAAACGACATATGGAAGAAGCATAACACCAGACAGTAGCTCGTGATCTTTTGATATTCTCAGATAGTCTAGGTTTCAAAAGATCAGAATGTCTGTCTAAAAACCTTGAGTACCAGGTTTATTATTTTGAAATATCTTAAATTTTCGGCCAGCACGATCCAAGTAAGACTTGATCAATGTTTTGACTTCCTCCCTTTCAAAAGGGTAACCCCAATGAGATGCAAATAATATTGTTTCTACAATAACTTTTTCTTCAGTAGAAGTTAAAACGGTTCGGCCTCCGTGGGGTTTAAGATTAAGGTTGTTTTTTTCCTACTTAAAGTACTACCATACTTATCAGAAGCCTCTCGGTAGATCAAACTTTTATTTCGAATTTCGTTTAGTGCATTTACCAAAGTTTCTGCAGAAAAATTTCTGTACGTACGACTGCCAGGTATTCGTTTATAATAGTTCGGCATGTTCCAAGTGACCCACTTATTTTTTACCTAAAATAAAAACAACCCTGAAAAATGTAAATAATATTATTTCTTAATTCTACTAAACGATTAACACTAACAACATATTAGGAATTCACTAAGAAATAACAATACCTTGATTTTTGAAGCTGGAGTTACACTTTCAAAACTCCTAATTAAGGAGTTTAAAATTGGATTTTTTTTATTAAATCACGGTTGTATCACTTGGCTTATTGATAAGAGATAACACATTTTCGATGATAACAAAACGTATACAAAACGTTACGAAAAATATTTTCGTGGAGGCAGAATTTTATTTCCCTTATCAATCATAAAATTAAACGCTGTTATCAAAAAATAACACAATTGTTCCAAGTACCCTCTCAGTTCCAAGTCACCCGGTTTGACGGTGTTTTTGGGATTTTCAGGTCCTTGTAGAATACTTGAAGGTAATTGAACCTTTGTATACAAAAATAAAAATAAAACCATAAATTATGATTCATTGAAAGAATAGTATTTAGCCTTAACAATAAATTGAAGTAAACTATTTGTTTATATTCTATTGATAATTAGATTTGTCTCTATACATATTCATACATTTTTTAGTGCATAAACATCTTAACCCTAATTTAATAAATAAGTATATACTATAATAAACCTATAATGGTTATGAGTGTTATGACCAAAAATTATATTGTGAAATCTCTCTCTCTATAGTTTCAATCCGTAGATTGGTTTGCAGCCATCTTCCATTCTTCTCTATTATCCGCTTTCCTTTTCATTTCTACGTATGAGTTGCATCCTTGGTCCTTAATTATTTGTTGAATATACTCTAATCTTGGTCTCCCCCTATGGTTTTTACCGTCTATGCATCCTTCTATGATCAATTTTAGTAGTCCTTCGTGTCGCATTATATGGCCTATCCATTCGTTTCTTCTTCTAACTATACTTTTCCATATTAATTTTTCTTCTGATATCCTCTCTAGCACCTCTTCATTTGTTATTCTGTCCATCCAACTTATTCTCAACATTCTTCTGTAGCACCACATTTCAAACGATTCTAGCCTTCTTCGATTTCCCATTGTTATTGTCCAGGTTTCACACCCATATAGGGCTATACTCCATACATATGTCTTCAATAGATTTTTCCTTATTTTTAGGCTAACGTTTCTTGATGCAAGAAGAGTTTTCTTGCTGTTAAATGCTATTTTCGCTTGACAGATGCGTTTAATTATTTCACTACTATTTCTTCCATCATTACTGATGATGCTTCCTAGGTATGCAAATTCATCTACTTGTTTTATTGTCTGGTTTCCTCGTAGCTTTATCTGTGTTCTGGTCACATTCTCCCTTCCACATACGAGTACTTTTGTTTTTTGTACATTTATTTTCATACGCAAATCCTTGATAAAAATTTCATCCATAGTTTTGATTAGTTGTTGTAAATCTTCTTCTGTCTCAGCAATTAACGCTATATCATCGGCGAAGCGCAGCATACTTATTTTATGACCATTCACTATTATCCCTAGGTTGGTATCCTCTTTTATCTTTTCTATTGCTTCTTGAATGTATGCATTGAATATAATTGGTGATAGAGTGCATCCTTGCCTCACGCCTTTGTTTATTTTCGCTTCTTCTACGTTATCTTGGATTTTTATAACCGCCAACTCATCTTTGTATAGTTTGTACAGCAGTTTCCTGTCTGCCTGTTTTATCCCCACTCTTGTCATCATATCAAACATTAACTTCCAGTTCACATTATCAAATGCTTTTTCGATGTCTACAAAAGCTATAAATGTTTGCTTATTCTTTCTAATCCTTTTCTGAATAATAATTCTCAGTGCCAGTATTGCTTCTCTCGTTCCTCTATTTTTTCTGAAACCAAATTGGTCATCCGTCAATGATTGTTCTATCTTGGATTCAATACGTTGGAATATAATCTTTGTTAGTATCTTTGATTAGGAGGCTAATGGTGCGGAATTCCTCACATTTCGTTGCTGCTGCTTTCTTTGGGATGGGGATAATTATGCTTTTTATGTAGTCCTCTGGCATTTCGCCAGTCACATATATATCTCTGGTAATTTGGAACAGCCTGTTTTTAACTTTCTCTCCTGCCTCCTTCCAAAGCTCCGCTTGTATTCCATCAATTCCCGCTGCCTTTTTGTTCTTCAGATTCTTCAATGCTTTATCAAATTCCTCTCTCATGACTGGGTCCTTTTCATATTCTTCCTCTTCTTTTGATTCGATTTCCTTAAATGTTTCTCCCTCATACAGTATTTCTAAGTATTCTTTCCATCTTTTGACAATATCTTCTTGTTCCCACAGCATTTTTCCATTATTATCTTCTATTCCACCGGCTCTGGGCTTATACTGCCCAAAGAACTTTTTCACCATTTTATATGCTTCTTCTCTTCTTCCTGTTTTCATAAGTATTTCAATATCACTACAATTTTCTTCCAGGTACTTTTCTTTTGCTTCTTTCGATTTCCTAATAACTAGATTCCTCAATGCTCTATATCTTTCCTGTCCTTCGGTACTGTTCAAATTTTTATACTTTCTTCTTTCTTCTATCAAGTTCACAATTTCGGCTGCAATCCAGTCTTTTCTTGCTGCAATGTTTTTATGCCCTAGAGTTTTTACTGCTATTTTTGTGATTGTCTGTTTCAAGTTCTGCCATCTTTCTTCGATGTTTTGTGTTCCAGGGGATCTTCTATAGTCACCTCATTTGTGCATTCACTGTATTGTTTCCTTGATTTTTCATCTTTTAGGTTTTTAACTAGCCATTGTACCAATTTCTTCTTACACGTTATTTTTTTGAATTTGAGATTACACTTCATCATAACAAGATTGTGGTCGCTATTTATGTCCGCACCTGGGTAACTTCTGCTTTCTTTTACTTGATTCCTAAATCTATTTTTTACCATGATGTAATCAATTTGGTACCTATTAATGTCTCCAGGCATTTTCCAGGTGTATCTCCTTCTCTTATGATGGTTAAAACAAGTGTTTGTGATTATTAATTTGTGTTTTGCACAGAATTCTAGTAATCGATCCCCTCTATCGTTCCGGTTTCCTAAACCATAGTCACCTGTTATATTTTTTACTTTTTCTTCCCCAACAATGGCATTCCAGTCACCCATTACTATCAGATTTTCCTCCCCCTTGACACTTTCTATTAATTTGTCTAAATTTTCATATACTTCTTCTAACTCTTCCTCGCTACTATTTGTTGTTGGCATATACACCTGAGCTACTATTGTGTCCTTTGGTTTCGTCTGAAATCTGACTAGTATGATTCTCTCATTGTATTGTATGTAGCCTTTAACTTTTTCGCCTAGGGTTTTATTCACTATCAGCCCTACTCCTCCTATACCTGGTCTCTTCTTTGCTGTTCCCGTATGTATTATTCTGTAGTCTCCGCTCCAGAAGTCTCCTGGGTTCGGCCATCTTATTTCTGATATTCCAAGGATATCAATTTTCATCTTGTTCATTTCCATTTTCAGGTTTTCCAACTTTCCACACTGTAATAACGTTCTTACGTTCCAAGTTGCTATGAATTTGTATTCCTTATATTCTTTAACATTTCTTTCTCCTCTCGTAGTCCCCACCCGGAGATCCGAATGGGGGACTATTTTACCTCCGGAATATTTTACTTGAGAAGCTGTCATGTTGATTGCTGTTACTTGGGATATTAATATGGTGGTTTCCCGTTGCCTTCCATATGTCCATTTTGGTCGCCTCTTACGATGGGCATGGACTACCATGGGTGAATTCTAACCCCCACCCACAGGGGTAATTGTGAAATAAAACATGATTTATAATAAGAATAATAAAAAAATTATATCACATCTAATGATTACATAAAATAGTTCTTGTGCATGTTAAAGATTTACTCACAATATTATCAACGACATTTTCTTGTTTTTCCTTTTCATGAAGTATAGGAATATGAATACTATTTGAAATATTTGAATGCAATTCAACCTGAGCTGATATTAACTCCTCTTCAGCCTCATCCTTAAATATACTTTATGATCAGTGATTTGTCTTATAAAATATAATATAATAAACAAATTATTTTTTTTAACATTTACATACAGGGTTAGGATCATCAACTAAATATTCTTGATGATCTTCATCTGGCTGCAATTAGCTATTAGTTTGTGAAAACTTTCTACCCTATAAAAAACATTCCAGATTTTTTTATGTATTGTTTACATTACACATTAATTATTCTCTATGAGTTATAATAATATCAATAAGATTGGACAATATGTCCAATTGTCCTATTATAATTTATTAATATTACCTGAGGTTCAACTGGTTCAAGTTTTGAAGATTTTTTTTATAGCATTAAGCATGCTAGAAATGTTTTGTGAACAATTATGAGCAACTTGTTCCAGTTTTATTTTCTTCCTCTTCCTAGCCTTGGCTGCACCACCAAGAGATTTCTTCATTTTCAGTCAAAATCTTATTAGGTTGTAAAAATTAATGCGGAAATGTATAAGTTATAAAATTGAAAGGAACGTCAAGCGTGAATGGCTAGTCGAACAGTGAACCAATAAACAATAAACAAGAAAGGTTCTTATAACTCTGTTAATACTCTGTTAAACCGACCCGTTAGTAGGCCACCAGTGGCCCGCTGATGACAAGGGGGGGGGGGGCAAATGCCCACCTTGCCACCCCACAAATGACGCCACTGCGATAATATAACGAAAATAATATGATCCAGAAGTATCCAGAAGATACTTTTGGTTAGGTCTAGGTGTAATACGTATAGCCACTATTTAAATGATTAAATCATGAAACATGAGAGAAATACCAACAATATAATTTATGATCAACTAAGTAAATTAAATGTATACGAAAATTCGACTTTATACGAGTGTTAAAGATTGTATCAGTGCAATATGTTCTTTGACGCTCGACATTAACGTCGATCGGTGGTCACCAACGATATCGTAGCATATGGACGACACGTGTGGCCGCCGGCCAGCATTAATGGGATATTGAGAATTGGGATGCAAATTACAAGCTTCACGACGCGCGAGAGAGCAGGATTCATCAGGGCGGACGGGCGGCCGCAGCTTGCACTTGCCACAGATAAGAAAATAAAATATGCCCACTAATTCATACATTTAGGTCGTAAATGACAACGTTAATTATGACCAAATTAGGCAACGTTGCATCGCAAAGCTTATGATGGTGATGAAACGTAAATTATGTAGAGGTGTCAATTGCACAATTACATTTACATTTATAACATAATATAATAGATTTATATATAAAAATGGAGACAAAAAATTCGAAATTGCATCAGTTGAGAACGGCTGGGCCGATTTTGCTAAAATTTTTTTTAAATGATAGAGAATGTCGGGGAGCGGGTTTATAGCATAAATTATGGACCTAACTGATGTGAGTTAGAGATTTAGAGACAAAAACTGAGTTACACCGGTGGCGCCATCTAGCAGAAAAAAATATAAATAATATAAAAATAATAATAATAATAAATAAATAATACAAATATCGATAATAGCTGGGTTTGAAATCGATTAATATCGATAAAAATTGAAAAAAATAATATATTTTTATATTCTGGTTGATATACATTTTTTATTTTAGACACTCATAACTCTAAGCATAAAAATTCTCTCCAAAAAACAATGTCGTTTTTGATTGAAAAAGTTCTTAGATAACATAAAACGATAATGTTTCAAAATAAAATGAATAATGTGCCAACTATTATATTTGTTTACTCTAGAGTTATGATTGTCTAAAATAAAAAATGTATATCAACCAGAATATAAAAATATATTATTTTTTTTCGATTTTTATCGATATTAATCGATTTCAAGCCCAGCTATTATCGATATTTGTATTATTTATTTATATTATATATTATTATTATTATTTTATAAAGCTGTAGAGTTTGTTTGTTTGTTTGAACACGCTAATCTCAGTAACTACTGGTTCGAATTGAAAAATTAATTTTTTGTTGGATAGTCCATTTATCGAGGGAGGCTATAGAACACCACACTACGATAAATTAATAGAAGCCTGGGGAAGTGATCAAACAGGGATTTTGAGACTTACGGTGGAAATATTTGTTTATATATATGGTCGTTATTGGTTATAGAAGAAATAATTAATAGATAAAATATTTATTTATTTTTTAAAAAGTGTTGATTTTTTTTTAAAGAAATGATTATTTTTAGAAATAGTTGAATTTTAAGAAAGGATTAATTTTTAGAAAGGGTTAAATTTTAGGGGAAAATGTCAACAATTTACTTTTTACTTTTTTAAAAAGGGCTAAATTTCCTTTTTTACTTTTTACTTTTTTTATCAAAGTCATACCAAGTTTGTCGTTTTTACTTGGTATGACTTTGATACTTTAGAGTTAATTCATACACTTACGTACAAACAGCACGGGGTCCGCGATCTACCGCAGGTAGATTGCCTACCTGATAATAACTGCTGCGAATTAGAATTTTTATCTCGGGCAGCAGAAAATTTAAGATAAATATAGAATATCAAACACTGAATATTTAATAACGCATTGAACAAAGTTTGAGTCATATAAAAGTTTGTACATTTAACGGGTAACGAAGTGCACGGTATCAGCTAGTACATTTATAATTATTATAATTATTATTTTTATATTTTCATTATAACGCGGTGCGCGCACTATTGACAGTTCTGGTGAGCTAATTCATTACATATCATAATATAGGCATGAAGATCTCTGTATACCAGCGTTTCCCAACTTCTTTTACTCGCAGAACCTTTGTAAGAGCTTGAACGTTTTGTGGAACAACCGTATTTTTTCTATAATAGTAATGCATACATATGTTTTGTACACTTAAATGAGTGGGTTGTCGGACACTTCCGACACAAGAGTATCATTAATATAAAAAAAAATTAAGTAAAAACGATTTTAACATTTTATTTTGTTTATAACTATTCAAATATTTTAAATGTATATACGAAAGGTTAAAATGTATGGTTTGTCTGTCAATACCTTTAAGATGGATTCAACGAGAAGATTGGAATCTTTGCATTGTTTTCTTCGTAACTTTTTTAAAATCTGTAGTTATTTCTGAAAGTTGGATTCGTACGTCCGGAGCCGCGTTCAGTTGATTTAAAAATTTATTCTTGATCATTGTATACGCTGAAAAGCCAGTTTCCACAAGGAAGTTGCAAATGGCAATAAAATGGTGACAGCCTTTATGGACAATTGTTCGTAATCACTTTCCATGGAAATCTAGAACTCCTCAATTTTAAGTGACTCGAACTTAATTTTCAATTAAGAAGAAAATGTAATTTCAAGCAAACTTTCGTATTCATTTGATGAAAGTACTTTTGGCTTTTTCTGAATTGAAAATTGATTTTGTACCCACAAATTATCAGAAACTTTGTTTAATCTCGGAAAGTAGGAAAGTAATCCAGATTTTAAATTAATTAAATGGGCTTTAATTTTTTCTGCATTTATCGGTGTCGCTGAGCTCTCATTTTCATATAAGAATTTATTCAGGTTGGAGAAACATGAAGAAAAGGAATCAATTCGAATTCTCACTTCGACAAGGCAGAATTAAAACTGACAACAAGTATTTTGTAGGGACAAGACCCACTGGCCAACTGCTCGCTAATGACTGCAGAAAAGATAAATTAATAGCTAGTAATATAAATATACATATATGGATCGACAACCAACAATATTGTTATGCCGCAGTGTTTCCCAACCGGTGGTCCGCGGTACCTTTCTTCGTTTTCTATTAAAAATTATTTTTTTTTTTTTTAAACAGCGAAAAATATTTTATTTCTTCGTAATATACGGTTATCTTATCGTTGTTTCTGCCGACGACCGATATTTATTTTCCACTTTTATAAGTGTGTAGGTATCAGAGTAATAAATTATTCTATTATCGCGACTGATAATGATCATGTCAATTGCAAACATCGTTGCTTATATATTTATACTTAATGAGTACCGACAAATAACTGTTATGGATATTGATTCAGTATGCGCTCGTTATTCGTTTGACTACGACGCAGTACGTTTTGAAAGAAATTAAAAATTTATAGTTTGGTTTTTTTAATTGTTATGTTTTTGAAACCTAGTCGGACTTAGTCAAGAATATGTCACGAAAGAGGAAATAGGATGATAGTTATATTAAATATTGATTCACTGAAATTGAAGTAAATCGAGAAATAAGACCTCAATGTGTGATATGTACTGTTGTGCTTAGTAACGATGCTTTGAAACCAGCAAAGCTACAGCGGCATTTGCATACGATGCATCCTACGCTCAAAGACCAACCACCCGAATTTTTAGAAGGAAAATGTAAAAGCTTAAAGAAAATGAAACTAGGACCAAGTGGGGCGAATGTCGCATTATCACAGCAAGTGCTAACTGCATCATTTGAAATCTTCCAACTAATCAGTAAGTCAAAAAAAGCACACAGTATCGGCGAAACATTAATTAAGCCTAGCTTGCTAATAGCTGCGAACATTTTCGGTGAAGATGCCAAGAAAAAGATTCAAAATATGCCACTGTCCAACAATACTATAAAGGCACGAATTGGAAAAATGTCATGCGATATCGAAGATCAACTACTAGGTAAAATTAAAAGTTCCCCTTACTTCGCTCTTCAATGTGATGACTACTGACATTGCGCAATGTTGCCAGTTATTAGTTTTTGTGTGGTTTTTATACATTGAGGATAAGACCATAAAAGAAGAGTTATTGCTGTCAAGTGTACAGTAAAGGGATTAATGTAATGCAAATCATTAGTAATTATTGTGAAAATCATGATCTCAAGTGGGAGAAACTAGTTGGCTTTTTTACGGACGGAGCTCCAGCTATGCTAGGATGTCGTTCAGGTCTTGCAACATTAGTGAAAGAAAAAATCCGTCAACTTTAACGACACACTGCGTCATTCATCGGCAAGCGTTAGCTACAAAAACATTACCAGAAGAATTAGCTAATGTTTTGAAACTGGCAATAAAGTTAGTGAATTTTGTGAAAAGCAAAGCACTTAATACACGTATTTTCAAAAAACTTTGTGTTGAATTAGACTCCGAATACGACACGGGAATATGCTAAAACGGTTGTATTAACTAAAAGAGGAAATGAAAATATTTTTAAACGAGAAGGATTCAGAGTTACTTGAAAAGTTTAGTGATTTTGTTGAAATATACAATTAATATTAGTATTCAAACCATGTAAACACACGTGCGTGTACAATGTCGTTTTCTAATAGATACTTATGCAGCTACAATATAGCTGTGTAACACCTTTACTATCGCTTTCTATATTATATACGGATACGGGATGGTCTCGATTGTTCATATAAATAGGGCCTTTGATGTATGTAATAATCACTTGCACAGACGCTGTCATACCGAGTGTACGCGGTGTGTGCGTATAGTCACAGTTTAATTGTCCAGTTGTACGTTATTATATATTATACTTATACATAATCATATTGTTGTGTTATTACTTATTATATTAATGCTAACATCATTAGTCCGTCAAGCTTCACTTTCAACAGGTTATGGGCCCAGAACAAAAGCCCAGAACAATAGCCCAGGACATTAGCCCAGTCAATAACCAAGACATACAGTCTAGTGGATTCGTGATCGAAGCATTTTTATATCTGTATTTAACGCAGAAAACTACAACCAGTCGGAGATATCCTGGATTTCGGAAAACGGCGGAACAGTGTACATAGGTAAAGTTTTGTTATAAATTGTTATACAGGAAAGTATACGGGAAATCATCGGTCATGGAAGACACGGTGAAGATAACAAAATTATGTGCGGAAAACTGGTCGTTATGGAAGTTCCAGATGAAGGTCATTTTAAATGCCTTGGAAGTAGGTGAGATAGTTTCAGGTGAATGGACGAAACCAAGTCTACCTATAAAGAAGTCGGCAGGAGAAACCGACGAGGATGCCAAAGCACGTTGGCAAAGGCAGACAAACGCTTGGCAAATAGCGGACGGTAAATGTCAGAAAATAATAGTTACCTCAGTGGACGATGGTCCATTACAATATTTGATTAACTGTGAGACTGCATTGAAAATGTGGGAGAAACTGCTGAGTATTTACGAGCAGAAGTCTGAGGCAAGTATACATTTGCTTCAACAACAATTTTTTAGTTATTCAAAGGAGTCGACAGATGACATGTCGACGCATATTTCTAAATTGGTCAATTTAGGAAGGAAACTGAGAGTAGCGGGTGAACCAGTTACGGATAACATGGTTATGACAAAAATACTAATGACATTATCAAAAGAATATAATCATTTTTACAGTGCTTGGGATTCAGTCCCAACGGGAAGTAAAAATATAAATAATTTAACTAGTCGGTTGTTGATTGAAGAATCACGGGTTATCCAGATCAAAGGTGAAGTTGGTGAACAAGAGAAATCGAGTGCATTTCCAGCCAAATTTCAAAACAGATCCGATGGAAAAAACGGCAGTTATGGTAAAGGTAAAAAGCAATTTACTAATAAAAGTAATGTTAAATGTTATTACTGTGGTAAAATTGGTCATTATAAAAGAAACTGTAAGAATTTTCTAAGTAGTATGAAAGGTGGGAAAACCGGTACTACAGATACAAATTTAAATGCATTTGTAAGCGAGTCAAGGATAAATGAAACTACAACAGATACGTGGGTTTTAGACTCAGGCGCGTCGGATCATATGAGCGCGAACCTAGAATGGTTTACAAGTTATGAACCACTGAAATATACACAACAGGTAACAATAGGTGACGGAACAAATCTGTACGCAACAGGAAAAGGTAATATTAATATATTATCATACGTGAACGGTAATTGGAATAAAAATTACTTGGCAAATGTATTGCACGTGCCGGGATTAAAATTTAATTTATTCTCGTGCGGGTCAGCGTTGGACAAAGGTTTAGAATTAAGAGGCCGTCCTGGTAAAAGTGAAAAACATACAACGCTCAAGAGATGGCGTTGTGCGCCGTATCGCCGCCGTCGCGGCAGTCTGTAACCACGCCCATAGTCTACGCGACGCGGTCCGCGCGTAGTGACGCGGGAGAGGTACATTATTATTACACAGACCGTCGTTCAGGTTGTTTGGAGTCGTAGCATAAATTGTCACCCGTGCATTTCTTATATGTATACTGGCGCGTGAAACGTGGCTGCTAAATCACGAGCCGCGCCCTATTTATTAATTAAAGCTCCTGTTTACTTAGAAATTTTAACCAATAAATTAAGCATACAAATTATTATACACCATAACTCGATTTATATTTCTAACCCAATTACTTTTTTAAAATACATGTAAAATATTAATTTGTCATTACGATTAAATAGATTTTTTAGTAAAAGTGTTGCGTATTTTACGTTGTAACTTATAAGTGACATGAAGCAATTTTTGTACGATAATTTAATCTCCTAAATAAATATTAGCATTTAGCAACATTTTAAATAGTTTTGATTAGTAAATATTGATGTTATTTACTTATTTTAATTTTAAACATAATACCTACATAAAATATAAAGTTGATTGTTGCACATAATATTTAGTAAATAAATACCTTTAATTATAACTATAATTATTTATATTATTGCAATTTGCAGTACATATGTAAAAAAATAATCTGTATAAACTAAACATGTTCATTGTTCATATAATGTATATAAATTAAAATTAAGTTATGTATGTATCTTCAAATGTACAGAACACATGTACTGATATATAACAAATAATTGAAACACAACATTTGGATTAATGACAATTTATTATAATTGACCACTTAAATTAATGCTAGTGTTCATAGATAATGGATAACTGACGAACTATAATATTATAATATTATAATACTATAATATTATAATTCGCCTATGCTTTTATTTTATGAAATGTCATAATATTTACATGATATTATCTATGTAAAAAGGGCATAGTTATATATATATATAATAATAAAATAAAATATAATACAAAATTGCATAATACAAATTATGCAATTAACATTTTACGTATTTATTTTACGTTGTAATAAAAAAAATCATCCGTAACAATATTTACACTCATAAAAATTAATTTGTATACAAAATAAATAATTTAATATATTATTAAATACATATGATACAAATATTTTCATAACTTATTTTTTAAATAAAAATGGGTACAAATATTTTTTAATTTTTTAATTTTAGTGGTTTTAAACCATTTCAAACGGAATATTTGGGTAAATATTGGTTTTATTAGTATAACGCTGAACATTTTTTCTTTCCAAAGAGTCTTCATCAAACTCTTGGTTTTTCATGAAGTTATGCTTATGAGACCGGAGTATTAAATTATGGGTAATGCTAGAAAATAATCCTGCCAGAAGTTTTGTACTTCACCCAAAGGTTTGATATAAAAAAGTAATATTAATACCTGTGTCAACAATTGTTAATATTAATTTTACAACAAAGAATATTCCCATTAGCCCAGACACAAAAGTTCCAACTGTCGTAAACCAACCCCACAATTTAAATAACTTATCTTCTACCATTTTCCCGATCGTGTTTTCGTCTATCAAATATTTGAATTGCAGACCTTGGTTAGTCGTATCATATCCCATAGATTGTCTGATTATATTATTCGTAGCAGCTTTCACTTCTTGCGGGAACAATATATGCTGTTGAAAAGCTTTCATTGTGTCCTGTGTATATATACCGGCATTCATTAGGAAATCCGGATTTTTGTACGACCATGTCCAGGACGTAGCTGGCTTAAGCTTTTGTGGTTTCTTAATTTCCTGTATATTTGGTAGAATGGCAAACCAATCACCGCCCAATTCGAATGCAGGTGGTAGAAGTACATTGCAGTCTACCTGTGTTCCAAATTGTTGTAAAATATGTGTTTTGGGAGCCATAAATAATGTTTTGTTATTGTATAACACCGGCAGTTCATTAAAACAATTATTTTTTTGTGATATTTCTACGTTAACTTTTTTGCATTTTATCAAGTAAATAATTTCACTGACTTTTATTGCCGTAAACCCTGGTCCACCGCCCATTAAATACGCAAACTCCGAAAGACTAGAAGACGCTAATGTGAGTCGTTGCTCTAGTAATTTTCTTTCTAGCTCACATTGTTTTAGTATTATATCGTTATACAACGATGTAATTGTTGATTTAAAGAAATTTTCGACATAAACAAATTTTGTATTTATGTAGGCTAACAAATCAGTGTTTTGAGTAGTTATAGTTGTTCGTGTAAAATAATTTAAAAATGTAGGTTCTGTTAAAATTAATAACTGCATATGTTCAGTCTGAATAACTGGAATTCCTGTGCAGGCAAACGTTTTTTTGACTTTTTTTAAAGCAAAGACTATTTTGTCAGTCTCCACGATATAAGTGTATGTCTTTGAAATTTCATCAATAGTATTTGACGTAACTAATGACGCTGGTCCATCATATAGGACACTGAAATCGTGTTCTTCGCAGTTCATGTTATTGTTTGACCAGATGGTTTCACCTTTAAAAGCATCAATGCCGTAATTATCTGATAATTTAAGTTTTGTACCTGTTGGAAGTATAAGAATGTTATCTTTGGTGTTCGCTGTTGCCATACCTTCAGATAACAATATTTTAAATTTTGCTTGGACAACGACGTTTTCCCATTCCCCTTTATTTGATTTAAAATTTTCGCCTTTACAATTGCCATACTTATCTAGTGACCCTACCATTGTATTTGAAACATATGTTGTTTCGTTGATTTTTAAGTCTGTAACTACACTTCTTAGTGGAAAAGTATAGGATTGTTTCTGATGAACCTCTGAACATCGAGCACTTCCTAGTTCGATAATGTCAGAAAAGTATCCGCCCTCCACCACTTGCGCATCTTCAAACGCCGAGCATCTCGTTATAAAATAATCCACAGATATTAAACACGATTTAAAAATAACTGGATATGTTTCAATTTTTTGTAATAATTGTATTCGTTGTATCTGTTGCGTTTCTGTTGGTATTGGAATATCACATTTTTCTACTTCCAGGCTGTCAAATGAAGTGATATTTAGATTCGACCCTCCACAATCGTACGCAATAAATCCGAGAGTGGAATTTATGATGTTTGCAATGACTACAAATAGTACTTGGTTAAAATACATATTGACTGATTACCTAAATAATAATAACAGAATATGATTATTATACACAATTTTAAGTAATAAATATTCAAAGTATAAAAAAAATGTTATAACCAGGGCTGTGAATTTATTTTATTGAAAAACATAACAAATATTAATTTCAAATTTCATAAAATTCAGAATGAGCTTCACGAGCGTCTGAAGTTAGAATTTTGATAAAAATTATAATTATTATATATTATCGAGAATAATCGAGTTAAAACAAATAAAAATATTTTGAAAATTTTATCATGTATAGAAAATGCTATTACAATGTACTCTCGGTAACTTAAAGCTCACGGGAAAAAAAAATAATTTGACTTACTACAAATTTCGAGTTATGAAAATTGTAATGTGTTTTTTGTTATTTGAAGGGGAATTACAAATTCTAATTAAAAAAAAGCGGGTAAGTAAGTGGATGTCGCTCTGCTGTACAGTATGTTACAAATGGGTTACTGTAATGGATGGTATTAAATTTGAATTCAATAATATAATATCATTGTATACCAAAAACGATTCTGATCGGAGACAAGTTGACAGTCTAGGATATTTTATACAATATTAATTTTATTGTTATTATTTTAAAAAAAAATAGGTACCTATAAAATAAATTCCAAATTAATCAAATTAGATTAATAATTAATCATAATTATTATGTTACGTGGAACCTTGTTTCAAATTTTCAACGCTTAGCTATAAAAGTTAAATACTTCATAAATTTTTAACAACTAAAGAATTTGTAAATTTTCAATTAAATAAATTTTGTCAAAATTTGAACTTTAAATGGTTATAAAAAAAAACATGCCTGTTATAACATAAAAATAAGAATATCGGTACAACAGAAATTGAGTGAATATCTAATATTGTAATTCAAATGCTCATAAAAATTTAATTTGACTTTCCAGTAGAGATTTTTTATTTGATAAAAGTACAAAGACAAACTCATGAAGAATCTTGTTTAGAATTTTCAAACCTTAGATTTAAAAAGAAAATATTTCATGAATTTCTAACTCAAAATAAATTGCAAATTTACGTGATTTTTACGTATTTTGTCAAAATTCGAACTTTCAATGCTTATTAAAAAAAAAATTGTGACTATGTATTTTTAATATTTTTTAACTACTGTTGTGACAATATATTAGAAGCCATGTATTAAATTTTGATGCTTTTTTACCAACGAATAAAAATGTATTGTCATTTATAGAAAAAAAAACTAAAAAGATTGAAAATTTTAAATGTCTATAAATAACTTTAAAAGTTTTGAAAATTGTATCATTTATAAAAGATGCTACTATAAACATTTTGTGAAAATTTCATGTTTTTACGATAATTTGTTTTAGAGTTACAATATCTAAAATCGATTTTTAAAAAATTGATTTTGCGTAAAAATTCCCGTTTTTCCTTAATTTTTTTTTTGGTTTTTCCTGGTGCTTTTGAATTTCAAAAAATCCCCAATGCATCAAATAGATTCACTTTCCAACCAGAAAAGCTACTGAGTTTGAAAATAGAAGCATTATTTCGACAACTTATCGTGTACACACACACAAAAAAAAAAACACAACATTGTAAAATCAATACATTTATCGCTCCGATCAGAATCTAAAATGTACACTACAGAAAATCAGAAAAAATAGCCACTGCATTATAATACAAGTATAAAATATCTTACCTTATTTTTAGTGTTTCTGTTTGTTTTTATTGTAAAACGACGTGGATTCAATGTTGAGCTCAAATTTTGAAAGAACACTAACGACACTAAGAACTGCTGCAGTGATATTTATATATCATCATGTATAATTAAATATTTATTGAAATGATAATTTATAGTATCAAACGATATTTAACACTAATACGTTACATCATTTTATATTATAATATTATTGAAAATGATTCAATGTAGTCTAACGACGTGGTATTAATATTTTTTATGATAATTGCTTGAATCACTGAAATTATGAATTTAATTTGGGCATATTACCTGATTGCTGTAATAACCTAATGTTTTACAGATAACTAAACTTATGGGTTCATAATGTTCATTTTTAAAAAAATAATCTGTACAAACTAAACATATTCGTATAATCATTGTAAATAAAAATTAAATGCTGTTCGTTGGCAATCGCATCATAAATAAATGTCAATAATATAATATGTCATGTTTCCAGCATGATGAAAGAACAGAGTACACATTTAATTTATGTATAATAATTAGTTGCTGTTATCGCAAGTCTAAATTATTAAATGATTAGTATGTCATGTAAAGAATGATGTTTGTCGTTTTATTACAAACATTTCTTTAGTTTGGTATTAATCTTAGCATGTGCTTGTAACCGAAAAGTATAAGCCACTGCATGCGTTATAATATTATTATTTCGTCGTATTTTAAACTTAATTTTTTTCACTAAACTTTTGTTTTATTACGTACTCGTATTTTTTAACGTAAAATGGATCCATCAGAAAATAAAAAAATTTATAAATCAAGGAAGCCATCAAATAAAAAAAATCTGAGTTCACGAATGAGGTGCCTATTTGGAATACGCAACCAAGTATTTGAATAAAACATAAATAATTTTATTAAAAGTGAAATAATCATATAATTTAACCAGGGCTTGCATTTGAAAAAAAAATATTGTTTTACGTTATTTACAATCAAAACGTTATACAAATTTTGAGTTTATCGTTATTCAAAATTTAAACGTTATTCAACTTTTGTGTTTATCGTTATTCAGAATTAAAACGTTATACAATATTTGCGTTTAACGTTATTCATAATTAAAACGTTTTACAATTTTTGCGTTTATCGTTATTAAATATTTAAAAGTATTTAGATACCTGTTTTAAAAGTACACAGGCTGCAATTTAAAAGTATATGACTATGCCCTTTTTTGGGGACATAATTTCCCTATTCTGAGTTTTAAGTAGGTATTGTGTAATTTTATTTATTTAATTAAATGGGTTAGATAACCCAATTACATATTATTTACAAAATATAGAGTACAGTGATACAGATTAAATTACAATATACATAGTTCGTAAAGAAATGGAAACAAAATAAATGATAAACCAGTATGATGATAATTAATCTTAAGTTATAAGTGATAATGTATTATTGAATTTAATAAATTGCCTAGGCTCTAAGGACTTTATTATAAAATAATAAATATAAAAAAAAAAAATCATGATCATTATTTTGAAATTTTGAACGTATTATTAGGTTTTTAAATGTTAAAATTATTTAGTAAGTTTTACAATATTGTGCTTGAGAATATCATTTAAGCAGGAATCTATGTTTCAAACATATTTTACTCTGATTGTTTTGACATACTTTGTCAACATTTATTTTATACCTTCCTACAATTGACAAAATAATCAGAATCTATAATTTATGTTGTTAAAAGTTAAATAATATGTATTGGCAATATAAAAATGTGTACATAGCTAATATACTATAGAGTGTAGATAACATAGTATAATTTATACTATCTAAATTATACTTATTACCATATTACCATTATTAAATAGAACATTCACAAACAACAAAATAAATACCAATGATCACCGAACACAATAGTTGAATAACTTGAATGGTATAAATTCCGACCGTAGTACAGATAGTACAGTACAATATTATCAGAGTATCACTATTATTAGCTATTGGTAATTAAATTATTCTATTAATACCTTCTTATTAAATTTTAAAATAAATCCAATACGGGATCTCCCGGATAGGCCGGATACGGGATAAAATTAATTCTTGGCTCGAATAAATAATTGAATAATACTAAGTATTATTAAATAATTGGAAATTAATTATTTTGTTTAATGGAGTACAATATATACCGTTTTGCGTTATGTTTTGTTTAATGATATATCATATATTTTGTTAAACGTTACGTTTTGTTTTGTGTTATTTATTTATTTATGTTTATCGTTTTTCGTTATAATTACGTTTACAAATTTCAATCGTTTTTTATCAAACATAACGTTATAATCATAACGTTATTATAACGTTTGCAAGCCCTGAATTTAACACAATTTATTTTTATTTTTAAGGCACAATCCCGAAGTAATTGAACCTGTTGGAGAACCCTTTTTCTTAGGTGCTGATAATCAACCACCATGTTCGTCAAGAGAAACAATCAGGTATAAACTTTAAATAATTATATATTAGATATAGTATATCTAATATACAATTATTTAATTAAGTATTAATTAAATATATCTATTAAGTATATCTGATATACTATTATATGGATTAATGGATTATATGAAAACAACTAACTAGTTTTTTATTATATTATTTAATGATTTATAGTAATATATTGCCTTTTCAACTGTTTTGTAGTGAAATAACCAACTCGAGAGACATTGAAATTAATGATTTGGGTATTGAAGAAACCTTACATGACTTGGTGGCTGAAAAATCTATATCTAGTAATCGGAATATTGAGTATCAAAGCTCTGGTAGACGAATAGTAGATATAAATTACGTTTTTTATCAAATTAAAAATAGTAATCACCAAGGGCCATTTGATTGTTCATTTTTAAACATGACGTTTATTTCTGAAAAAAAACATGGATTCAGATCAACTTTTAAGTTTAAATGTGATGTTTGTAATATTATTACGTTCATTGACTCGGAAAAATCGAAACCAGAAACTTATTTGCCAATTAACGAAGCCAGTGTCAGTGGATCGATATCAGCTGGAATTGGATATACGCAACTGTCTGAATTGTGTGCGACAATGGATGTTCCATGTATGGCGTCGTGTAGTTATCTATTAGTTCAAGAATTTATCAACAAAAGAATTCACGATGTAGCGGAAGCACAAATGAAAATTGCCGGTGAAGAAGAACGTCGGTTAGCAATAGAAGCTGGATCTGTAGATATTGATGGGATACCGATGTGTACAGTTGTCGCCGATGGACAATGGTCTAAGCGCAGTTACAAAACTAAATATGATGCATTATCTGGAGTAGTAAGAAATGTACATATTAAATCAATTTTATGAATTTTAATTTATATTATTTTTAATTTCAGGCGACAATAATTGGTTATAGATCGAGAAAAATTTTGTTCGTGGGTATTAGAAATCGGTTTTGTGTAATTTGCCAGAGGGCGAAAAATAAAAAAATACATCCTCTTGAACATACATGTTTTTTAAATTGGACAAAGGGCGCTACAAGTATGGAAGCTGATGGTATTGCTGATGGCTTTAAACAGAGTTTAGATATGCATGGTCTAAAGTACAATAAACTAATAGGTAAGTTACACTATATGTTTTTCAATCGTGCATATTTTTTCAACTACCTATATAATTTTAATAAATTTAATAAATTCCTAATAAATATGATACAAATTCTAGGAGACGGAGACTCTAGCGTTACAAAAAGATTAGCTGACATAATGCCTTATGGCCCTAGACTACAAGTAATAAAAATAGAATGTCGCAACCATTTATTGCGAAACTATGGAACAAAATTAAGAGCTATGACGTTAAATACTAAGTACCCGATTTCGTTAAGAAATCATATAAAATCAAATATATTACGCTTTAGATTTTCAATAACTAAGGCAATTGAATATCACAATAGTTTACTAGATCAAACAGATTACCAAAAATCAGTAGGCAAGTTGATTATTCAGATATATTATTTTTTTTTCTAACATTATATATTAACACAACTATTGTATTATAATATTATATATTCATATATTATTTAAGGACTACGGCAAGATATAAATAACAGTTTTCGACACATGATCGATGTGAGTCTTACTTTTGTAAGGGTCCGCAACCAAATGAAAAAAATATGATCGAAGACGCAGAGCAATCAGGGCTTGTGAGCGATATATCCCAAATAATATCTCGCTTAGTAGCAAACATCGATAGTTTACTGATGAATGTTGACAATAACGTGTGTGAACAATTCAATAGTGTAATTAATAAATATTTAGCTGGTAAAAGAATAAATTATTCACAAAGAAATTCATATAATGCTCGAGTAGAAGCTGCGGTTATATCCTGTAACTCAGGTGGACAATTTCTTCGGTTGATGCATAAAAATATAATCAATGAAATAAGTCCAGGTGAATACTATACAACATTTATTATTATTTTAAACAATTTGTTGTATCTACCTAACATAATAATAATGGTATTATTAATTACATTTATTATACGTATTGGGTAGGTATAAGATATTGTTATATTGTTATAATGTTATTTATACGAAATATTTACACAAAATGCATATTTTTTCTATAGGAGAAATAGGAAAAAAATTCCTTAAAACTAGTGAAAAGAAAAGATGCCAACCAAAATCTAAAAAACTTCTTTTCTCCGGAAATCTAGAAAAAAGGTGTAATAAAGGCCCGGATCAACATTATGGTTTAGCTGAACCATTACCGGACGATAATATTTCAAAGGAAGTATTAGAAAAAACAAAAGAAAATTTTATAAATGCATTGAAGTTGGACAGACGTGAACGGTTAGCCATTGAAGAACAAACAAGGGAACAAGCAAACTCTCAAATTTGGCACATTGAACGCAGAAATCGGCTCACGCCGTCAAATTTTGGCTGCGTTTGTAAACTTCGGCCAACTACGTCATGCAAAAATACTGTTTATAGTATAATATATAGAACATTTTCTTCGAAAGCAACAGATTATGGTAAAGCCACCGAACAACAAGCTATCGTCGCTTTGGAAAAAAAATTAAATTGTAAAGTGAATCAATGTGGACTTATTATTGATGAAGATTTTCCTTATTTAGCAGCTTCTCCTGGTAAACTATATTACCTATATCACTAATTCAATAAATATTACTAATTTATTTTTTTATATTTTATAGACGGTCTTGTCAATGATGATTTTATAGTTGAAATTAAATGTCCATTTGGAGTAAAAGACACTAAAACATTTTTAGAAGCTATAGACAGTAAAAAAGTAAGTGTATTATGTGTAGTAAGTGTATTATGTGAACAAAAAATGATTCTCTGATAACATTTAACTTGATATTATACTTAAAAGTTTCAGATTTCCACGTAAATGAATTTAAGAAAACCGTTATTCTCCGTTATAATATATAATTAGTAATTTCGTTTAAAATAATTATTAAAAAAAAATATATATATCTACTGTATGTAATTTTTAAACTTATTTCTTACAGACTAACAATATAAACTAATTATGAGAAACCTTGTTTTAAATTTTCATTTCTTATAGCTAATTGAGTATTTTATAAGTTTAATATAGGAAATTAATTTGTCAAAATTTGTACTCCAGAAACTCATAAAATATTATTAAGAATTTACGCTCAACTTTTTTTTTTAATTACACATCTCCAATAATTTAAAAACAAAATAATACGAATTAAATTTTCTTATACCTATGAGTAGCTTCAAAAGTGTCAAGATAATATGAAAATGTCATAGTGTATAGAAAATGCTAATATATTAATAAATATACCATGGATTTACCATGGTGTAAAAAGTCCAATTTTTATTAAATTTTTTTCTGTTTTTCACGAAACTTTTGAAAACTATCAAGAATTTTCGTATTTGAAAATCAAAGCATTATTACGATTATTTATTATGTGGATAGACACAATAAATTAAAAAAAAACACACTTCGTTATAAATCAATACATTTATCGCTCCAAATGTTCTAATTATAATATTTAATTTCAGTTATCATTCTGTCGTCTCAGTGAAAACGGTAAAATGGAATTAAAAGTGGATCATAGTTACTATTATCAAGTTCAGGGACAAATGCGAATTTCAAAACGAAATTTTTGTTATTTCGTCGTTTATTCGGCAAGTTGGATAGAAATACAAATAATTACTTTCGATGATGCTTTCTGGCAAGACAAAATGATTGAAAAGTTAAAAATGTAATTGAACTTTAATTTTTAAATTATAGTAATTTAATTTTATGTAATTATATAATCATATGCAATTATATTTTCAGATTTTATACAGAATGCTTACTTCCAGAAATAGTCAATCCCCAGTACGGAAAGAGGCTGTTGATAGACGACATTTTAGATCCTCAGCATATTTTGGAAAATATACAAGCAAAACGGCAAAAACAGCATAAGCAAAATTACATCAATGAAAAAAAAAATTGAAACTTTTTCTAAATGTCGACTACAATAATTAGTATACAATGATGTTATGATTTGGTATTATTAAACATAGGAAGTAAGTAAGGATGTAGCAGTTAGTAAACAAATTAGAAATGTAGTATTTATAAAACATTTAGAATTATGAAATTGAAATGATTATTGTAAATTAGTGTAAACAGGTACAATCCCGAAACTGCGAGTAAGCACTTTTTATATAGGAGGGATTGTCCTACAGAAGTTTAGATATAAGGAACGTTAAGATTGTAAGACAGGCAGTGGAGAATGGAGATAGTGCCATTGACTGTACATGTTCAGAACGCAATAAACTTTATTAATTGAATATTTGAACGTGTGTTTGTTACTTTATTTACTAAATCTATATACAAACTCCACAAGTACGAGGCTACGGTCAACCGACTTGTAACATTGGTGGCAGCGGTTCAAAAGAACCATTAATTCAAACGAGGCGCGTTCATTCAATCAGGGTGAGTTAAATTGTTATTGAACCAGTCAAGGTGCATAATTCCAGTCAACTACGGATCATTCCACTCAAGTACAGAGCATTTCATTCAACTACAGAGCATTTTCATTCGACTACAAGGCATTCCAGTCAACTACAGAGCATTCCAGTCAACTACAAAGCATTCCAGTCAATTACAGAGCATTCCAAACAAATTCAGCATTCAACTTTTTCAAGGCAACAGAGAAACAACTCCGATAATGTTAAATTTATTGGTATTGTAAGTTTGTTATTTTTATATATTGTATTGTAAGCATATCTATATTTTTCTATTTATATTTAATTAATGAGCAACGATAGTAGTAGTACTAGTAGCATAACACAGAGCGATAGTGAAGACAAAACATTTGTCCCAGATAGGTCATTTGATTCAGATGATAGTAGGGCAAGTCAAACGACATTAGGCAGGGATAGCGTTAGTAACCAAGTAGAAAATACAGTGCAGAATCAGAGTACTTTATTAGGACTTCAGAATCCTGACACCGGTAGAAACACATTACATTTGCCAATACAGCGTAGACGGTTAGGAGTACCAGCAGAATTAAGTTCAAACATTGTTAAGGAAGATATTTCTTTTGATGGTAGTACTGAATCATACAGTTTTGTACCAAATTTGAGTCAATCGAGTACTGAATTAGTAAATATGAGTGTAATTACTTCTTTAGAGGCAGCATTTCGAATATTACCAAAGTTTGACAAACAAGACTCTGAAGGCTTACATAATTTCATAAAGTCATCAGAATTTGCTTTTTCATGCATTAGTGAGGAGTTAAAACCCATAATATTAGGGGCAATAGTTGCAAATTTAACAGCAAAAGCAGCTCAAGTTGTCCGATTTAAAAAAATTAATTCATGGGAAGAATTGAAAACACAGTTAAAAAATTGTTTTGAACCACAACATACTTCCACACATTTGATGTTAGAATTGACCACAACTCGTCAGAAATATGATGAAGAAATTAGTACATTTTATAGCCGGTTAGAAAAGCTATTTCATTTGACGTTGAATGTTCAAACCAAAGATAAAACTGCAGCAGTGGCAGAAGTCATAGAGGGAATTTTAAAAACTCAAACATTAAGTATTTTCATTGAAGGACTAAGACAACCTATAAAAATGTTAGTAAAGGCAAGTCGTCCGAGTACAATAGAGGAAGCATTTGCGGTGGCTCAACAGGAGGAAACGTCATACAAATCAGATAAGGAAACACAATCAAAAATGCCGAAGCAAAATACAGCGAAAATTACATGTTTCAACTGTGGCAAAGTAGGTCACATGGCCAAGGTATGTAGGTCAAGATCAAATCATCAATTTATAAAACAGCCACAAGAGAATCAAAAGAACGGGGTTACGAATACTGGGCAAAATTCAAAACCAAACAATTGGTCAGCAAATATTCATCGGCAAACTGCAGAAAGTAATAGTGCGATTAATAACAAGGCTATTGTTTGTAAATATTGTAAGAAACTAGGTCATGAAATTGGAGTATGCAGGAAATTAAAATACAACAATGAGAAAAGAGCTAGTCAGGCAAATTTAAGTTCAATGTCAGAACCATCAACTTCGGGAAACGAGACAGGGTCGATTCAGAGCGGCGAACGATCGGTCCAGGAAATCAAAGCAACAGCCGTAACATTTCAAGAGCATTTAAATTAAAGGCTCAACTTTTTAAAGATCACATTATATGTCAGGCTACGGAATTCGTTAATCAGGAATCAAGATTTTTACTTGACACAGGGAGTGAAGTAAATATAGTAAAGTTATTGTCATTAAAAGATGACGTAAAAGTTAACGAAAGAATTTTATATCGATTAAAAGGGATTAATGAATATTTTGTGAACACAATTGGGTCAGTAAATATAATGATAAATTTTGGAGAAGAAAAAAGACAAGTAAGGTTTCAAGTTGTTAATAATAATTTTCCAATACCTCATGATGGGATTTTAGGTAAGGAGTTTTTAGAGGATAACAAGATAGCAATTGATTATTCAAAAAATGAGATAACATCAACACTTAATGAAGACAATTTTACAGTGGTAAATCAAGACATTCCGCATGTAGATAATTTAGACATTGCAGTAGTACCACCGAGATCGGAAATGATCATTCCAGTAAAAATTACAGATAATCAAATAAAGGAAAATGATACAGTGATTATATATTCACAAGTATTGCAAAATCGAGTTCAATTTGGTAATGTAATTACTAAAGTGAAAAATCGGCAGGTGTTAACAAAAATTGTCAATCAAAATGAAAATTCTATTAAGTTACAGCCAGTAGATTTGAGTAATTTATTATATGAAAAATTTGAAGAAGCGAACATACAAGTGTGTACTAAAACTATAGGAAGTCGGAATAATGAAAATCGGTTACAGTTATTGGAGCAGTCGTTAAGATTGCAGCATCTCAATAAGGAGGAGTACCAATCATTAAAAGATATATTTAATCAGTATTCAGATGTTTTTTTATTAGAAGGTGACAGGTTGGACGGGACATCAGCAATACAACATAGAATTAGAACAACACCTGATATTCAACCAATTTATATTAAACCATATAGGTTACCACAGAATCACAAAAAAGAGATATCAACGCAGGTAGATCTAATGGAAAAAGATGGAATCATTACAAAGAGTACTTCACCTTGGAACGCCCCGTTAATAGTGATACCAAAGAAGGTCGACTGTTCAGGGAAGCAAAAATTTCGTATTTGTGTAGATTTCAGGAAATTAAATAATGTTACGATCGGAGATGTGTTTCCGATTCCTAATATAAATGATATTTAGGATCAACTAGGCAATTCTAGATACTATACGACCTTGGATTTAGCGAGCGGATACCATCAGGTGTCGGTACATGCAGATGATAGAGCTAAGACATCATTTTCGACAGATAAAGGACATTATGAGTTTCTTAAAATGCCTTTTGGATTAAAAGGAGCACCAAGTACTTTCCAAAGATTAATGAACACAGTGTTATTAGGAATAAATGGAATAAAAGCATTTGTATATATAGACGATGTTATTGTATATGCTCATGATTTAAGAGATCATAGTGAAAAGTTAAAAGAAATTTTTCAAAGGTTCAGAGATTATAATTTAAAAGTACAACCTATGAAATGTGAATTTTTGCGTCACGAAGTTATATATTTAGGTCATATTATCACAGAACAGGGATTGAAACCAGATCCATCAAAAATTCTGAGTGTAAAGAATTTTCCAGAACCAAAAAACCAAAAACAATTGAAAAGTTTTTTAGGTCTGTCAGGGTATTACCGTAGATTTATAAAAAATTATGGTAAGATCGCAAAACCGTTAACCACATTGTTGAAAAGCGATACACTATATGATTGGACAGATCTTTGTCAACAGGCATTTATAACATTAAAAGATGCATTGGTGAGTGAACCTATTCTTAGTTATCCAGATTTCGATAAACCATTTAATGTAACATGCGATGCAAGTAACTTTGCAATTGGATCAGTTCTTTCACAAGGTAAAATAGGGGAAGATTTACCAATCGTATACTCATCAAGGGTACTGAATAAAGCAGAGCAAAATTATGGTACGACAGAAAAGGAGTTGTTAGCTATCGTATGGAGCTTAAAACAATTAAGACCATATTTACTGGGAAGAAAATTCTATATATTGACAGATCATCAGCCTCTCAGATGGTTGGTTAATCACAAGAATCCAGGATCAAGGTTAATGCATTGGAGATTAGCAATGGAGGAATACGAGTACGAAATTATTTATAAACCAGGTTTATTAAATACTAATGCTGACGCTCTCAGTAGAATACCACAAATTATGCAAATAGAAGGGGAACAAGTAGTAAGCAGTACAACATATAATGAATATATGGAGTATATTAAGACAAATATAGTCCAAAACTTAAATATTATAGAAATAGCAGGTGATATTTTTGAAGACGAACATTCGCATCTCGTACATTATGTATCACGGGAATTGACGTTAAAGGAAGGATTGGCACTGGAATTCCGAAGACGATTCGGGAATCTGGAAAGTAATCAAAATAAAAAAGTTACAGATTTAGTATATTTAAAAAAAAGTAACCGTTATATAATATATATGATTTTATCGGAGAAAGGAAAAAGTCCAATTACTTACGAAAATGTGTATAATTGTCTACAGAATTTAAAAACATTTTGTTTAAACAATCAAATTGCAGATTTAGCAGTATCAAAAACAGGTGATCAAATTTTTCAGCTCGATTGGGCAACAGTAAGAATAATGATAAGATATTTGTTTAAAGGCACTAGTATAAAAATCAAAATATTTACACCGAATGAACTTACGGATCAGGAAAAAAGAACTATTATAAAGGAAATGCACGAGAGTCCTTTGGCAGGACACAGAGGGATTTCAAATACAATAAAAAAGATTAAAAAACAGTATAATTGGCCAAGAGTGGCAAGAGAAGTAACAGATTATGTACAAAAATGTCAATCATGTCAAAAGAATAAAACTTCGAATAAGCATACAAAGCAACCGATGGTTATCACTTCCACGGCAGACAAACCATTCCAAAAAGTATTTATGGACATAGTAGGACCACTTCCTGTTACACACAAAGGAAACAAATATGTACTTACAATGCAAGATGATTTAACAAAATTTAGTATTGCGACACCTATGGTATGCCATGAAGCTAATACTGTAGCGCATAGTTTTGTGAACTCATTTGTTTGTATACATGGAATTCCAGAATCAATAGTATCTGATCAGGGAACAGAGTTTTTAAGTAAAATTTTTTCAGAAGTATGTAAGCTATTAAAAATTTCTAAATTCAACACAACACCGTATAGACCACAAAGTAATGGAGCATTAGAGAGAAGTCATTCAACATTAGGGAATTATTTGCGACATTATGTCGACAAAGATTTAGCAAATTGGGATGAATTTATTCCATATGCAATGTATGTATATAATACAACAGAGCATGAAACAACAAAATTCCAACCGTATGAACTACTGTATGGATTTCCAGGGAAAATACCTACATCGTTAAAGAAAACACCTGAACCAAGATACAATTATGAAGATTATAATTATGAGATTAAGCAAAAATTTCAACAGTCTTATGAAATTGCAAAACAACGTATAGTGAATACAAAAGAAAATACAAAAGGTCGATATGATAGTAAGGTTAATCCACTTAGGTTAAAAATAAATGACAAAGTATGGCTTATGGAAAAACAACAAAAAAATAAATTAGCACAAAAATGGTTAGGTCCGTATGTAATAGCAGAAATAAATAATAATGAAAATGTAACAATCATTAGAGGAAAAAAATTAGTTAAAGTACATAGAAATCTATTAAAACTATGTAATCAATAACATAAAAATAAGTAGTAAACCAATGATATCTTATTATTACAGGATATTAATCATACAACCTATCATGGCAACAAATTTAACAGAAAATTATCGAATAAAGGAAATTGAATCACCATCAGGAATTGTTTTTAATCATTTGACAAAAATAAAAACAACAAATTCAAAGTGGAAATTATCAGTCTATGTGAATTTAACCACGTATGATGGTAATTTTGAACGAATTAAGAAATTTCAAAAGGAAACAATAAAACATTGTTTAAAAATTGCAAAAAACACAGAAATAGTTCCAATAGAGCACTTGGTAATTTGGTCGTATTTATGCGAGCAATTTAATACAACAACAACATCATATATCCATGATATAGAGAAAACGCGACAACAGATAAACTATGCCGTTAGTAGAAACGAACGCTATAGAAGAGGATTGATAAACGGAATTGGTAGATTATCAAAAACATTATTTGGAATATGTTCGGACGAAGATTATGAATTTTTTGATAAGAAAATAAGTGAAATAAGCGAAAAACAAATTAGGGTTATTCACGATATGCGACAGCAAACGCGAATAGTACAGTCAACAGTACATGATGTAGACCGAGCAATGGTGAAGATACAACAAACTGAAACAGCGATAATAAGTAATATAAACAAGTTGGAAAGTAAAGCAAACCAAGTAGGTAAATTGATTAATGAAATGGAAGTTAGACAAATAATGAATGAACAAACTGAGGAATTAAATGTTTTGTTAACACAACATTCATTCCAAACTCACAATCTAGTAGCAATAGTAAATACAGCACAAGTAGGTCATATGCATTCTAGCATTATTTCGGCGACAGATTTTTTAGCAGAGTTACAACAAGTGAGAATACAATTAGATTCAAGAGAGAACTTCGCTGAACAAGTCACAATACAGAATGTACATAAGTTAATGAAAATGAGTAACTTACAAGTAATAAGAGTAGCAGATACATTGATATTCATAATAGCCATTCCGATAGTCGATACAAGGGAATACCGCCTATACAAATCAATACCATTGCCTATAAAACAGAAAAAGTCAGTATATGCGTTAATTCAACCAACGAATAAATACTTGGCCATGTCAGAGGATAATGTGTATTCAATATACATAGATGACATAGAGTTAAGCAAATGCATACATATGCAAGAATATTATATTTGTTCGAACACTCAGACGCACTATATTCAAGAAACGGACAATTGTGAAGCGAAATTATTTAGTAGTCAGGATAAAGATGTAATTCCAAAAGCATGTGAAATAAAAATTACACGTATTCAAAAATTAGTGATACACAAGTTAGATAACGAAAATGTTTGGTTGTACACGGCAGAACAACCAACGACAATCAACATTGATTGTGCGAGTGGAGAGCCAGTGTTGCAAACCTTGCAAAACACAGGTACAATCTCTCTCACGTATCCGTGTCGTGCGATAACAAAAGAGTATGAGCTAACCCCCACCAGATCAATAGTAACGAAAACATCGTATGATTTCATTCCGAGAGTGAACATAACGGCTAATATGAAACAATATCAAACTAATAGGATACAGGATGATTTTCCAAAAATAAATAATTCATATTATCCCGATTTTCATTCATTAGCAAATAACGCAAAACAATTAGATTTATTATTACAGTCACAAATAGATGATACTATAGAATATGTAACTGTATCTAATATAACATACGTAACAGTAGGAATAGGTATAGGTATATTAGTGTTAATAATTGTAATAAGTAAGATAAGTTTTAAACTGTATAAACAAAATAAAGTGTCAATGAGTTATATAAAAGCATTGGTCAATACAAAATCAGTAGACGACATACAATGCGTAGAAATTAAGTAGATTTAAGATATAATTATATAATGATTTATGAATGTATAAAATATTTATTTTTATGAGTTTTATATATACCATCATACTTTATATAATATGTAATTGTGACAAATTCCGACTATCAAATTATGATAATAGTCTGAAAATTATATATAATTATATATATAACTGTAATTATGTGATAATGTAATTTGTTTTATCATATTTTGAATTACGTTCAATCCGTTTATATATTAATTTACTATCAATAAATAAATAAATAAAATATAATCATCTGTTATATTATATGTACTGTTTACTAATTATAAATAATTACAGTATTTGACTGCTTTATAAAAATAATTCATATGATTAGGGTCTAGGGATTAAAATGACGAATTGCTATAATTTATATAAGTTATCGAATTACGTCGTACATTATTAATTACTCTGGTAATTTTATTCAACAGCTTTTTATTTAATTGCATGTATGTAAGGTTTTTTTGTTATACAGATTTAAATTTCATATTTGTTTGGTCAACATTAAAAAAAATAAGTTTATCTTCAAATTAATAATTTGTAATCTGGAATATGGATGGATGAGTATTTGGTGAAATGGGTCTCCGTTATAAGAGCGATGTCTATACGTTTATTGTGAAGTACTGTTTCAAGTTCATTAACATGATTTTTAAGACCATTGGCATCACCCAGACAACACGGCGCATGGTGGAGTTGCCATTCTAATAAAATCGTCTATCATCTATCAATCTCTCCCAAACTTTTGTCAACCTTATTTGCAATCCTGTGCCATAACTATTAAATTAAATAATATTCCTATCACCATTGCGGCAATTTACTCGCCTCCTAAACATAAGATAACAAATCAAATCTATTCAGACTACTTTAATACAATAAAACACAATTTTATAGTTGGAGGTGACTATAATGCTAAACATCTGTCATGGGGTTGTCGAGCTAATAATCCACGTGGGATTGTCCTCCAAAATTTTAGCTCAACTAAATATTATACAGTTCTCGCTCCTCCTGGTCCTACTTACTGGCCGACTTCAACACACAAAAACCCAGATATCTTAGATATTTTTGTAGCTAAGATTCCTAATAACCTTCATTGTAAAACAGAAAACCTCTTTGAACCTAACTCCGATCACTCCTCAGTTATGCTAACAGTAAGTGCCTCACCTTTGACACGTCTTGAGTCTCCCAAATTATTTAATTCCACTACCAATAAGTATAAGTTCCATGACCTTGTTAATCAACAAATTCACTTAAATGTAAAACTAAAAACTACTGATGATATTGATCTTGCTGTAAATAATCTCACGAAACTCATCCAATCTGCCGCATGGCATTCTACAATAAAACCTCAACCCTCACCCCACTACCCCCTAATTCCGGAATTTATACGTAGTATAATAGTAGAAAAACGTAGAGCCAGAGCTATGTACCAACGAACGCGTCTTCCGTCTGATAAACAAAAATATAATAAATTAGCAAATTATCTTAAAAAAGTTTTGGCAAAACATAAATCTGAATCCCTTGTTTATCATCTTTCCAATTTCTCCCCAAAAGATGGTAGTCTTTGGAGAGAGACTAAAAAAATATGTAAATATAAATCTCCTAATCTTCCTATAAAAAATCCTGACGGCAGTTTTGTCATTTCAGACCCTGACAAAGCTGAACTTTTTAAAACGCATCTTTCCAATATTTTCCAACCTCACCCTGACATAATCTCTCATTCCAATACTACAATTGTAAACGATTATCTTAATTTACCATTACGTCCATCCCCTGGTCCAGTAAAACACTTCACACCAAATGATATCAAATTTGCCATCTCAAAATACTCCCTTAAGAAATCCCCCGGATTTGATCTTATTACAGCTGAAGTAGCTAGGTGCTTACCTAAAAAAGCAATAATTCATCTTTCCCATATATTCAATTCTGTTCTACGTCTGTCTCACTTCCCAATTTTATGGAAATTTTCTACTATTATCCTAGTCCCTAAACCTAATAAGCCACCTGATTCAATTTCCTCCTTTCGTCCGATAAGTCTTCTTCCATTTTTTGCAAAAATTCTGGAAAAACTTATTCCTAAGCGTTTGCTCCCAAGTATCGCGGAAAATTCTATCATTCCTAACTCTCAATTTGGATTTCGTACGGCCCACTCAACTATACAACAAGTTCATAGACTCGTTGATGCTATATCTTACTCATTAGAGAAAAAACTCTATTGTACAAGTGCATTCCTGGACATCTCCCAGGCATTTGATAGGGTATGGCATGACGGCCTGCTCTTCAAATTAAAAAAATTTCTTCATCCCACTTACTTCCTTGTTATTAAATCATATCTCTCTGATCGCAATTTCCAAGTTCGTATTGGCGATGCATTCTCTTCTATAGCCAATATTTCTGCTGGAGTACCACAAGGTGGTATTCTTTCACCTATCCTTTACAATATTTATGCCTCTGACCAACCAACTACTCCTAACACAATGGTAGCTGATTACGCGGACGACAAGGCCATATTATCTATTCACTCTGATCCTTTACTAGCAATACAAAACCTACAAACTCATCTTACTCTCATGGAAGGTTGGTACACCAACTGGAGATTTAAAATAAACCAATCCAAATCTACCCACACCACGTTCACCCTCAGACTTGCACCCTGCCATGATGTCTATATTTATGGCACTCAAATCCCAAGTGCCCCAAACACTAAATATCTTGGTCTTATCCTTGATAAAAGGTTGACCTGGGGCCAGCATATCAAGTCCAAAAGAGCAAACCTAAATCTACGTTTGCGCCTACTAAAAAACCTCATTATTAAAAATAAACATACAGATGTCAACACTAAACTAATTATTTATAAATCCCTACTTAAACCCTTGTGGACTTACGGCCTTCAACTTTGGGGAAATGCAAAAAAAACCAATGTAAATAAGATCCAAACATTTCAAAATATCGCTTTACGTAAATTATTAAATGCCCCTCCTTACGTTTCTAATTTTACTATCCATTCTGATCTAAAAATGCCTCTAGTTTATGAGGAAGCTAAATCGTTTTACAAACGTTTCCACCTTCGCTTAGCATCTCATCCCAACCCGCTTGCTAGAAATCTTTTAACTCCAACAATCCCCGGTAACTCTCCAAGAAGGTTAAAACGGAAATGGTGTCGTGACTTGCTTGACAGATGAACTATCAGTCAAAAAAAAAAAAATAAATAAATAAATAAATAAAAATAAAATAAATCTAAATATTTCCAAATGAAAGTGTCTCTAATGGGTGGCTGCTTTCCACAAATGATTCATGTATATTTTAACTTATTGTACTATTTTTTTTTTCTCTTCATAATAGATTAGATTAGATATGTTCAATACTTATTATGTTATTCCTTTATCGCATTTACTTATTGTGCCAAGGTACAGATTGTAAATTTATTTTAAAAATAAAAAAAAAAAATCTTCAAATTGTCTACAAAATGAAAAAAATAATTATTTAAATCGTAATTTTTTTAAACGATTTATAACAATTTTATGACGAAAGATTTTTAATTAGTGTAAAATACGGTGAGCAGAATACTATTATACGAAATATAAACTTCGATATGGGTATAATGAAAATAATAAAACAAAAATTCTGTAATCAACATTATTGTGTTCGAACCGACTATTTATAAACGACGAGTCGGTCGCGATATGAAAACTAGTTGACCTATGGTGCGGTATGGATACAGCCGCTCGGGGGCGGTGGTATGAACACTATTCCTGAACGCTGCCGCTATAGTCAGCAGAGCGCACCACATGCCGGCCGTAAATTTATAATTTTTCCGCCGAAAACATGCTTTCGTACTTCAAGTTTTTCTCAGCTTTGGGTAGTCGTAGAAACATAATTTTTGCACCAATATAAACGTGAGAAGTTCTTATAGATTTTGTCGTTCCAGATTTTTGATTTCTTTTTTTGTGAATTTTAAAAGATTTTTTAAAAATTTAAAAATTTTGTTAAATTTCAAATGCAAATATAATCGGTTTAAATTAAAAATTCGAAAATCTGGAACGACAAAATCTAGAAGAACTTCTCACGTTTATTTTGGTGCAAAAATTATGTTTCTACGACTAATGAGAGCTGAGGAAAACTTGAAGTACGAAAGCATGTTTTTACGGCCGAATTTTGCTACCAGGACGGCCTCTTAACGTCAGACAATAAAACGTGTATGTTCAAAAGAAACGGGAATCCTGTATGCATAGGCACAAGATGCGGTAGGTTGTTTGAATTACAGATCAAAGTCGAAACACCGTCGAAAGCTGAATGTTATGCGAACATTGCAGTAGAAAAACGATTAGAAGTATGGCATAAGCGTTTAGCTCACCAGAATATTCAATACGTGAGGAATTGTTTGGCAAAACATAATATCGATTATTCAACCAAGGACGATCAATTTGTATGCAGCGACTGCATAATCGGGAAACAACACCGTCAATCGTTCAGTAAAAGTGAGACCGAATATTTTAACGTCGGCGATTTAATACATGCAGATTTATGTGGACCGATGCAGAGGGACTCTATCGGTATGTCAAAATATTTTTTATTATTTAGAGATGACTACTCACGTTACAGAACGGTATATTTTATTAAAAATAAATATGAAGTAAAAAATATTATGGAAACATTTATAAAAAGTGTTAAAACAGAAACAGGATCTAAGGTCAAAATATTAAGGACAGATAATGGGTTAGAATTTGTAAACAAGGATATTACAGGTATTCTACAGAAATATGGCATACGACACCAAACTACGGTAGCATATACACCGGAACAGAACGGGAAAGTCGAGCTTGATAACAGAACAATCGTAGAAGCTGCCAGGACAATGATATGTGCGAAAAATCTTGACGTATCATTATGGGCAGAAGCTGTGAACACAGCAGTCTATACACTTAATCTAACCGGAACGAGCTCGCAGAATGGTAAGCCACCTTACGAGTTATATTATAAAGTCGTGCCAGATATTAAACATTTACGAGTTTTTGGTACTGCGGTATATACACACATACCAAAGCAAAAACGTCAGAAATGGGATCCAAAAAGTGAAAAAGGAATATTTGTTGGCTATTCGAACAGCACGAAAGGTTATCGTGTATGGTATTTGAAAACAAATAAAATATCCGTGTGCAGAGACATTATATTTGAAGACGAATGTAATAATTATGAAAATGTAATTGCTGACACAATAGAGTTTACAGACACTCAAATTAATTCAACGGGCGTGCGTGAGAAGGACGAAAAAATAGTCGATGATAGAAATGTTATGGTTCTACGTGACAGGAATACACTTAAGAAGCCGGACAGGTATAATGTTCAGACTTGTATTGCTAACTGTGTCAGTCCATTGAATTATGATGAGGCAATTACTGGGTCAAACAAAAATGAATGGAATAATGCTATGAACGACGGAATTAATTCATTACACGAAAATCAGACTTGGACTCTAGTCGATTTGCCACAGGATAAAGTTGCATTACGAAATGCATGGGTGTTCAAAACCAAATATAAAACTGACGGTAGTATAGATAAATTTAAGGCCAGATTGGTCATTAAGGGTTGTTCACAGAAATATGGTATAGATTACCATGAAACATTTTCGCCAGTGGTCAGATACGAATCAATTAGGGCGATATTCGCAGTAGCAGCTGTGGAAAAATTAATACTACGACAATTCGACATCAAGACAGCATTTCTGTACGGAGAACTACAGGAAGAAATATACATGGTACAACCACCAGGATACGAAGATGGATCGAATAAAGTATGTAAGCTTCAGCGTAGTTTATATGGCTTAAAACAAAGTCTAAGATGTTGGAATATACGTTTTAAGAATTTTTTGAATGCATTTGGTTTACCGAAGCGGATGCATGTGTATTCAAAGCTGATAACAGCCAAATTATTCTTGCAATATTTGTTGACGATGGTTTAATCGCGGCAGATAATGAAGATATTATAGAGAAACTTTTAACAAACTTGGAGAAAGAGTTTGAGGTTAAAAAGGGAAACTTAGAATATTTTCTAGGTATGCAGGTAAACTTAATGAAAAATGGTTCATTATTTGTGCATCAGACAAATTATGCATGTAGCATAATTAATAAATTTAATATGCTGGACGCCAAGGAACTTTTAATTCCGATAGACAAATCACATACTATTGAACAAAAGGAAGAGGAAGAACCGGAGATATTATGTGAAGAAATACCTTATAGGCAGGCAGTAGGTAGCTTACTGTTTTTATCACAGGTAACGAGACCAGATATAGCATATGCAGTAAACTTTGCTAGTCGTTACTTAGCAAAACCAACTAAAGCTCATTGGAACTTGGTAAAACGGATTATACGATATGTCAAACGAACATTTAATTATGGCTTGTATTTTAATCACAATACACAACTGTCATTAGAAATATTAAGCGATGCAGATTACGCAGGTGACGTTCAGACACGACGTTCAACGTCAGGATTTCTATTCAGATACGGGTCAAGCATAATTTCATGGACATCGCAGAGACAACATTGTGTGTCATTGTCATCGACAGAGGCTGAATATATTTCGGCCAGTGAAGCTGTAAAAGGGATTATGTGGATTAAGGTACGGTTTCCTATCTGCGGCTGGCCGCAACGACTGGCCGCAACGACTAGTCGCAACTACTGAACGCTGCGTGCCGACTGGTTTCCTATATGCGACTTTACTTTGCGGCTGGTGTATAATAGTTCATTTTATCCCAATATTTAGTAGTGTGCAGACGTGTTTAGTTTATAACTTTTTATTTTAATAACTATTGTTGTACCTTACGAATTGTACGAACTGTGATGGAGGACATTATTATTAATAATAATACAATAATTAGTCTTCTATTAGAGGAGGAAGAAGAAGAAGATGAAATTTATAATAATCGATTAGGAATTAATAAAAGAAAATCAATCGACAGTTTTTTTACAACTCGAGAAGAAGAAGGTTTTTTTGAAATTTTAATAAATGGACATTTACATAACAGTAAACCGAAATTCCGTGAATTTTTCCGTATAAATTATGACCAGTTTATGTTCATTCTATCATTGGTAAAGGATGATATAACATTACCTCCATCTAGACGAGTTAAAAAACCAATTCAACCTGACGAAAAATTAGCAGTTACTTTAAGGTAAATATATTTAAGTAAGCTACTATATAGTTTTAATTAATTTTAACCGATTACATTGCACTTGAAAATTAAAATATTAAAATATCTCATTTTGTCCAAATTTTAATTTAAAATATCTATTAAAAAAGCAGTGTTTTATAGTTTTTATATATTTCGGTTATACAGTTTGCACTACTTATGCCCTAGAAACAAAATTTTATTAATATTAGATGTTCAATCCTTAGTTATAAAAATAGAACATTGTATTAACTTCAAACTCAAAAAAAATTGCAATCTGATTTTGACCAATTTGGTTAAAATTTTAACTTCAGACGCTGAATTTTCACCAACAACTTTTTATGAACAATGTTTTACATTTACATTTATTAAATACCTGCAGAACATATAATTTTTACAAGTAATTTTTAAATATTTTATTCCATTAATTATCATAATTAATTAAAGCAAGTAGTTAAATTACATTTATTAAAATATTTAAATTATGAAGTACTTTAATAATAATAATAATCGGTAGTTATCGTAATCATATCAAATTCGTACACTAAAATACTTCACAACCGTGATTAGAATTTATTTACCTATATTTCAAAATAACAAACAATATTTAAAGTATTACCACAGAATATAACAATCAGAATGGACACTGATAAAAATTTATACAGGCAGCATAGGACGAAGGCTTGAGTCAGTCACTGCAGGTCCGCAGTAGGGCCAGTTCATTTAACAGTTTGACCATTAATACACGAAAAATAAATATGGCATACTTTTATACGATAAAATGTACTATTTTAATTTAATTGCTTTAAAACAATGAGTTAACTCTTCACCGGACATCCGGACACAACTAATAGTTAATACTAGTATTGGAATAAAGTAGTATTAAAAATACTTTTAAAATACTAGTATAAAAATGCCCTTTGCGATTACTCACTAAGTATTTGAATACAAATATAAATATTTAATACAATATTATAAATACAATTTTTTTTTTTTTTAGGTACCTTAATTATGTTACTACTTACCATAGATTTTAAAAAAATTGAAATAAAATAACATGTCCGACTATGTGAATACATGTTCAGGTATTTCATTCATATTGATTCAATTAAATTACAAAAATAAATAAAAAGTGGTATTAACTATTAATATAGAATTATTTTTAAAAATTCCGATACGTTAATATAATAGAGATAACAATAAAACGTGGTATCATGGCAAATTCAGTGCTACCAAAAATGAAAACGTTAAGATTTCATATTTTCCCAGATCATGCCCCTACTGCGGACCTGCAGTGGTTGATTCTCTATTATCAGCCCGCCGCCGAGAAGTGTCCTACCCCTGGTATTACTTACCTTCATGAAACAATTAAAATATTTTGTTTAATCCATAGGTATCTTGCAACAGGGGAATCGTTTAGGTCACTGTCGTTTGCATTTAGGATTTCACATAGTTATATCAGTCTAATTGTCAAAAAAACACTGTCAGCTTTAAAAAAAACATTTAACACCTATATTTCTTCCTGATATATCAACCGTAGATTTTAATGTCAAAGCTTCAGAATTTTGGACAAAATGGAATTTTCCAAACTGTATTTTGGCAATTGACGGAAAACACATTAGAATAAGAAGTCCTAACAACACTGGATCACTTTTTTTTAATTATAAAGATTATTTTTCAATTGTACTGCTCGCTATGGTTGACGCCAACTACAAATTTATTGCTGTAGACATTGGTTCGTTTGGTAGAGAAGGTGACAGCGGAATATTTTTAAAGTCGAACATGGGTAAAAAAATATTAGATGGGTCATTTGGTTTTCCAGAAGCAAAAAAATTACCAGGGTCATCAACAATTTTACCTCATGTTATTGTGGGGGATGAAGCCTTTAGGCTCCACACTCATATAATGAAACCATATACAAGACAAGCCTCAAAAGATGATAAGACAAAGTCTATATTTAATTATAGATTAAGTCGTGCCAGACGAGTGACGGAAAATGCGTTTGGTTTATTGAGCCAGGTTTTTCGCGTCTTTTATCAGTCTATAAACATTGAACCATCGACATGTGATGACCTAATCACAGTAGCTTGCTGTTTGCATAACATGCTAAGAGATGCATATTTAGAAGAAAATGGACGAGCATTTAGAGAATTTGATTCAAGAGAACCGGTACCAATTAACAATATAATTCCAATTGCAAGAGGAGGTGGTTTTGCAAACGCTGAAGGATTTGACGTCAGAGAAGCATATAAGGACTTTTTTAATAACGAAGGCGCTGTTTCATGGCAGAATAACCTATAAGTTATTTATATTAAGATATTATTATTTAACTTTTACATTTAAATATCAAATAATAAAACGAAAAAACTTTATACGTATTAAAATTAAAAACAATATTCCTTATGACATTATTTAATATTATGTATACTTTTATTTCATTAAAATATTAAAAACAACCTGTTAATTAATAATTATTATAATATACATACATATATTTAGATATAGTTATAGTTGATTATTGTACCTATATGGATCAAATCCTTGAGAAGTAGCCGATGATGAACTGAGGCTTGGCGATGGTGTGCTCGAAAGTGACATAATATTGTTAAAATCTGAAGACCTAGAGGGTGTTTGAAACATCATTTGAGTGGGTGTTTGGAACATCGGTTGAGTGGGTTGTGCTCCAGTGTTATCTAGGTATTTATCTTCGAGCTGTGCAACCAAAGATAATATACTAATTTTAGCTTCACTTTTGCCTCTGGGAGGTAGCTTCTTCACTGAAATTGCAATGCTCTTAAAAAATAAATCTATCTCGTCAGTTGATGATTCTCTACCCAAAATTGCTTCATTTTGGGCTTGTATGCTATTTATTATTGCTGTTCTGTCATTCATTCTTTTAACATACGCTAATTGTGCATGCTTGTCTCTCGATCTTTTCCCGTGTATGACCTCTTCAGCTATTTCTTCAGTTGATTCATTCAATGGATCTCCGGAATTATCTTGGCTACTTTCAACTATTGTTGAGTCTTGATCATTGCAAACATTCGATACCGTACTAAAATATTATAATGTATAATCATTTTCTTTGGAACATAAATACTTTTCATGAAAAGATAGATTTCATGAAGTGGCTATGAGAAAAAACAGTCGTATCATCAGGGCTAGGATTTGTATGTATGCAATAAAAAATTGTACAATATAATATGTTTTTTATTTACCAAAATATGCAAAAATATGGCTTTTAATTTTTAAAAGATACACACAAAAATATAGTTGCTCACTACAAGTATTACTCACTTAAACTCTATTTGGCGTAGCAAAAAAAAAACATGCTGTTGTATACAAATCCTAGGCCTGCACTGCTTATCATCGTATAATTAATTTAATATAACATTATAACTCTAGTAAAATTTAAAGTTATGAATAAAAGTACGAAATTGATATATTTACTTACATTCTTTCATACTCAACATTATCTAAAAATGACAAATAACCAGCTAAAGGCCATTTTTTTTTGGACAATATGGCCGGAGATCCAGTACCAAGTTTTTTTTTGTGCCGCATGTAGGTATCACGTATATTCCGCCATCGATATTTACAATCCTCAGCTATAATACGAATTAAAATGTTTATTCACTGAATATATTTTGAGCTTTTATCTTAACTATTAGAATGCAACGTTTGAACGTTCTAAAAATTGTTAATCTATATATACTTACATGATTTTCCAACTACAGCCGAAATATTGTTCCAACATTTACTTAAATAACCATAGTCTTTGTGTTTTTCGAGAGAACTGTCATAAATAGCGGGTTCTTTCTCTACTTCAACAACTAAAATTTCGTCCTCGTTGGGCAAAAATTTTGACGTTATACTTTTTGGCATAATTATTTTATATTGCGTTAAATAACTAATAATAATAAATAATAAATAACTAATAAATTAAATAAAAATAAACAGTTGACAACACGCATGCGACTGATCGATAATACTGCTATCGGATCACTACAGTCGCAAGCCGCAACGACTATTTTTGACACGCTCGCGTCGATCGCACATTGGAAACCACGTTCGCAGTTTAAATATAGATCAGTCATTACGACTAGTCGTTGCGGCCAGCCGCAGATAGGAAACCGTACCTTTACGCGGTTGATAATAAGCTTATCAAAAACAGGTGATAAACAACCGGCATTATTCATTGATAATCAGAGTGCTATTCGTTTAGTTAAAAATCCGGAGTTTCATAAGAGGACAAAACACATAGACGTACGATATCATTTCATACGGGAGAAATACGAAGAAGGACAATTTCAACTACAGTACATTGGAACAGAGGACCAGATTGCGGACATTCTAACCAAGCCTTTGGTTAAGGAACGATTCGAGAAATTGCGGTCAGCTATAAGAGTGACTACAATTAAAGAAATTATTAATTGAGGGAGGGTGTTGAAATATACAATTAATATTAGTATTCAAACCACGTAAACACACGTGCGTGTACAATGTCGTTTTCTAATAGATACTTATGCAGCTACGATATAGCTGTGTAACACCTTTACTATCGCTTTCTATATTATATACGGATACGGGATGGTCTCGATTGTTCATATAAATAGGGCCTTTGATGTATGTAATAATCACTTGCACAGACGCTGTCATACCGAGTGTACGCGGTGTGTGCGTATAGTCACAGTTTAATTGTCCAGTTGTACGTTATTATATATTATACTTATACATAATCATATTGTCGTGTTATTACTTATTATATTAATGCTAACATCATTAGTCCGTCAAGCTCCACTTTAAACAGATTTGAAATTTGAATTACAACTTGCTTATTTAGTAGATATTTTTGAGCACTTAAATAACCTTAATTTGCAACTTCAAAGTTCGGGACGCAAAACCTTGGAATTTAGAGCAAATATTTTTATTTTTGAGGATAAAATTCGCGCATTTGTATGCAAAATTAATCTATGGATGAATAAAATCGAGAATAATAATTATTCAGCATTTCAGACTTTCCAAACTCTTATAAACGACGATCAATATGCTGATATTTTAATCGAAATTCAATATGACATAAAAAAACATCTGGAAAAATTAAAATCTGAATTTACTCGCTACTTTCCGGAATGGAACGAAGTCAACAGTGTTCAAAAAATAATTCGAAACCCTTTTTGTGCAAAAGTTGAAGAAGCCCCAGAATATCTTCAAGAAGCTGTCATCGAACTGAAAACTGCAAAAATATGTTTGATTCTGGTATGAACCTTGAGGAATTTTGGTGCAGAAGGGCAACATTACATATTCAACTACGGGAAATTGCCTTACGTTATTTACTAGTATTTTCAACTACGTATTTATGTGAACAAGGATTTACCAGTCTACTTGTGATCAAAAATAAACAGAGGAATCGCTTGGACGTAAGTGACGACATGCGTTTAGCCATTAGCAACATTCATCCGAGAATTGAAAAACTTGTCAAAGAAATGCAGCCACAAAAATCACACTAAGTAAATTATTAGTAAAGTTTAATAATTATATATAATAGTACAGTAAAATAATAAAAATTGACATTTTGCGATAAATTTTGTGTATTCTTGTTAATGAGCAAAAAAAAAAAAAGGTCTTAGTTTGCGTAAAATTGAGGTTGTCCGCGACCTATAAAATATTGTCGAAGTGGTCCGTGGTGGTAAAAAGGTTGCGAAACACTGTGTTATGGCACTATTAAGGTACGGTCTCCAAGACGCGACATGTCGTCAATATCTGTATTTATAGAAATCGTATTATCTGGTCAGCAAGACGCGACAGGTCGCGACGTGAAAACTTATGGTCGCCGTGACCAACGACAATGCTACTCATGGAGCAGTAGGCAGCGACACATCAAGACGACACAATGTCGAAATTAGTTTTTTTGCCATCTGAAGACGAAATTTTACAAAATAACCAAACAATGTTATATGATATGAAACTCACAGAATACAGAAATATTATCACGAAAGATAAAATATGGAAAGATATAGCCACAAAAATTGGAAAATCTAGTAAATAAAATTATAAATATAATGATTCTTAAATCAAATTTATCAATTTTATAGCAGATGATACTAAAAAACGTTGGAAAAACATTAGGGATTCGTACTCGCGTAATAAACGAAAACCTGGGACTGAATCGGCGGCATCAACCAAAAAAAAAATGGTCACTGGCTACACATCTCACTTTTTTGGACGAAGTTGAATGTGAAAGAGAGTATGTATTAAAATTAAAATTACCTTTATTTTTGTTATAAAAAAGGTCAAGTACCGCTCTGCTGTATAGCAGGTTATTAGTGGGTCAATGTAATTTATTTTCTATAAATATTTTTAGCGGATAGAAAATCGTAATATAAACATTTGGTGAAAATGTGATGTACCTACGTAAATTTTTTTTAGAGCTACACCAAAAACCAAAATAAATGTTATGGAAAACCAATTTTGCATACAATTTGTATTTTACTGTAGTACCTACCTACAAAATAATTATAATAAAAATATTTTAATCTTTACGTGATTAATATTATTTGAATATAGTTGTTTATTTTATTTATTTATTTATTTATTTATTTATTAATTATAAACGGGCGTGAGCCCATGATACAGATATGTATGGTGTAATGTTGACAAAAATTACATACTAATTTTAAGTGTGGAACATCGGTACATGCTTACATGAGTTATATATAAAAACAAAATAAAAGATAATAGCATAATACTATGGAAGAAATGACGGGTCCTCATTGGCTAATTTCATCATACGGTTTATTGGCTCGTTTTGTAAATATTTTGTAGGACAATGCGGAATAAAAAAAGTATGTGTGTTGCGGGTGCACTTAACAGGAACTTTAAAGTTAATTAGTGCAAGGAGTGAAGGGGAGTCAACAGATCCCGATAAGATTTTATTAAGAAAAGCAAGAGCATGCGAGCGGCGACGGTCAGCTAAGGAAGATAAGTTCATGAGACGGAGTAGAGGAGTATAATCATGAGGGGGGCAGTTAACATTCAATTTGTGCTTCATATAGCATAAGAATTTACGCTGAACACGTTCGAGTTGAATACAGGCATCAGCAGTTTGAGGATCCCATACAATAGAGCCATATTCAACGATTGGGCGTACAAGTGCACAATAGATGGATTTGAGAGAGCTGGTGAGTTTAAATTCACCAGATATTCTTTTAACGAGGAGAAAGAGAGGAAGTAAATGTAAAACCAAGATCACAAATGCTAGAATCAACGGGAATTAAACAAGAGCCATTCAAAACGTAGGAGTAAGTGATAGGAGAGCGACTTCTGGTGAATATCATTGACCGGCATTTATTAACATGTAATGTAAGACCAAGAGTTTCTGCCCAGGCAGAGAATCTATTAAGATCATCCTGGAGTTTGAGACAATCATCGACCGTGTAGATCTTAAGGAAAAACTTCATGTCATCAGCAAAACAGATTAGTTGGCTGTGTTTAAGGGAGGTACAAGCACTATTAACGAACAAAGAGAAAAGAAGGGGTGATAGATGTCCACCTTGGGGGACACCAGAGGTAGATAAAAATATGTCAGATTTTGTATTGAACATATTAACCCATTGCGATTATATGAACAATCTGCAGTCCAACTTCGCCATCCTGAGACCTACGCTCAAGTTCAAAGTGGCAGTTACGCAGTAGGGTACGTTGAAGTAGTCTTATCTTTTACAATTCGGAAGTTTGGCGGAAAGTTAGTACCCTTTTTCTTTACCTCATAATAGATAGCTAGTAATTTAGAAGCGCATTCTTTAGATTCAAAAATTATTTTCAAGGGACGAGGGTTGTTAGCCTGAGCTTTACCCAGACGAACCAATTTGTATTGAGCAGGAAGATTGCCTATAAGAGGAATTACAATACTCTCAAAAATTGATTTGTCATCAGTGATACGTTGAGTGGTAGATTCAGCGGAAGACTCAGGAACACTGTATACCAATAAATTAGTAGAGCATCTTTCTCGTTCAAACGTTTCCTGGAATACTTGTGATACAACAGTGAGATTATGATACTTAGTTGTAAGTATCATAATAAATTCTGATAGTAGGTATTAATAAAAAATAAAAATGTATTATTTATTTTTTTTTATTGAAGAACCATAAATAATTTTCATTACATTTAAAAATTTTATAAATTAATAAATTTCTTATATTTTTAGCTCAATTTGTAACGTGACACTGGAACAAAATACAAATGTTTCTCTCGATGCAGAAAGAGATGATACACTATGTGAAGCAACTAATGGCTTACCGGCTGAAGGTTTTACTAGGAAGCGTGGATTTTTTAAATCAAAAAGTGTTGCTGATTTGTTGACAAATAATTCAAAAGAACGATATGCCATTATTCAACAAATTATTGATCAAAATAAAGAAATTTTGGATATAAAGGAAGACAACATGGATGAATTGGATTTATTTTTAAAAATATGGTTGCAACAGCTAAAAAATTACCTACCAAAGGAAAACTCGAAGCTAAAAGAAAAATATTTTTATTGATAAAAGAACTAGAAGAAATGTATTTGTTATACGAACAACCTGTAAATCCAAATACTGTTCACCAAATGTCTAATGTTCATGTTCCACATATTGCTCAACAACATTTTCAAACATTAGATTCTATTCAACCTTCCCCATGTATGTACTCTACATCATCAGATTCACAGTTTTCAATGTTTAATTATGATGACCCGCTTGCATTAAATCCGTCTAACGCTAACCTTTAGCAATATATTTGATTTTGTTTTGTTTTCAATTATTTTACATTAACTTGTTGAGTATTTTGTAATTTGTATTAAAAGGTTGATTTTGTGTTAAGATATAAGTAACACCTGAATTTATTTTTTGTTTTTTCAACTTTAAATTTACTTGTTGAGTATCCTATTATTTTTTATTGAAATGTTGATTTGTATCATGTTATAACAATTGTAATTAATATGTCTTTATTAAAAGTATTAAAAAGTTATTTTTTATTTTATTGTCATTTGAATCAATTATTTTATAGTTAATAATTTAATATTTTTAATATTAAATGTTGACATAAAACGTCACTCAATAATATAAATATTATATTATAAAATATAATATATAGGTAAACCTAAATACCTTTATTAATTATACATACTAATATTACAATACAATCCTGCAATGTGTTATTTAACTAATACAAACCAATTTTTAATTAATTAAATATATTTCATAAAATATAAAATTAAGAGTTTGTTTGCCAAGAAACAGCCCCTTCGTTATTAAAAAATTCTTTGAACACATTTCTAACTTCAAATCCTTCAATATTTGAAAGTCCTCCTCGTCGAGAAAGTGGCATCAAACTGTCAGTTGGTGGTGGTTGTTCGGTATCGTAATCGAAGAATGGTCGTTTATTTTTCTCTAAGTACCCATCGCGTAACATAAAGTTTGTTCCAACACGGGATTTGGGACTAGTTGCCGACTGATCCATGATTGATTTACGGCGCATGCGCTACCGTGGACTGATCATGGATTTTGACCACTGTTGGAACGCGTTTCTGACTGAATACTGATGGACTGCGCTTACAGTGTGCCCAAATTTAAAATAAAAAGTATAGTGCCGTAATACTGGTAGTAGGGTCGCTGTCCCCGAGTATGAATACAAAACTGAAAAGACCCAGCCGCCAGCAGGTGATAAGCATACCCTGCCTAGTGCCTACCTTACGGTCCCACCGGCATTCATTACTGTGGTTGCTGTAAATACAGCTTAGTTTACTAGTTCTTTTTTCTATGGTTTACTTGTTGCTTAGTAAACTTGTCTGTGGTTGCTGTAAATTGCATTAAAAATGAGCGATATTGACGATTCAGATGACTTTTTTGCATCCAGTCCTTCCTCTGACGACGGATTGGACTTAATTAATAACCATAAAATAAAAAACGAACGTTTTCTAGGTGAGAAGATGTTAACGAGCTTCTGTTTTATTAACGATTAATTTACTTTTTTTTTGTTTAAAGAAACTGTCCAATAATATGATTGTGAAACATATTTTGGGCATTTCAGGATTAGTCGTCATTTGACAACAAGGATTACTGATTTGTACAGAGAAAGTAATTATTTAAAAAAAATCAGGCATGGCCAATTTGGTAAAATACCTGCGGATGACCAGGTTGGTAGTGTTTTAGTTCAGTTTATGTACCTATTTGAGCATTGATTAAATATATCTTTAGTCCCAGGTAGAAAGGGCTTAATTTAATCAACTTTTCAGCTCAGCCATTTGAAAGTTTGGAAATTCCCTACACATATTAGTATCACAACCACAAATATAGAAATCATTTATGTATATTAATCAAATTCTGTGTACATTTATGACCTAAAATTCTTAAATTTGTAATTATTTATAGACTTAACTAATTACTTAATTTGAATTTCACTTATTCTGACTTAAGTCTTTTTTTTACGACAAGCCTTTTTCATCAAATAAATTATGACTTATATGATTTTGATCAAAACTTATCAAATTTAATTACAAATTAATGTTTACTCTATAATACAATTTTATTAAACAGTACAATATATATTTTTATATAAGAATTAAAGTTTATAACAAATTAGTCTTGAAACTTAATAGTAAAAAAATTCAAAATAAATTTTAACTTTTGTAACATAAGAATTATGAAAAAATAGTTTTCCTTTTAGTTTTATTTAACATAATTTAATTATATTTAATCAGATTCACTGGGATCTGGGTTATATGATGGGTCTTCATTTTCATTGTTTTTTAAATTTTTGTAGAAATCATGATAAATATCAGAGGAAGAAGTATTATTAAAGTATTTTTTCAAAAAAACATTTTGTGAAAAATTGACTTAAGCCCTTTTTACCTGGTACCAAAGATATACTCAATGATATTAGCTAGCATTTAATATAATAATATTAACAGTTCACACAATGCACCTACCACTTTACCATTTATTGATTTTAGGTCCTAATATTTATGTGGTTTGTTGGGCACCAAACTGCAAGTTTCCGTGATGTTGCAGACCGTTTCAATATTACACTAAGTTCTCTGCATAGAATTATTGAACGGCTTACATACTTTTTGAGCAACTATTCGCCACAAATAATCAAATGGCCTAACGATGAAGAAAAACGAGAATCAGAGATGTCATTCAGAGCTAATGGATTTCCTATGGCTATAGGGGCTATCGATGGTTGCCATATCAAGATAGATAAACCTGATAATGATCCAGATTCATACATAAATAGAAAGGGATATTATTCAATACAGATGCAGGTTGTCTGTGACCACAACCGCAAAATCATTGATTTTTTTGCCGGTTATCCTGGGTCCGTACACGATAGCAGGGTATTCAGGAATTCACCAGTCTGCAATACTTTGGAAGAAAAATGTGGTCCATATTTCTTGCTCGGTGACAGTGGGTATCCGTTACAAACACGATTGATGACCCCATTCAAGGACCGAGGGCAGTTAACAAGGAAGCAATTTAATTATAATTTAAAGTTGAGCCAAACAGATATCGCATTGAACACTGCTTTGGAATTTTGAAGCAAAAATTTAGACAGTTGTATGTATCACTTAAAATTCAGAAACTTTTTTATGTATACTTTGATTACATCTGAAGAATAATATCGTGATCATCGCTTTCCATTAGGTACTGCAGTCTTATCACATTCAACAATTGAGTAGTCATATGAAGTATTGTTTTTTTTGCAACAACATTGTGATTGCAATATCATATTCCTATCCTTAATGAGCTCATTCCTATTTTTAAGTAATTGTAATTTTTCATTTTCTATTTCTAATCTTTTTTGTTGGTAATTTAATCTATCTTGTCTAATTTTTTCAATTGTGCTAATTTTCTTTCTTAAATTTTTTTTTTTAGTAGCTTCTTCTTGATAAATAATAATGTTTTCATTTGTGTCCTTTTTTGAGGTTGATGGACCAGAAGGTCCTTGAGTTGGACAAACATCTTGTTCGGAAAAATTAAGAACATCATGAACCTCCTCAGAAGATAGTAAAATTTCAGGGTGGACATTTTTTTATGTGCAAATATCTGGTCCATTTCTTCGCTGAATTCAAAATATTTCTTTCCTCGTCCTGTACTATTTTTGTTTTCGACATACTTTTTATAATTTCTTTCCAAAACGCGCCATCGATTTTCACAGTTATTCGGATTAATTTTCATTTTATATGTTTGACTTATTTCGTCGGAAATTATTGCCCACATTTGTTTTAAGCTTCTAATTTTCATTGTTCCAACTTTTTCCCTATATTTACCGTATAAATCTATCAATGTCTTGGAATTATGTATACTCCACCTACATTCTTCTTGGATAGCAGTGGTGACCCCAGATACCATGACTATAAATTCATTTAACTCTGAAATTGAAAATATATACTTAAAAAAAATGTATTTCTTAAGATAAGTAAAAAAAACATTCAAACGTAATGTACAGAATCTAAAATTATGTATGAACATACCTTTCATTTTTTAAATTGTGTTCAAACATAAAAATTTTAAACTTCAATGAGAGGTAAAGGAGCTCTGTGTCTGTGTATCTAAAAAAAAATTGTATACACATTAAAACGTAACACTAATATATTACATATCATGTGGGCAATAATAAGAAAAAGAAAATCCTAACCTACCCTTTGTTGAAACATGAGTTAATTACTATTAATTACTATTTTGTAATAATAATTAATTACTATTTACATCAATGTTTATGAATATAAAATAACCAAACTTCACCAAACTGTGTATTTTAATCCTGTTTGATTACCCCCTCCAATTATCCACATTTGTTCATTTAAACTATATAAGTTGATAACATTTGATTATTAAACTTGTGGATATAGGTATATATGTCAAATGAAAAAAAACTATTTAGGTACGAATAATTAACTAGGCATATAATAAAATAAATATAAAATAATAGACATTAACTTACTGTCAACCGTGATACTTTCGTTAGTAATCACTAATCACTGTAGTAGAGTTTGATGTTTTTACACTGGTTGTAGTAGAGGATGACAAATGACAATTCATGTTTAGTTACAGTTTTCTGATGATTAACATCGACATTGTTTGATTCATTGATTGTTAGATTAGTATTTTAACTAAAAAATTATAATAATTAAAATTCAAATCCGAACGACTGATACAAATAACCGCATTGATAACATAAATAATAAATAAATAAATGTATGATAACAGGGTCTCGGACTCCCAGTCCGGTCAAAATCTGCGGATCGTTTTGACTGTCAATAACCAGTCACCCAACTGGTCTAATAACGTGTTGGCAGTGTCGGTCTGGCTTATGATTGGGCCCCCGGCACATTAATTTTCGATGGGCCCTTTACAAAAAAAAAAAAAGTTTTTTAAATTTTATAATTTTTATAACATATAAAGGTAATTGCATTTTCCTTGTACATTTAATATTAAATTAACATTTTTTTTTGATTAAATAATAAAATAAAATATTATATAATATAATTTAAAATAATATTTTTTAATAGAAAATATAACATAATATTTTTTAAAACAATAATCTCTTCAGCTCTTGACTAGAAGATGCTAATTGATCAATTATTTCATCTTTTTGAATAAATTGTATTAAATCTTCTTCGACAAATAACGACATTAGTGGTTCAAGGTGTTCTTGTCTGATAGACGATCTAAGTTTTGTTTTTAAAATTTTCAATTTAGAAAATGCACGTTCACATGAAACTTGTGTACAAGGAAGAACTAAAACATATTTCATTGTTTAGTATAATGTATTAAACAAATCAGATTTTGATGGTATTTCATATAGTATTTGATAGACTTTAGGTAAGCAGTCACCGCATTTTGGTTGTTTTATAGCAGCCACATCATCTTCTGTATCTATTGTTTCTCTAACATTATGTTCACAATTTACAGATCTTGTTGTTGCAGAAAAGCTTGAATATTGTTCTGCAAACTGTTTTAATTCAACAAATAATGTTTTCCTATCTACTCCAGCCAATTTGGATAGTTTATTTAACGAATTAGATGGAAGCTGTTCTAATGAAAGATTTACTATTTCCTTATATTTTGAAGGATCCAACCAAGCGATATCCATCAACAGTTCTTTATTTGGTACAAATCTTTCATTAATAGACATTTTTACAGTATCTAGAATTTGAAAATATGTTGCTCTTGTTTTTTTAAAGGGAGATAAAGTTTTGACTTCATCATTAGATAATTCTCCAGGGTTTTTTTTTTACAGATATTCTTTTTGATACAAAATTGTCTTGAAAGTCCAATAATGGTTCATCTATAAAAAAGTATTAAGTTTTTGAGCAAATAATTTACATTTGTTATAAAGTTTAGTATAATGTTCCCCATTTCTTTTTTTTACTGACAAGTTCTAGTAAAGTTTCTACAGAACGCCATGCTCTTAAATAATCAATTGAATCTGATTGTAAATACTTAGATACAGGAGATGTTATAGAAAACAAATCTAAAATAATTATACTTGCAAATAATGTATCAAACTGAGACCACTTTTCTAATAATGTACGAGCCATAAACTTAGTTTTACTGTCAAATCTACCTTGAATTATTTCTATTAGAAATAGAAAAAAATTACAAAATTTACTAGATTCCATTTCATCTTCTTCTGGATCAATTATAGATGCAAGCGCTTTATGTTTGCTCCACCAACGAGTTTCACCAATTTTTTGAATGCGATACAATTTTGCATGTGCTTTATGTCGTTCACCTGTAATTTATAAATGTAAATTACTTAGATAAAATATAAATATAACTAATAAAATATATCTTACCAGTTTGTTCTTTCCAAATGTTCATTCGTTTGTGTGAGTTAGATAAAAATACAGCAGTTTCTTCAACTAACCCGTACAAATTTTCAGATATTGAGCAATCTTCTGATGAGTCTGCGATTACCAAATTAAGTACATGGGCCATACAATGTGTGTAAATTAAATCAGGGTTGTCTTTTGATATGTGTGCTTTAAGTCCATTATAAGCTCCTTTCATATTAGCAGCACCATCAAAGGAACAACCTACTATTTGGGTCATTGATATTCCACATTTTTCAAAATTTTGTTTTAGTAAATCATATAACGCTTTACCACTTGAATCTTTAACAACTACTAGTTTTAAAAGTCGTTCAAATATATTTCCTTCAATAACATATCGAACAACTATAGCCAACTGATCCATAACCGCTACATCTTGAGTACTGTCTACCATCACACTTATTATTGAGCTTTCTTTTATTTCATTTAAAATAATATTTTGTAGAGAAGTTCCAATTATAATAATTAATTTATTAACAATTGATTTTGACATGAAAGTAATTAGCGAACCTCTTCCACGATTTTGCTTATTTTTATCACTTTTTAAAACGCACTGATCCAAATGTACAATCCCCGGCGGCCCCTGGCCATACGAAAGTGTGGGGCGGTCCGCCGATTGGCGGTCGTAAACCTCTACGGCTCTTGACTAGCACCTAGTGCTAACATAAGGTCCGTAGTTGCAGACGGAGGACATGCCGCGAGGCTTGTCCGAGGTCACCAAACCCGGGAGCTTCGTGATCCAAATGTACACGTAATACACTGTCGTAATCAGCAAGTAATAAGACTAATTCTAAAAAATTACCATGGTTTCCTTTCTTATTCAATGAGTGGGCACCTTCTTCTTTACCTCTGAATGGAAAACCTTGACGCCCAATAAAAATTATAATATCTATAAGCCTTTTAAGGACCAATCTTCGTTGCTCTATTTCCTTCATACGTTTAAATGTAAGATCGCGGTCAATTAATGAGCCAATATCTTTACTCATTGAACATTGAAGTGCAGCTGATATTGCGTGTCGATGGGTTTTTGAATTTTCATGTTCTTCAGCAGCTTTATAAACATGTTTTGCCTTAATTGTATAACCATTGACAAATGGAGAAACATTAGAAGTTTTATCAGAAAATACCATACAACTAGCACAAAATATTTTATTTAATATAGAAGAATATGATAAAGATTTTCTTAAAATCTTTTCTCCATTAGGAAGTGCACGATAATACAGTTTACTTGGATTAAAAGGCATCTGTTTTCCATTGGTTCCTAAAGGTTGTATGGGATGTCGTTCCAAAAATGCTTTTTTTGTTCCAATACTTTCCTTGCAGTCAGGTATAATAAAGTCAACATCGTAATTATGGTTGTTGTGTAAATCTAACTGCAATTGTTGTCTATTCTCATTAAAATCATTGTCATTGTCATCAGAGTTAAGCCCTTAAAAATAACATAAATTAAGGTTATTAACATAAATTTATAACTATCAATATCCTGTAGAAGTGTTGAACACATGATTAATAAGTTATAACTAATAATTATTAGTTATTAGATAATCATAACTCAATATTTTGTATGATGTAAATCGTAGATTTTAGAGTAAATAAAGTTATTTAAAATATCTAAGAAATTTAAAAACTAAAAAGGTTAGGTGCCTAACCTAACCTAACCTAACCTACCTAAGAATTTTTCATCATTTGTTACATCTTCCTTTTAACAGATAGAATTTACATTTTCACCTTAATATTAAAACAATTCAAAATTTAAATTAAATACTTTATAGTTTTTTAATCAGTTTGTAATATTATTTTGAATATAATTACCTAAATTGTTATCATTTTCTGTTAAATCTTCACAGATAGAATTTACATTTCCTCCTAAAAATGTCTATAGTTCATCAGTTAGACTGAATTATAAGAATAATGATGTAAAAAATACTAGGTAATAGGTGTTAAAGGTTAAACTAATAGAACTATTTTCTATTAAAAAACATAAATAGGTAATAAGTAATAAGTTAACCAGGTACTTTAAACTTGAGGGGAATGATAACCCACACGGCGAAGTACCTCCTCGTAGCGCTGTGATACACCTTAGAAAAAAAAGTACTTTGAACTTACCATGTCGATTGTTTTCAAAAAAACTTTTAATTTTTTTATTTGTTTCTAAAATATGTTGTTTCTGTTGCGCTTTCTTTTTTCTTTTGGCAGCACCACTAAGATATTTTGATTTCATCATTTTAAATTTTACGGTTGAGTATTGCTGTTAAGTCCGAATGTACGGCGATTCGCGAACATAAGTTTGTGTATCTGTTTGTATGTCTGTGTGTATCACTCGTATCAGTGTATGGGTGACGGGTTAACCTTATCGTAAATCTATTTTTGTCTCGTATAATAATCCGTGGTACCGACTGCCGACCACGGCTAATAGATTTAATATAACTATATAGGTATATGGCATAAATCTAATGATATTATATCGACTAAATATAGTGGTCATTTTAATCGCCGGCCAGCGGCCTCAATAATTATAATGTTCAATTATCAATTATAAATACTAGTATTTATAACCAATGGTTCAATGTTTACAAATTGATACGATTGGAACCCGAGTCTGGAATCTCAAGTAAATATAATATTTTTTTCCATTTAGCTATGGGCCCTTAATACATGAAAATGTCTAGTGGGCCCCCGGCGATCGCCGGGTAGCCGGGTGGGCCAGACCGACACTGCGTGTTGGAACAACCATCTGACAGTTTGAGTTTGCGTTTCAGACGAGTTGGAACGGAAAAATTCTACTGCGCATGCTCCTGGCAGTTCGATGATAGTTTGACCGTGTGTTGGAACAAACCTATATTGTATAGACAACAGGTTACCCAAATTAGATCGTCGATTGTGGTCGTTTCTAAGTGGATTGGCTGATAAAAAATTCTGAAAATTTGGCTTAGCAACCCGAAATCATTTTCGGTAACTCTTCGAGCACGAATAGTCTGTAATTAAACACAGCTTCTGAAGGATTTTCTCGGGCAGATTTTCTCGTATATGGTTTCAAAATATGTTTATGTAAGCGAAAAGCCTCATCACCTACAATTACATGGGGTGCTACCTTATCTGATCCCGGAAGTCGACATTGTTCTAGAAATCCAAATGTCCCATTTAAAATTTTCTGTCCCATATTTGACTTTAAAAAATACCACTATCGCCTTCTTTTTCGAAGGAACCAATGTCAACAACTATAAATTTATAATTCGCGTCCACCATCGCCAGAAGTACAATCGAATAAAAATCTTTATAATTATGAAATAAAGACCCAGAATTACTAGGACTTCGTATACGGACATGCTTCCCATCAATTGCCAAAATACAATTTGGGAAATTCCACTTGTGCGAAAATTCTGCTGATTTTTGTTTAAAATCTATATTTTTTAAATCGGGCAAAAAAATGGGTACCAATTTAATTCTCAATTCAGCTAGTGTGCTTTTTATTATTGTGCTTAAATAGTTGTGACTGATACGAAAAGCAAATGATAATGATCTCGGTGACTCACCAGTGGTAAGATATCTATTGAAAAAAATTCAAAATTATTACTTCGATAGTTCGATACATCCATAAAAAACATAAAAACAATTATAAATACCTTAATGTCACTGCTTGATGTCATTTTTCTGCCGGCAATATTGGATTTTTAACTCAATTGGTAGGTTCTGCATATAATTTTTCTTCCACCAAAGATAATAAAAAATTGAATTGTTCATCATTAATTCGGAAATACTCACGAAACTTAACTTGATTGCCCATCAAATGTCGATCGATTAAAATTTCAAAACATCCTTCAGTTTTACGGTTTTTAAAGATATCATCAGTTGTTTTTCTTTTTTTCGACGTCAAATAAGAAAATGAACTAACCTCATCGTCGTCCTCATCCATCAATAGCAGAGTTAGAATATTATTATTATTAACAATTAATTTATCAATAGTTTGTTATTTATGAATTTAAATTATACTTGCGCACTTGAACAGATTTGAAACTGAACTAAAAATATGACTGTTGACTAGCCAAAAACAATAATTTTACTGCCGCGACATGTCGCGGTCGCGTTTAGTAGACCACATTCGACGCGGCGGCCGATTACGAACATCAGCCTTGGAGACCGTACCTTTAACGTGACGAGACCCACCGGCCGACTGCTCACTAAAGACTGCAGATAAGATAAATGAATACCTAGTAGTATAAAATATAAATATAAATGGATCGACAACCTTCAATATTGTTATGGCATTATTAACGTTATAACTAGGGCTGGGATTTTAATGACCTAATAAATCCCAAAAAATGTCCTAAAAAAAATGCTTTTATGATCTAAAATTTTTTTTTTTAATAATTAAAAAAAAACTAAATTATTAAAAAAAATTAATTAGAAACGGTGTTAACGACGACAAAACTCGTACTGAACGTCGAACGAAATCATCGGACGTTGATTTTACCGATTTAAGATTATTTAACAGGAAATGCGGGTAGAGGTTACTCAAACCTTGTCCAAAAATATAATACGAATTACGAGTACCTACTTATAATCTGTTATATTTATTTAAAAACCATGTTGGTGTAAAAATCTTAAAATAAAATTTCAAATTCATACTTGGTTTCCAAAACTCAAAAAATGCTCCAAAAACTCTAAAATGCCCTTAAAAGTTAAGAAAATGACCTAAAAATGCAAAAAAATGCAAAATAAACTTTCTTATTCTCATTCAAATGTACATAAAACAAATTTGTGACAAGATCAGCATTGCACAGTAAGCTTAGGAAAACAATGCAAAGTGCATCGAAATCCCAGCCCTAGTTATAACGAATATTTTATCAAACGTCCTAACGAGAAGAGGAGCTATTCTATGTTCGAATCATAATTAAAATTACAAACATTATTAATTAATTTATATTTCCAAAATTTTTCATGGAACCCTAAGCACCGGCTCACGGAACCCCTAAGGTGGGTACACACTGGAGCATTTAGGTGTAATGTAACAGAGTTCGTGCTCGCCTCAATGTTACAATGTTACAATGTTACAATGGTACAATGTTACACGACCAGTGTATACGATAGATTCGAGCGATACTGTGTATTTGGTTGTTCACCGGTCTATCCATCAGTTATTCAGTATTCACAGTTTGTTTTCGAGTTAGTTCACATCGTGTGCAATGTCTTCTGATAAAAATTTAAAAGTCGCTAGCGCATCATTTATTTTAATTCATTCTATTTTAAAAAAACGAAAAAATAAAAAAAAAAGTGAAAGAAAATGGTGGCAAACAAATTTAATGAAGTCTAGGGACATATGTAGTGGATCAGATTTATTGAATTGTCTTCAGGAACAGGAAATAAGTGGACAGTACAGAAACTTCATTAGAATGTCGTCAATTGATTTTGAATATCTTATAAATTTGATCGGTGAAAATCTCCAAAAAAGATACAAATTTTCGAAAAGCCATTCCTGCGAAAGAAAGATTAGCTGTTATATTGCGATTTTTGGCAACTGGTGATTCCTATCAGAGTATGCAAGTGCCTGTTTAAAATGTCAAAACAAGTTATTGGACAGATTGTTCCCGAAGTATGCCAAGCAATTGTGGAAGCTTTAAAAGAAAATATACAAGTACGCATGTTTAATGAACATTTTGAATTATATTTTAACACTTTTTAAAGTTTTGAACATAATTTGAACATAATTTAGAAATAAATCAAATATAAATAACATTGATAATACTAGTCCTTTTTTCTTATTAATAATAATAATTATTATAATGATAGTAAAATAATAACAAATAAATAAAATAAGAAATACTAATAAAAACAAATAATAATAATAATATTATTGATAATTCGTCCTTTTTATAAATAATAGCAATTGTAATTTTAATAAGATATAAAAATAATAATATTGACGATTTAAGTCCTTTTTTCTGTTTATTAATGATTAATTATAATATTAATAAAATAAAAATATAATAATAACAAATATTAATAAATGTATTTTACTAAAACACTTATTATAATAAAAAAAAAACAATTACATTTTAATCTAACTGCTTAAAATCTTGTTTAATTTTAATTAAGATCATAGACATTATGAGTGGGGGAAGGGTTAGTATAATAAGTAGGAGGCGAAGGGCTAGGATTGTATGTAGAAGACGAGGGACTAGGACTGTAAGTAGGAGGTATAGAGCCAAGATTGTATGTAGAAGACGAGGGACTAGGAATGTAAGTAGAAGGTATAGGGCTAGGATTGTAGTAAGAAAGTGACATATGAATAGGATGGATTTGATTCATATTATTAGCAGGATAGTTATATTCATAGAACCCTTGGCAAGCTTTAAAAATGATGTTACCGAATTCATGTTGAACGGCATTTCTTGTTTTTGGGGAAAAACTTTGTAGCTTAGTTTCTATATATTTTCCATACGCACTACATTCCGTTTCTTCCACCAGTTATGGTATAAGTTGTGGTGTTGACAAGTTTAACATGTAGTAACATGTGGTGTAAGTTAAGTAAAAAAAAAATGTGAGCCTTCGTACTACATATGGCTTAATAGTCTATATGATTATTTGCATTATGCATCATTCTTGTAAGTGGGGCATTCCTGGAGAAGTTTGATTTATTGGTGGGTATATAAAAATTACATTGAAGCCTAGTGTTACTAGGAATACGAAATCTAAGTTCTCCAAGTAGTCTTGGGGCATCAACTTGCCCTTCTATCAGACGCTGAATAAAAGTGATATCAAAATTATCACGTCTTACAGAAAGTGGAACTAGTCTCAGAGCTTGACTTAATGGCCCATAATCATGTGGTGGATGAGGAATGTTGAGGCAATAACCGGCGAAACGCATAAAACTGTTTTGTACACGATCAATCCGACAAATATCAACTGTGGTATATGGTGACCAAACAATAGACCCATATTCAATGACCGACCGGACTAAAGCATTATAGAGAGCTAGAAGGCAATTGGCAGAACTAAAATTGGTTGAGTGACGCCTTTTGAATCCCAAAGCACGAAAGGCTTTGCTGGTCATATAATCAATATGAGGGCTAAAATTAAGAGAAGCTACAAATAAAATGCCTAAATCATGGACCTGGCTAACACGTTGAGTATATATACCATCAAGTCTATAGTCAAAATATATCACTGCATTAGTTGCGATAGAAAGTCATAACTTTGCATTTAGAGATGTTAAGAGATAAATTAAACGTACTACACCAATTGGTGAATTTATCAAGGGTGTTTTGGAGAGTGAGGCAATCATTGTTTGAGGTAATCGTGTGAACAATTTTAGAATCATCAGCAAAAATTAAGAAACGACAAGGGGAAACAACTGAGCATATAGTATTAATGAAAATATTAAATAATAAGGGACCTAAATGGCTACATTGTGGAACACCGGACGATGCGCGGAAGAGATCAGATGACTTCCCGAAGAGGTTGACAAATTGTCGACGGTCACTAAGGTAAGAACTAAACCATGGTAAAAGTGGCTCACCAACACCAAGTCTGTCGAGGATATAAAGAAGTGCATTGTGGTCTAAGGAGTCGAACGCTTTAGAAAAGTCCGTGTATATCAAATCGACTTGATTTCCTAATTCAAACGCCGAGTTAAGGTAAGAAGCAAAAACTACATGACTCGCAGTCGAGCGACTAGGAAAGAACCCATGTTGGTCAATTAATAAGGTGGTTAAGAAAGAACGTTCGATTCGTTTCAGTACTATAGACTCAAACAGTTTACCTAGGAGAGGAAGGCCGGAGATGGGTCTATAGTTAGCGACATGAGCCGGATTTCCAGATTTGAAAATTTGTGTAACACGACTTATTTTCCACACAGAAGGGAAAACACCTTCTGTAAGTGATTTATTAAAAATTAAAGTGACCGGTATACTGAGAGAGGCACGGCAGTGATACAATAGGTTAACAGAAATGCCATCCGGGCCCGAACTGTGAACATTTGAAAGAGAGTTAAGCGCAATATTAACTTCATCAATCGATATAGATAATTTAGAAGGAAGGTGTGAAAATTGGTTGTTTATAAACTCATCTGAAAAATTATTGCAGGTAAATCGTGAGTCACCATAAACAGATGAGAAATGAGAAGCAAACAAAGAAGCAACTTGGTCACTGGAGGCCTTAGACTCCCCAAGATGAACCTCATCTGGTATTGTAGAGACACCACGTTTACTACGAACAAATTTCCAAAATGATTTAGGATCTACACATAGACGATTCTGTATGTCACGCAAATAGTGACTATAGAGACACTTCGATTCAAATTTACATTAGGCGCGTAGTTGAGAAAAGATTAAATAACGATTAAGACCACCTAACATTTTATATTGTTTATGCGATTGTTTTTTCATAGCGAGAAGTTTCTTAAGCTTACTTGAGACCCATATGGGAAAAGTAGAGTTTCGAAAGTTTCGTAATGGAACGCATTCACGAATACAATCAAGCAATGATTTCTGTAAAAAATCAGCAGAAAGGTCTGCGGATCTTGAATCTAAGGAGTTGTACCAATCAATGCTCTCAAGTCTATGAATAATCCTCTCGTAGTTAGCATTTTTAAAATCATAATATGTGTGTTGAGCGTCCAGCATTGGAGGGTCTGAAGGAAAGGGACAGGAAATAGACAGTGCTGCGTGGTAAATGTCACATGGAACTAATAAATCTGTAGCCTGCTGGACTAAGGTGGATTCATTACTAGAGAAAATTAGGTCAAGAAGAGATCCAGAGTTATTGAGAATTTGGTTTTTCTGGACGAAGTGAAGGAAACTAAACTGATCACCAACAAAACGGACCTTATCAGTTATATTACCTGAGTAGACAAGACCCGAACCACAGACGGACCACTCAACATTGGGCATATTGAAGTCACCACATACCAAACCAAGATTAAAATTATAAGATCTCCATACCCGGTCTAAGGCCTCAACATGACTCTCATACACAGACAAATTTGTACCAGGAGGTAAATATACTCCAGCTAAAAATACAGAGAGACCACTGGCTAGAGTGAGGCGAACAAAAACTTGCTCACAAGTGTCAAATGCAGTCGTAATAAGGTTGGTCTTAGGTCTTTCTTGACAGCAATTAATGAACCTCCTCCTCGACGACAATTACTTGTGCGTACATTGCTGTCACACCTATAGATTAAATACCCATCAAAACATAATTCAGAATTAGAGATGTCATCCGAAAGCCAAGTCTCCGTGAGAATATAAGCATCATAAGATAATAAAATAAAATTAGTTCGGAGATTAAACAATTTATTACGAAGGCCACGTACATTTTGGTAGTAAATTTTAAAACAATGATCAATATTAGGCATAACATTAAAATTATTAAACTTAGGGTAGGGTATAGAAGAAAAGTTAGTTTTAATATTATTAAATTTAGATAAAAATGAGTTAAAGGTAGAATGAGAAAAACGGCAAATGGTACAAAAAATATTATTTTTACAATAAACATGCATACCAGAGTTGAAATCAGGAACTAATGCAAATGCTGAGTGGAATTCGGTTGATGATTGCTTCCTCCTCTGGGGTTCATGTTTTTTGGACCGGCTTTAATCACTGAAGGTACACCATTGACATATGAAATAGTAAAATCTGAAGAGCCACTTTCGATTTTACGTTGCAGATCGGAATGAGCTTTACGCAAAAGTTCCCGTTCAAGCGTGATTTTGTCCCGAACAATGCGAAAACCAGGTTCTGGTAATAATCCATTCCGCGTTTGTGAATTAAAATTTAAAATAAGTTGAGAAGCATCGGCCTTGGATTGGCAAATTACCTTCAAAGGTCTCGGTTTCTTCGCATTACTATTGCCTAGGCGTATTAGCTTAAGATTGGTGGGTATAGGTATAGTTATTTGTTCAAGAAGATTGCTAAGTGTACGTAGATAATCATTAACTCTTAAAGCAGCGGTGTTGGCAGCGGACTCAGGCACTCCATATGCAATTGCATTAAATTCAATTTTGCTTCGTTCAGTAGATTCACGAAAAATCACTGAAGACGAATCGATAGAGGGGACCGGAAGTGATTCCAAAACATCAATTCTTGAACGGAGCACACCAATTTCAGCCCGAAAAGAAGCATTTTCAGTAACCAGATATAATACTTGGGAAGTGAGTGTCGAAATGCTACTTTCAAGTTCACTAAACTGCGACGATTGCGAAGTAGAGAGCGATTCGATTGCCTTTAAAATGTCAGAGGTAGAAGGAGGTTTCTGAGCCTGTGCACGAGTATTTGAAGCCACGGAAGAGGGTGTTGAAGGCATAATTTGATGCAAGAGTATTGAAAAAAGAAATATATAAAAATACTTAAAAATAACTCCTTAAGACAAGAGCATGCAACACAAAGTACAGTAATGTAGTACAGCATGCAAGCTAAATCGGAGTTGAAACACAGGTGGATAGTGAAAAAGCCCAGCGTTAAAGTCACCGAAAAACAGCTCACTAGTTTGTTGATAAGGTGGTAATTGACAAGTTTGGGGTTCCAAGTGATAAGAACGTACCTGATGTACACAAGCTGGCAGATGCAGTTTCTTTTGCACTATACTTCTTCTAGTTAATCTGTCGAGATGAAGCTTGAAAACATGTGTAGGCGGAAAATGCCGTCGGAAAAGGCGTCGATGCCGATTAGGAGACCGGGCCCTCCGAGGAAACAACCCGTCTACTGGTGGACCGGCGCGATCGGTGAACTCCGTCGAGACTGTCTGAGAGCACGAAGGGCATACCAGAGCTGTCTTAAGAGGGCCGGCCAACCTGGAGCCTGGGCCGCTAGAATAGAGTACACCGCCGCCAGGAAGAGCCTGCGAAGTAAGATTGGTGAGGCGAAGACCAAGTGCTTGTCTGATCTGTGCAGCCAAGTTGACGCCGACCCATGGGGCAAGCCGTATAAACTTTTCATGGGAAAACTCGGCGCCCGAAATCTAGGAGCGGCCTCCAGGGGCAGAGAGGCCGAGATCGCCGACTTCCTCTTTCCCACGGCCCCCGTGACCAACTGGGACGAGGCACCCTCCGCGGCGGTCCATACCATGTTTGATAGGTTCGACCCTGGGCATGGTGATCCTCTGGACATCACCATGCCCATTCCGCGGTTCACTAGGGACGACCTGGCCAAGGCCGCCAAGAGACTCTCGTCAGGAAGAGCTGCCGGTCCGACGGGCATTCCCAACGAGATTCTTAAGGCTTTCGTGACGACGAGCCCAAACAGAGCCTTAAGGGTTTACAATGACTGTCTCCGCGCCTTCACGTTTCCGCCCCGCTGGAAGAGAGCCCGACTTGTCCTAATTCGTAAAGGCCCGAACAAACCGGCAGAGTCGCCTTCCAGCTACAGGCCGATTTGTATTCTGGATACGCCGGGAAAACTCCTGGAGAGACTGCTGCTCCAGAGGCTAGAATCACATCTCGACGCCGACCTGGGGGGTCGGAGAGCCCCTAACCAGTTTGGCTTCCGCAAGGGGGTCTCTACCGAGACCGCTATCATGAAGGTCCTCGACATCGCCGCGAGCGCTGCCGCGGGGAGGGGTACAAAGGACCTCTGCGTACTGGTAACACTTGATGTGAGGAATGCATTTAACTCCCTACAGTGGCCAGTGATCGACGATGCGCTCCGTAGGAAGAACACCCCCGAGTACCTGGTCGAAATGCTCCGGTCATGGCTTTCCGACAGGGAGCTCCTAACAGGCGACGAATCGACCCCGAGGCGTGTCACGTGCGGCGTCCCCCAGGGATCCGTCCTGGGTCCCACCCTGTGGAACGTCGCGTACGACTCCCTCCTTGAGCTGGAAGTTCCCAGTGGCGTCCACCTGATTGGATTTGCAGACGACCTGGCTGTAGTTGGAGTGGCCAGAACTGGCCAGCTTCTTGAAGATCTCGTCAACCCCACCCTGGAGGCGATAGACAGGTGGATGTCCAGCAGGGGTCTGGAACTCGCTCATCAGAAGAGTGAGGCGGTGCTCCTGACCAAAAGGCTAGCGTTCGTCCCTCCTCGCCTCGTTGTCGGCGGGCACCACATCGAACTGCTAAAAAAACTGAGGTATCTAGGCGTGATACTGGACCAACGGTTGACATTCGCCCCACACATCGCGACCGTTGCCGAGAAGGCCTCCCGCTCGGCCGTATCCTTGGCCAGGATTATGCCGAATTTTAAAGGGCCCTGCCAGTGGAAGCGGAGACTCCTCTCTTTAGTGGTCGAGAGCCAACTGCTATACGCGGCTCCGGTGTGGGGCCCCCAGGTGTCCAAGATCGCGAGGACGACCACGACTCTGATACGACCCCAGAGGGCAGCCGCCCTGAGGGTAATTAGGGCTTACCGCACCGTCTCCGACGAGGCATCTCTGCTGTTGGCGCGAATGCCTCCGGCGGATCTAGTGGCCCTAGAAAGGTTCAGGATTAGAGCACAGCTATCCACAGCAGCCGCCGACCCCGGGGCAGTCCGTCCGTCGAAAGCGACCATCAAGCGGGAGGAGAGACGGGCGACACTCATGCTCTGGCAGACGAGGTGGGATGCCAGCAAGAAAGGGAGATGGACCCACTGCGTAATTCCCAGCGTGTCAAGGTGTATGGAGAGGACCGTTGTGGGGGTGCCCTCGACCTACCACATGACACAGGTACTGACCAACCCCTAACCTAACCTAACCTAACCACATGTTACCAGTTGTGGTGTGGGTGCGCCCAAGGACGCAGTTATTGTGTATTTAAATTAATCTTTATTTATATGTGCAATAAACGATGGTGGCCGGAGGAGAAGTAATGCTAACATGCCTCCTCCGGTCCTCGATTCAAACAGAAAAAAAAAAAAAAAAGGTTAGGTTAGGTTAGGTTAGGCTTTAAAGTTGATTATTTTTTTTTTTAACATATTCAGTTATAAATGATCCGTTGTTCACTCAAGTCGTATCTCATTTTTCTTTATTTTCTCAAAGTTTTATTTAAGTTGTATAAGTTATTTAATTTCTTCAAAAATGCACAAACGACATCCAGTCATTGGTCGACCAAATACGATTCAATTCAACGCCAGCGTATCCAGAATTCTCTACATTTGTATCAAAGTTACGAACTTTTAAAAGTTTCCCTTCAAATACCGGTCAGAATAAAAACAAACTCTCGGAATGTGGATTTTAATATATCAATCTCGACGATGCAGTTCAATGCCATTGGTGTGGAATAATTCTGCATAGTTTTGAAATCGATGATAATTGTTTTATAGAACATACTCGATTCTCACCTAGATGTTTATTTGTATTATTAATGAAAGGAAATCAATTTGTACAAAAAATAATAAGTAAATATTGTAAAACCGAAGTTATTTGTGATTGTGAAACTGGTTCGTGCGAAACCATTTGTTAAATCATGTTTTTTTTTTATATACTATTTATAATATTTGCTGTATTGGATAAAAAAAAAATAAAAAAATTGAATATTTTATCTTAAATGTGTTAATATTCGATTTAATATATCGTGGACATACGTCTAGCGGGTTAGTGCGTATATTATAGTAATTTAAAATGTTTTTCAGGTAACAGGTTAGTAAGTATATGTAAATCCCCCTCTCTAGTATGCACTAATTGGCTATCTGTACGTTCACATTTTTTGCATTTTTTTTTATCAAAGAGTTTTTAGTATATAATATGACTGCAAAGGGGAAAAACTAGCAGTTCAATGTATAACTCCTAACAGTTATATCACACTTTTTATTTATACAAAAGATTTAAAAAAAAAAAAAACTTCACTATGAGTCCACCAATAATTGTCAGTAAGTATACATTCGATATCCGGGCTTTTAACAAGAAAAGTATTACGGTCGGATTATTAATCAACAAGCAGATTTCAATTATCACATTAAGTTGAGAAGAATGGTTTACACTGATGTCTTTATTGAATTACAATTCAATTAGTAATAACCTAAATACCAGGGTGAGGCGTGTAAAGATTACCGATTCCTTTTCATATTCGATAAATGTTAAACAGAGTTCAATTACCCTACATCTAAACGAGGAATACATTACCTTGTCACTTGTAGATTTCTACCGGCTTCGTCAATTACAGAATTTAATAGATTTGTATGTGGTAGACAAGCAAAAACGTTTACCAACTTACCAAATTACCTTCAACACTGCATATGACCTAATTAAAAATGATGTCCGTGGTCTGCCGTCCACCTGTCAAAGGAACGAATTTATCAACCAATACATTCAAAACTATAATTTTAATTATTATAATCCCCTACAGAACGATGACACATCATTTTTATATGAAATATTACAATACCATTTTAACACATTGTTCGATATGATTTTACAAGATCTAATATTATAAAATATATAAATTTGTTTAGTTTATGTTTTTTTTTAAGTAAAAGTTTTTTTTATTCAATAATAAACTTACTATATGTTTTTAATTACATGTTATTTTAAATCATACAGAGTAGTTTTAATGAGTTTTAGTTTCAATATTATGTTTTATTGTTTTATTCTTATCACATGTTCTCAGTGAATAAGTAAATTAAATTTGATAGTACAGAGTTGATAACAATGTTTCAATTAGAAATTTTTTTTCCAACCATATTTTATAGGTTTATGTTTTCCAAGACCTTTGAGTTTTGAATAAATAAAAACGTGTATAGTAATATTTTGTTTATTAAATGAAACTCATTTTTCCATATTATAATCAAACGGCCGTCTTGCTTTTAATAGTTTGACGCTTCGGTCGGTTAGTAATAATTTGTCAAATATGGTGCATCGTCTCATTAAGACCAGTGTAGTGATTCCTCACTGCTCGCTTATATTTTTGAGTTCGTCGACGTTGATGGTTAATGTAGGAGAGAAGGTTGTAGAGAGTCAAGTTGCACAAGTTAGTTATAAGTAATTTATTAAAAAGTAATTAATTTCACATATAAATTTGAGGACAGAGCGAAAAGCATTTGCCCGAGACTCAGCGTGTGCGTAGTGCAGACTCTGTACTAAATCTAATTTTACTATAGATTCTATCTTATATTTATATAAAATCTATACGGATACAAATGTACACGGTAGAGTCCAGGAGGTGGATATTTGAAAGGAACCGGAGCTGGACGTTGTTATTGCAAAAACAACCCGAGCGAATGATTGGCACTTATTGGTACAAATTTAAATACGTTTTGCAGATATTTATAATCCGTTTACTTAGTCCTTAAATTGCGCTGTCACTCACGGATTATTTTCATAGGTTGTTTTCACACTATCGTGGAAATGCAAAATGTTTTTTAATTACGCTGCCAAACTCTAGGTAGGTACGTACATTGTACGCGGTTCTTGGAATCGTTGAAGAAGTTAACCTTCTTGTTGTTGTTGTCCTATCGTGGGAATGTACTTAGAATATTAGTAATACCACCGGTTTACTACACCAGTATAAAGTGAATGATCTTTTGATTCGTCGGTCGTGTACAATCTGACAGTAGCTTCACTGAACTTCCATCTATAACAACAAATTATTTAAAAAAAACAAAAAGTAAATAAAATCAGTAAAAAAAAACATATTCAGCAATAGTTTTTTTAAAATTTAAACCAATGTATTTACCTGTCCTTTACTGGCACATTCTCGATGTTAGCAACCTTATAATGGCTCATCACCCAAAGCTCCTTTTCTTTTTCTTCAAAAGGCGTCTTTATTGTTACAACGCCATCTCCTTGTCTGAATGTTAGCGAATTAAATACCTCAACATCAAAATCTTCTGATCTCAAGCGTTCATTGATATTATCTCTGTATGATGCATTCTATAAAAAATTAAATTATTTATGCTATCATTATGAAAATAGTATTTATATTACCATTTTATTCTGCTTCTTTTTCATAGGTTTTTTCACACTTGTTTTTTCTACAGAACATTTTGAACCAGGTTTTGTTTTTGAAAAAGACGGTCTCATATCAATTGATTCACTGAAATGTCCATTCTATGAAACATAAAACATAGTATATTATTTTTTTTACTGTTTTTTTTCATTATATATTTTCTATGTTCCAAGAATTATAACCATAGCGTTGAGTAGTGTTACGACTGGCCTCCAATTTGCTATGATTATAAGATATTTACTAAGTAGTTACTAACCTCTAAATCAGTTGAAGCAATTGTACGGTACGGCATTTTTTTGGTAGTATTTCTGTTGAACTGGGCTTCTTGTCTTGGGGTGAAATCTTAAAGACTGGTGAATATTAGTGAATACCCTCCGTCTTTTATACACAGATTTTTACCACTACTTCAATAATTAAGTATATAAATGATCATAGCAATGGTCTGGTGCCATAACCTTACATTATAGAAACCTGCTAAGACATGTACATACAGGTACAACAGCAAATTACATTACATAAATTTAAATTGATGCTAACATAACCTGACCAGTCAAATGTTTATGACATTTTGCCATTTACCATAGTCAATGTCCCCTTGAATAAATTTCTATAATAACCTTACCTTAGATGTCTTTTGAAACATGTTCATATACAACAGCAAATTACATTATATGAATTTAAATTATTACAAACAGGATTTAAAATAAACACATTTATTCCCAAAAAACCAATTACATTATATGAATTTAAATTGTTGCTAACATAATTTGTCCAGCCAAATGTTTTCACATTTACTAAATGTCAATGCTATTATAATACGAAAACAGGATATGAAATGAATTAAAATTTTTAAATCCATCCAAAAAAAAAAAATTCTTATGAGAGAAGAAAGGGTTATTTTCGGGTATAAAACACAGAATTTCTTAGCTTATCGTCATTAGTTCAAGCAACAGCAGTTCCAAGAGATGCCGAAAGCAGAACAGTCTTCTTCGCCAAAACAACAGCCAGCCAGCAGTTTACCAAACATCTTCAATAGCCAGTCAAAAGATTGTCAAACAACTCTAACAAATAGACCAGTCATCATACTTAGAAAAAATACATCAATTTCTAGAAGTTATGTAAGTATTATTTTTTTTTATTGTTATTTATTAAATTTAACATCATACTTCTTTTTTAAAATAATATAAAATAGAATAATAATAATGTATCGTTGTAATGATAATATAGTTTTATAATATTAATATAGACGTTATATCATACAGGCACGACTTTAGATAGTAATTCTATCTAAAACCATGCTTATAGATTTAAAGGTATTTTTTCTCAGATTATATAAAATAAAAACTTTAAAATAGAAGTAGCTGTTAAAGACGGTTTTTCAACTCTCACTGTTAGTTACTGTCACATAGGCTGTTTTCTTTTTGTTAAGTTATGTTTAAATAAAATAAATAAAAATAATACATTATAATATTACACGACTGTGTCCACGGTATAGAAAATAACTGCTGTATCATCGATTTACATGGATAAGATAGAACATCGGGCTTATCCGATGTGTTTTATAATTGTTGAGGTTATAAGGGTTCCTTATTATTGATAATTATTTCAACCTAACCTCAAAAAATCTGACTGCACTAGTGTACACTGGTGTACACCAGTCGATACCGTGAATTTTAGCAGTGTTGAAAACAAGGTGTATTGATACACCTTGGTTGAAAATTATGTGATACTATGATTATGGTATCAGTGCTCGCGTGTAGTGTACACTAGTACAGCCAGATGGAAAACGCTATTACGGTTATCTAGTTGTCGTATGTTATAGATATTTAAAAAATGTATATATCTGTGATCGTATGATACCTTGTTTTATCAACGTTAACACATTCGCTGCGTTTGTCGGCTATAGCCGATGGACCTGTTTTTTCACGGTGCGTCTGTCGGATATATCCGACGCGTAGGTATATGAACTGTCCGCCTGTCGGATATAGCCGACATCAGGTCTGTTGAATTAAATGTGCTATAAAATAGTGACGCACTACAGTAATGTTTTTATTTTTACACACGCCTCTGCACAGAAAAATTCTCGTTATTTCAGTCCAATCCGTTTATAAATAACTTATTTTGTTGATTTTTTTTTCGGTCGAACATTAAAAAATGTAAACAAAGGAGAAATGATTCAAAGGTTTACTCAAGAAGGTACTTGTATAATGAAGTGGAGAGATAGGAGAGACGTACTTGTAATATCAACAGAATATGACGGAACTTTGGTGGAAGAAATTAATAAAAAGGGAAACCAAATTACAAAACCGAAAGCTATACTTCAATACAACAAGTTTATGGGGGGCATAGATCATTCAGATCAAATGTTATCCTATTACTCATGTGAACATAAAACTATGAGATGGTATAAAAAACTAGGTATTCACATTCTCCAAATTATTTTAGTAAACAGCAATGATTTATTCAACAGATATAGTGGATCAAAACTTAATTTATACGATTTTCGTTTGTCTGTCATTGAAACATTGATAAAAGAAGGACTGGAAACTACTTTAGCACCACGTTTTACTCCTCAACCCAAAACAGGAAATCACTATCCTAAAATGATCGAAAGAAATGAAAACAAAAAGAAAAAAGTTCGTCGATGCCAAGAGTGTATTAAAACCAAAAAACGTTCGGAAACTGATATCTACTGCCCAACATGCCCAGGTGAGCCAGGACTCTGTGTCTACCCATGTTTCAAAAACTACCACCAATCAATAAAATTATTGTTTTAAATGTTCTACAAATTAAGAAATTGTTATGTTTTTTTTTAGGTTAAGAACAAAGGTACTTTTTATTTTATTTTGAATGTTGTAATATTTTATTTAAAGGAAAATACAATAAATACATTGAAAGTTATAAATGTTGTTTTTGCTGCTAAATGCTAACAAGAAAAGGGTAGTTCCAGAGACTTAATGGGGGGGGGGGGGGGTATAGTAACATATATAATATGTTTATAATACTTTTTTTAAATATGTATGTATAGTAAAATATATATATATATATATCAACCTACAATTTTTAGAAATGTTGCTTAAGGGGGGGGGTACGGACCCAAGCACCCCACCACCCTGGAACCACCCCTGAATATGTAATAACCCTTTGAAAATAAAAATTACGCCCTTTCCCAGAAATATTTATGAATAGTTTAATTAATAAATTACATCACCAAGTGCGCCTGTCGGCGATATCCGACACTAATAAATTGTCCGAATTGGTGGCACGCTCCTAGCGAAACATCGATATATTTTGTGACGCATCGAACGTGTCGCAACTTATTATTTGACGCAGTGAATGTGTTAAAATACTTTCGCTGATTTTAAATATTTGCTATTGATAATGTGGCTGTTGTATTATACGTGTAACACAAGGTTAGGTATATCAAAAAATAAAACAATAAATTACAACCATTAATATACATTATTTTATAACTAGTAGATAGTTTACAAATTCTATACATTTTTTCTAGAATAAAAAAAAAAAAAAAAAATGGAGTCAGCAATCATATGGGAAGAAATCAACTCGATATTGCATCAACTAAAAGAAAACAACCGTGGCATGGATGAAGACGGAGTCGCTTTCAGAAAAAAAAATGAACGATTTGAATATCAGGATTGTGAATGCGACTTTGAAAACAACAAGTAATAAATTAAAAGAAGAAAAACAGAAATTATTAGATGATCATAAAAGTTTAATTTATAAAACCTTTCTTTGTGAAAAAAATATACATAGAGGCCTAAGTGTATTGTATGATAAATTAGACAGTATATAATATTATAATAGTCGTTGATAAAATTCTGTTTTCCCGAAATAAATTATTTTGTTATTATTTATTATTTTATCTTATAATTATATATCGAATGATATTAAAATAAATTATAACATATATCATTCCTGTGTAAATAATATCTGTCGAAGGATAATAAATGTTTTAAATATCCAATACTGTCCAAGTTTTATGATCGTTCAAATAAAACTAATTTAATAAAAATGTTTGCAAAGTGGTTTAGATTAAAAAAAACGTATCAATTCTCTAACAAAATGAGTGTATAAACAATGTATCAGTATTAACAGTTAGTTTTGAAATTCTATGTATTTTTTCAGTATTATGAACTCAGAAAGAAACATTATTAAAAGCAGAATTCTAGCAGTAGAACAGCGGGTGCATGCAAATAGACGCTATTGTATCGAGAAACGGAAAGCATTCGGAAAAGTAATTGTAAAATTAATAATAGTGTGAAGAAACATTTAAATTTAAAAACTAATTTGATAAATAACATAATAGAAATCAAAACTATTCAAGCGAATGTAAAGCAAATCTTCAGTATTGGTTAACAGAACTAAACAATTGGTTAAGATAATTAGAATCTGAGTAATTTTTTATTATATTAATCAATTCTTTTTTCTTTCTAATAATTTAGAATTAATACTATTATTATATTTTGGAAAAATATTCTTAATTGTTTGCAAACGATTTTTTTTTAAAGAAAGAAGTTTATGTTATAATAAATTATTACAATATTATTATTATTGCTTATACCTATGTTTTTATTCAATTTATTTTCAGTTTCACAATGAAAAGAAAAACGGTTACAAAACGTCAGCGGATGATGTCTTTTGATGAAGGTTTATTTGAAATTGAAAGATTTAAAAAATGTTCGAAAACATTTTTGATTAAGAATACTTTAGATTTTATAGATTACACGCTTTTTTTTTAACTATGTTAGAGATAAATTAATTTTAAAGTTAAAACAATCATGTTTACATTCATCTATAAAATTTAATTTACATGTGAATAGTGTATACGAACGAATAATTACTCAAGAAGTTCAGGACATAGCATTTAAAACTTCTAATACACATTATACACTTGCGTGTAATTCATCCGATTTCAATAAATCATTAAATAGGATGTTCGATAAATTATTATCCGAGCAAGACCAGTTTTTAGCGAAAGGATCTGGGTGGTCCCTTAAGACTTTAGATGTATTATAATTGAGAATTAATAGTGAATCCTCTCAGGGGATTCTCTTTTTGGTATTCCTTTTTCATGAAATTTTTGTACAGATGGTACAAAAACGTTGAAAAACCATTCACTAAGAATAACCTGGTTCATCCAAGCTTTTGGGTGGTGGTAATAGTCACATGGTAAATATTTCATTTCTGTCCCTTTAAAAGATTTTGGTTTCTTAGCTTTCCCAATAACAGTTAGTTTGATCTTATGTGAACCGGTCGCATTTGAACACGTCATAATAGTAAGTCGTTCATTACTAGATTTATGTTCAGGAGCTGATTTTTCAGATTGCGCAGCAAGTGTTTTTGAAGGTAGCATTTTCCAGAATACACCTGATTCATCAGCGTTGTACACTTGGTCAGGGGACAAGTTAAATTTTGAAAGGAATGAATTGAATTCGACATTGAATAGTGTTGCAGCAGTCAAATCTCCACGCGGGCTTTCACCTTGAATGTCCAGCTGTCTTATGGCATGGCGAGTTTTGAACCTAAATAACCAGCCTTGTGAAGCATTAAATGTTTCCTCAATTTTCAAATGTTCATGAAACCATTTTGCTTTTTCACAAACCATTTTCCCAGAAATCGGTATGCCTTCAATACCTACGCTTCTGTTTAAACCATTCAAAAAGATCAGATTCCATGTCAGATAATGATGACCTTTTCATAGTTTTCTCTCCTTAGTTGATACTTCTGCACAAGATATGAACTTGAAAATTTCATTTTTTTGATTGATTAAGTCACGAACTGTCTGTTGACCCACGCCGAACTCATTTGCAAGTTTTTGAACACTTTCACCATGGTCTACAGCCCGGTTAATAATCAACACTTTTTTCTTTAGAGAAAGAACGACACGTTTTCGTTTAGCACTCATTATTAGATTAATACGTTTACCGCACGCTACGTTCGGCGATAGCGAAGGACAAAAGCAATCGAAGGTGATTCGATAAATATAATAATCGATGTACAATATTGCTTATCTTATTATCGTCAAAAATGTCATTCATACGATTATATGGCTTATGATGCATAAAGACCTGCGAGAAGTGGATTCGAAGCCAGCGATATTTTCTATTTGACAGGGCAATTAATATACAAAAATAAAAATTGTGCAAAATACTCGAATATCATAATTCAATTATTATTGATAATAATGTATAAGTTACAACAAAAAAATAATAAATAAATAAACGGTACACAAATTTAAATGCAAAAAAAAGTAAATATAAATTGTGCGAAATACATCATAATTAAATTATTATTAATAACAATAATGTTTTAGTTTAACATATAATTTATAATTTAGTAACAACAATAAATAAATAAATATAAGTAAGTTTAAGAAGAAACATTATTCATTATAAATTAATAAATTAATACTCGTACGTTTAACTTTATTAATTAAATACATTTTACATTTTTAATTTTTTGTTTAAATGTAAGAAGATAAGTGCTGATGCGTTCATCGGATCTAATCTGCTGCGCTTAGAAGTGATTATATTTCTAGCTGTGAAAAAAACTCTCTCGGAAGATGCTGATATAGCTGGTACTGACAAAATTTGTTTAGCCAATAAAGCTACTCTTGGGTATTGTTTTTCGTATTCTAACCACCAATTATTTGGGTCCAAATTATGATTTATTTGTGGTTCCAATATGTATCTTGTAAATTCATCAATATTTTCTTCAGAATCATTTCCTAGTAAAGTGTCTAATGCCGTAGGTTGTATTGGTGTAACATTATTTGGGATATCCGATTGTGTACATAAATTTAATATTTTTTATCGCACTTTTTCTTTTATGGTCTGGTGTCGTAGGCTCTGGCTGTGACGGGACGGGGGCCGGTGTTGACGCCGGTTTTTCCAGGCGGTGTTGCTGGGACGTCTGCGTCGCCTTGTAGTCCCGCATCCGCTGCTTGTTCCGGCGCTGGCGGGCGTTAAGTGAGGCCGGTGGTGTTGTGTCGGTGGTGGTGTCCCGTATTGGCAGTGGGTTGACGGGCGTTCCTGGAGGCGGGATGGTCGACGTCCTCGGCGCTGGTACCGGTCTCTCCATCAGAGAGTGAGGTGGCAGTCTCGCAGGTGCCCGACTTATTGTCGTTGGTGGGTTCTGGTCGCCGGTTGTGCTGCGGCTGCCGGTCGTGCCGTGGCCGTCGGTCGTGCCACCCGTCTGGGGCTGCGCGACCTATTGAGCCGCATTGCGGTTATGGGTTCGCCGCTCGTCACCTTTTGGAACACGACGGTCCGGTCTTCCCAACCCCGTGTGTAGGCGGCCCACAGTACCGGGTCTCGTTGTAGCTGCGCCGTGGACATCTGGCGTACCCGTGCCGCCGTGGTGGTGTTGGTGCCCTCCTCCAAGCTGGCCGACCTCAGCAGCTGCTGGCTGCGTTCCAGCAGTTCCGCCGCTTGTTGGAGGGTGCTGGTTGTCGTCGGTGGTTGACGCTCCATTGGTGGTGTGGTGCTATTCCGACTGAAATTATGTACACCAAATGCTATTGTGGATTTATGGTTGGGATGGGGATTGGGTGGGGGGTGTTTTGGGCGCTGCGGTGTTCGCGCGTTTTAGGCAGGACACGTGAATTTTGCGTGCTGGCTGTTGGTCTGTAGTGAACACACCTTTGCCTACGCGTTTGTGTAGCTTTACCAGTCCCCACCATTTCGGTGCGAAGCCGGCGTGAAATTTTTTGTGCGCGTTTGACAGGTGGTGTGCCTTGTAGTACACTGTGTCACCTGTTTTGTACTTAGTGTCCGTCGGGCCACCTGTTACCGGTGGTGCGGTTAGTACATTGTTTTCGCGACTCACCCTAGCCATGTTTATTTGTTCGATCGGGTTGTCCGCTGTCCGCCACAGTATCCAGTCCCCCGGCCTTTTGCCCTCTCTCCCGAGGACGAGTACCGATGGTGGATATCCTGTCCGGTCGTTACGCCTGTTCCTGATCGAAAACAGAATGGGGGCTAGCTTGGTGTCCCAGGTGTTGTGGTTGCCGTCGATGAGTAGCGCGCGTAGACCTTTTTTTAATTCCTGGTTAAGGCGTTCGACTGGGTTGGCCCTCGAGTGATATACCGGAGTTGTCCAGCCCTCGGCCCCCCACTGTTCGATCGCTTTACGCATATCGTTTGCTACGTACTGTGGGCCATTATCGCTTAAACACACACGGGGGTATCCGAAACGTGAAAAGAATTTTCGTTCGAGCGTTTCGGTTATTGTTTTTGTAGTGGCTGTTCCGAGGGGGTATGCCTCGGTCCATCTACTAAACAGATCCGTGGCGACCAGTATGTATTGTTTTCTCCTACTCGTACGCGGGTAGGGGCCCATGAGGTCTATGCTAACCACCTCCCAGGGGTGTCGGGGTATTCTGGTGGTCGCGGGGTCATCTGCGCGCGTGTTTAGTGGTTTGGTACACGCGCATATGTGACACGACTTGACGTACAGTCGGATGTCGTTTTTTTGTCCTTTCTAAAAAAACCGTTGTTTTACCGCTCTGTACGTTTCTTTCCAGCCCGGGTGGTTTGCGAGTACGTGATCGTGGTATGTCCATATCACGTTCTGTGTTTTGTCCTTTGGGATGACTACGGGTGTGTGTTCGCCCAAATTTGTCCGCAGAAGACCGTCGGTAAAAATGTATTTATTTTTTTTATCCGTGGTACTTCCGGTATTGTGCTCTGGGTCGTTCGTTGTCATGTTGTGCGCTGTGTCTCGTGTATTGGAGTCATTGGCCTGCCATGTAACGAGCATGGAGTGTATGATTGTGGGACCACTAGTGGTGTTAGCCGGGTCCGTCGTGGCGAACAGATTGTCGGCCGGTGAGCTAGTAGCAGTGGTGAGTGGTGAGGTGGGTACTCCTACTAGTCGTTCTTCGTCTAACCGGGCGGTGGTTGGGTTGCGGGATAGCATGTCCGGCGCCTCGTTCTGTACGCCGGGCACATGTGTGGTTTTGTAGTCCAGGTTAGCCAGCTGTAGTGCCCACTTGGTTAACTTGGAATTTGTGTTTTTGGCTCGGTGGAGCCATGTGAGTGCCGAGTTGTCGGTGAATAGGTCAAAGCGGCGGGCCTCTAGGTGGGCAGGACCCGTTTGGACCAATTTTTCTAAAACACAGCTCGTTTGGACCAATTTTGAAGACCCGTTTGGACTAAAAAATATTACTTTTATACAACTCGTTTTTATTTTTATTATTATTATTGTTTTTTTATATAATAAATAATAATATCAAGTATGTATGATTACTTCGTCTTAAAGATAAAAATATTAAAAAATAAATAGGTACATTAGGTAAAAATTATTAATTGTTTCAGTCGACTGAATTACGAAAATATATTTTTTTAAATTCGAGCTGCTTGAAACATTTGTCCAATAATCTCCAGATACATCAATTTGAGATATCTCACCATTTTGATATTGTGCCCATCGTGCATGTAGTATGTTGTGTTTTTTAAGTGTGTCATTTCTTTGAACATTAATTTTATTATTTGAAATTGATGATATTTTCAGCATAGTTTGAACTTGGAAATCTTTAAGAACGTCAATTACTTGGAAAATGTTTGGATGGGGTGTATAAAATTGTGAATTGTAATGAGAGTGAAACGATTCAGGACCATTTGTTGTACGTGGTGAATCGGAAGGTTCTGTTGCCCAAATATAAGGATTAAAATCTGCATCTGCTGATACGTAATAATTTAAAACATAGTCAGCAAAGTGAGTAACGTGTTCTATATTGGGAGCAATAGACATCAATTGAGCATACCCATCTCCAACTTCAGATGGTGGTAAAAAAGCTAACCCATAAAAATATCTTAACCAATTTCCAACTTCTGAGTTTTCTTCTTTGTATTTATTATGTAAATAATAATGTTTTTGAATTTTGCGATAAAAACTTTGGCTTAAATGAAAAAAGCAGCACACAATTTTACAATTAGGAAATGTATTTAAAACAGCACAATGTGCAGGTTTTTCAAAATCTGCATGGAAATTTTTTACATCTAGTTCTTTGCCAGTTAAATGTTAACATAATAATTTTATTTCATTCCACATATATTGGTACATTTCTAAGTTTTTGAATGGAAGTAAACAATAAATTACAGGAATGTAAAATTTATTTACATACACATGAATTGTATATAGCTGAAGAAAGAATTTAGGTGCATAACGAAATGTACCATCTCCAAAAACATGTGTGCTATCACTCAGCAGATTTAGATTGCTTTGCAGGTGAATAAAATTAAATTTTTATCCGAAGAAATATGACAAAATTTTTCATCGTTAAATTTTGTAATATTGTCTCCTTCTGCCGAAAGTATATCAATTGTATCTTCTAATGTTTGTGGTAACGTCGGAAATAATTTTTTACGGGCACAATATAATGATTTACGCACTAACCTTAAATTAGAATATTCAATATCGGTATCAAATCCACTTTGAAGTATTTCTTTTAAAATAACTTTGTTTGGTTTGGTATGCAGGTCTTCTGTCTCCTTTCTTTTTACAGCTGTTCTAATGATGTCCAATTTGATCGAATTATCTTTTAGAGGAGGATGCTTGTGAGGAAAATTTTTGGTTTCAATTATTTCATTTAACTTATCATTAACGATAATAGTCACGTTGCACGAACGATTTGTACACCGAAAACGAATATTACTATTCATTAAAATATTACATTTACTGAGTTTAAAATTATCAACAGTTATACACGTATTACCTCGTTTTGTTTGGAAAACATTTTCGATTTGGATATCCATTTTAACTACACGAATATTAAGAGTGCACTAACTAAAATTGAAAATACTAATACTAACCTAGTATGGTATGAGCTATAGGAACAGGGCCTCGATGTCACCACCACCACTGTGCATACGTAGAACATAGTGTTTTGAATTTTTGATAATAATGTATAAGTAACCACAATATTGCCAATTAGTATTATCGCACCGGCCGATAAGGCCGTTTTGTAAGAGATATCTATTATATATTTGTATATTATAATATAATATTTTTATATTGGTATTATACGTATGTATAATATAACTGTGGGTTTTTGGTCAGTTATCAATTATTAATAATTTTGTTCTGTACATAATCTACAAATTACAAATTAGTTTTCACAGTTTAACTGACGATGGCGATGGCCGATACGGCGCGTATGAACTTAACCAGAGTAAACTAAAAGCGCGCGCTTACGGCCTAAAAAAAATTGGCCCGGGTTCACGGATTCTGGTCCAAACGGGTTGCATTTTTATTAGTGACCTAAACGTCCCTGGCCCAAACGTGCCTCGCCCCTCTAGGTATGGTCTAAACTTGTCGGTTGCCCAGATTATCGCGAGGCACTCGCGTTCTACCGCGGCGTACCTTGTTTGCGTATCACTAAACTTTTTGCTTGCGTAGGCGATTATCCGCCTTTCGTCCGGGCTGTCACCCCGTTGGAAAAGGACGGCACCTGCTCCTATTTCGCTAACATCGGTTTGTAGGCAAAACGGTTTTCCGTAATCCGGCGTCGACAGTTTTGGCGAATCGTACAGGGCGCATTTTATTTTGGTAAATGCGGCCTGTTCGGTTTCGGTCCACGACCAGTTGGTCCCCTGTTTAAGTCTATTCGTTAGGGGTGCTATGGTGTTCGCGTAGTTGTCGACAAACTAGCTGTACCAGTTTCAAACGCCCAGGAACTTCCGTAGGTCCCTCAGTTTGGTTGGTGGGGGGTAGTTTATGATGCCCTCTAGTTTCTCCGGTTGTTTGTCTATTCCTTCGGAGGTGACTAGGTGTCCGAGAAAAGAAATTTCGGTGGCTCCGAATTTGCACTTTTCGGGGTTGCATGTGAGCCCGTGTCTCTGTAGGCGTTCTAGAACTTTGTCCAAGTGGCGCTGGTGTTCGTCCACAGTGTTCGAAAACACCACTATATCGTCTAGATATACGCGGACGAACTCGTCCAGGTACCCCCTCAGGACTTCGTCCATTAATCGCACGAAGGTCATGGGGCTGTTTTTGAGGCCGAAAGGGAGGACTCGGAATTGGTATAGGCCCCGACGCGTCCGGAATGCCGTGTATTTTCGCGCGTTTTGGTTAAGTGGGACCTGCTAGTAACCCGACTTAAGGTCCAGGACGCTGAATACTTTTGCGCCTCTCATCTGACGTATCAGCGTATTGAGGTCGGGCATTGGGTAAGCGTCGGACTCAGTGATATCATTGAGCCGCCTATAATCAATGCATATTCGGGGTGAGCCGTCTTTCTTTTTTGCTAGGACGATGGGTGCGGCCCACGGGGATGTGCTCTGTTCTACCAGTCCCTGCTCTTCCAGTCGGTATCATGGTGTCGATTTTGGCCCGTTTTACCGGTGGGTAGGGATATGGTTTGAGTGCTATGGGTGTTTGGTTTTTGAGAAGGATGTCGTGTTCAATTAACCTGGTGCGTCCTACCCTTCCGTTGAATACGTCCGGATAGTTGCGTACTACTTCGGCGAGTTTCGCGCGTGTGTGGTGGTCGCCGTTTATTGTTAATTTGTAGACATCTAGTGCTGGGGTTGGGGTGGGTGTCCGCCCTTTCCAGCACGCTGTTGTTCTCCTATCCGAACCTTAATGGATAGTGCTCGTTGTGTAGTCCCAGGTGACTTCGTTTTGTACGAGAAAGTCGTGACCTAGGAGCATGTCGCAGTACAAATTTTCCAGAATGGCTGCGTTGAAGGTGACCGTGAGGTCTCCGATTCTGGCTACGAATGTGAAGGTACCACTTGTCATTGTGGTATGTCCGTCCGCCATTCGTACCTGAGTTGGTTGTTTGTGTGGGGGTGTGCCATATTTATGTGCTATGTTCGGGCTTACATACGATTTTTGTGCTTGTGAGTCGAGTAGAGCTGTTACGGGGCCTGACCTAAATTCGAGTTCGACCGCGGGGGTCGGAATTTTGTCGGGGCATACACGTTTAGCGTTATTCGACGGTGGTTGTAATGTATAGCTGGGTAGCTGGTTCTTAACCGCGTTATCGGTACTATGGGGAGCGGTTTGCACCGCCATTACCAGAGCATCCGTTTCGGTTACCTCTGTGCTATGGGTGTGTACCGTATGAGTACGTGTTAATTCCGTAGTAGGGGTCGTTGTGTGTGGTGATGATGACCTGCTACTTAACGGAATTTTAATGTTTTTGATGGGTGATATATCTGATGACGCCGAGCTTATCGATGTGCGTTTGATAGTTATATCCCCGTCTGTATTGCCGAGCGTCGTGTGTGGTGGCGTGGTTGTATGTGTGTGTGTGTTTGAGGCGGCGGCGTGGACAATTGTCCGTCGACTCATTTCCCGTTTCCCGAACGCGGCGTGTTCCCGGGGCAGTCACTGTTCCAGTGAGGACCTCCACAGTACCTGCACGGGTTGGGCGGTTGCGGTTTACCTGCAGTACCGTCCCGTGTACGCGGTTGCGGCTTCGGTTGTGGCGGGCGGGTTTGGGAATATGTTTTGTACGCCGGTTTCTGCTGTTGTTGTGTGGGCGTTTCGTCTGGTGTGTATTCCAGGATTCCAGCGACCCGGCGGAGGTCTCCGAAAGTCGCTGGTCTCTGCAATCGGATATGCGTGCGGTATTCGTTGCGCGTTACGCCGTGTCCTACGTGAATCCGGCGAGTGCGGCAAACGCATTTCGGTGCGTGCGATGCGGCGACCAAAATAAACAAACCTGTGGTAACATGTCCGCGTTTCCAATGTACCGCCGCAGTCGCCGCATATGCGTGCGATCAAATTCGTTCGTACGCACCGGACAATTTGAAAAACAAATCATTTTGTTTTTGTCGCCGCACAACACTGCGTTTAGTGCGTTAATTAATGATATAATATTATAAATATTATTACTTAAAATGGAAACTACCGAACTTTTGATATCTGAAGTGCAAAAAAGAAGTGTATTATGGAACAAGTTTGACAAAAAGTACAGGGATAGACTTGTTTGTGATAAGGAGTGGACGATATTGGCCAAAAAAATGAATTTGGATAGTGAGTGTAAAAAAATAATAAATATATTGTAAAATATGAATTATTGTTTTTTATTATTATTATAACAATTAATGACCTATTACTAAAAACTGAAATATATCTACCAAATATAGATAAGACAATTTTTTAATTGATTCATAATATAAGGATATTAAGTACAATTTAAAAAAAAATAGTAGGTAGCGGACATCGGTTAATACTTATTATTAATTATTAACATTTTTATTATTAATATTATTTTTGTCTATAAAGTGTAATACAATATATAAATATATTATAAAGTAAGATTGAAAATAGATTTAATAAAAAATGTTTAAAAATGATGTTCATAAATTGCTTCTTAAATTCTATTTTCCATAAAAAAATTTACGAAGTTGCTCCTGATTGCAATAGCTGTACGTGTAGCACGATTATTAGATCTGCCACCACTATTTAGTCTCAACATCTGGTGGTCATATGACATATCAATATCGTTTGAATTTGTACTGTGTTGTGTTGAAGTCATATTTTTTTTTTCCAAATCGATAATTGTGTTATGTAAAATACAAATTGCCTTGACAATGTGGTCTGCGTTTTCCACTTTAGTTTCAATAGATTTTAAAAGAATTCTAAACTTTGATGAAAGAATACCAAATGCACACTCAACTGTCATTCTAGCCCTGCTAAGTCTATAGTTATAGTAAGATTTTGCATTATCTTGTGTCTGTTTTTGTGGAAATGGTCTCATCAAATAATTTCGTAGGGGAAAAGCTTCATCACCAATGAAAACGAATGGGGCTATCACGTTTGAATTTGGCAATTTGGTTTCTTCTGGTAGTTTAAGAGAACCATTATCAATCCGCTGATAAAATGTTGAATTGGACATAACACTACCATCACTGTCCTTACCATACGCTCCAACTTCAATCATTACAAATTTGTAGTTCGCGTCAACAACTGCCATCAGAACAATCGAAAAAAATTGTTTGTAGTTGTAGTACATGCTTCCAGACTTTTTGGGACATCTCAATCTAATATGTTTCCCATCAATACTACCTACGCAATTTGGAAAATTCCACTTATCATAAAATTCTAAAGCTATCTTTTTAAATTTATCAACAGTTGGAGTTGGCATATGTTTGCATTTCAATGTATTCCAAATAGCTTTACAAATTTCCACGACAACATTTGAAACTGTTGTTTTGGATATTCTGAACGAAAAGGCAATTTGTCTGAACGCCAGTCCTGTCGCTAAAAACCTATTAAAAAACATAAACGTGAGCGTTAATATAAATATTTGGTAAGAGTTTCAAGTTTCTACGACTTATCCTTTTTGAATAATGACAAATATCTAAAATCATTTTTGGATAAATATCTTACGCAAATTTGTAAAAATTTAAATTTCAGATGTTCATAAAATTTTTTTCTAAAACTAGGCTCGAGGTTTTTTTACAGTTACTTGAAAAAAAACCTATAGATAACGTTGTGAAGAAGTTTTAAACTTTAGGTATATAAAGAAAAATTTTTATGAATTTTTAAGAAAAAAACTAATTGCAAATGTTTACGATTTTGACATATTTCGTAAAAATTTGAACTTCAAGCGCCTATAAAAAAAATTGTGACTTACGATTTTTGATTTTTTTTTTAATATCTGATAAGATTATAAGAACCACTTATAAGAAACCTTGTATTACATTTTCAAGATTTTTTAGGCACCCAAATTTTTTTAATCAATATTTCAAAAAAAAATATTTATGTTTGTATTTCATATGTATTGAATTACTAACATTACAGAAGATGATGTAAAAAGAAGGTGGAGAAATCTGAGAGATACTTTTTTAAAAGAAAAAAAGAAAGTGAAAAAATTTCGTTCAGGAGATTCCCAAGAGCATGCAGAAATTTATACGGGAAAATGGGCTTACTACAAATCATTGCTTTTTTTAAAAGACACAACTACGCCAAGGAATACTGACGGAAATATTTCTGACTTAGAGTATACTCATCAAGAAAATTCAGACTTATTAGAAAATGACGATACTGGACATTTTAGTGATTCTTATGTTATGGAAAACATAAGCTTAGCAAACAATCTTGAGATTGAACAACCTTCACCAAGGCCCGAATCAGAACTTGAAATTGAACTATCTTCATCAAGACCCGAATCAGAAACTGACTCTTTTGCTATTCCTACAACAGTACCACCAAAAAGTTCAAGTGTTTCAGATGTTTCACGAAGTAGTTCGAAAAAACGGAAAAGAGATAAAGCAAATAAAGATTTTGAAAGTGAGTTACTGAAACTGGAGGAACAGAAACTAACTGCTTTACTTCAATCCAATATAATTCCAGTTATAAAAGACGATGAAGATATGTTATTCCTGAAGTCACTTCATCCATATTTTCACACAATGAATCCATTGCAAAAACTACGCGTAAGAAACCAACTCCAGACTATATTTATTAATGAATTATCCACCCAAGTACAACAGCCACAAGAACTATATGCTTTATCTGCCTCATGCAATAATATGTATTCCACTCAAAATGAAATGCATTATCGAAATACACGTATCCAACAGCAAATCAACTCAACTGATATCGATAACGAAAGATACGAAGCTATACCGGTTCCCAATTTTAATTTTTAATCAATGCTTTATAAAACTTAGACATTTAAGGAATATATTAATAAATAATAAATATAAATTTTATTATTTGTTGTTTGAACGATTTCTAATTATTTTTTAATTTTATAATTAAAGTTTCAACTAATTATTTTTATTATTATGTACTAACGTCTTGCTTATGAATATTTTAAAATTTTTAGTTTATTTAGTTTCATAAATTACCTACTTAAAACTATCTATTATTATTATAAAAAAGATAATATTTTTAATTTAATTTTATTTTATTTTATATCTGATTTAATATTATAACTTAATTGTTTTATTAATAAGTTATTCTGTTTTTAAAAACCGAAGAAGGTTATTTAGCATCTTATTATTTTTTTTGTTATTCTATTTTATGTTAAAGAATGATTTGTAAATTCTATACATGTATAATTATATTTATTATATTATGATTTCTTTTAATTTGTATTTTTCTTCTTAAGTTTACCTATAATTAAGTAAAAACTTACCTTATTGTCACAAGCAGCCTTTCTTCTATTGAAATAGGTTCTTGAAAATTTGTGGTTTGAAGGTCAAATTCTGGTGTAATTATTTTTAAAATATAATCAAAAGTTTCTGATGTCATTCTTGTATATGCTCGAAACAAAGCATTGTCACTACGTAATTGAGCGTACAAATGATAAAATTCACCAAAAGTGAATCGATCATCGTAAGTAAATTTATTTGCCATTGATCGTTTATTTTTTTTATACTTTTTGTACATCAAGTATTTAAGTAGACTACTTTCACTTAATAACATTTTTTTTTGTAGACTTAAATTCATAGTACCTAAATATCAATACAAAAATATCTAATGCTAAAAAGTTTATATTAAAAGTTTAAATAATACTATAGTAGGCAAGTTATCGCAATAACGCATCGCCGTGTACTACGATGTCGGACTCACATTTGCCATGAGTGCTGCGTTTGAAAAACGTCCGATGCGTGCGATGCGAATTCGTTCGCATCGGACGCACTCGCCGCACTCGCCGGATTCACGTAGGACACGGCGTTAAACCGGCTATCGTACCGACTACCTGTGTTTCAGATAGCCCGGTATTGACGCGGCGCGCGAGTTGGTTTTTTTGTGTCACGAACTCCGTAAGCGATTGCGCTTGTGTTTGTCGGACGGATACTATCTCGGCCCGCAGTCGTGATTGTATTTCCACGTTGTCGAATTTTTCTGAGAATTCGGCGCGGAACTCATCCCAGGTGAGGTCCAGTAGTCTGATGGTGTTCCACCATGTACTGGCTGCACCCTTCAGCTGCTGCGTGACAATATTAGTCCAGGCCAACCTATCTATACGTGTTTGGTACAATATCGATTCCGCTTTGTGTATAAATCGTACCGGGTCCTCAGGCGTTGTTCCGAGGAACTCCGGCAGCGAATGTTTCGCTGCACATACGTCGTCGTATGGTATCAGCGTCGATTGTTGTGACGCATAGGTTTGTGTGGAGGAGGGGGCATGGTATAAATTTGGCGTGTCATCGAACCGTATCGAACGTTCGGCGTGTTGGTTACCCGTGGACGGTGGTTCGCGTGCCGCGGAGTACCTCGTACCGTATTCCGTGTGGTCCGATGATACTGTGTGGTGGGGGCGACCTCGGTGCTGTCCCTTCCGGTTGGTGTTCCGGTGCTTGGCGTGCCATACCCATTTCCAGGCGTCGCATTGTCTCGTCGCCAAAGCGGGCCATGCAGTCCTCAAGCATGGTCAGTCGCGATTTCAAACTGTGCCCATGCGCCGAGTTTTCCGCCGCTTGCCGTACCTCCTTAATTATGGAACGACTCGCTTGAATCATGTCCATAGCCTGTTGGTTTGTGGGTATGGGTGGTTTATTGGTGGTGATGTTCGGTGGCTGGGCGGGTGATGGATGATTCGACCGGTTGGTTTTCCCTTTGTCCGGCGTCAAGCACCTGACCTGTTGGCAGGTTGTTTCCGGTATGTCCGGCGGGTTCCATAAGCGGAAACCGGACTTCGTTGGCCTATAGGTTCAGGTCCGTGAAATGTTGTATCAACCGGATTTCGAGATCATCCTTCGCGCCCGTATCCGACAACTCGCGCTGCCTGCATTCGTAGCGCAACTCCGCGGCGGTCAACTCATTAATATATTTTCCCGGCATGACGTCCGGTTGTTTTTCCGGTGTTGTTTACGGGAAAATATAAAATGTGGCTGTTGTTGGTGGAACGGTCGTCGCGTTCCTTCGATCAGCTGTGTTGACCGTTTATCGGTGTTTATTTGCGTACGGAATGTAGGTCAGTGGGTTGTTATTGTTTTGTTATTGCGCTTGCCGGGCGATCACAGTAACCGGTTTTCGCAGAGTGTTGTCACGGATGCGCGTGTGTGCGTTATCCGGCCCACTACTGCGATTAAGGAAGACGGCGGCTGTCGCTTTGAGCGACGGCGGCGGCAGTCCGATTATGTGGTATTTCTGTCCCAGGTAATCGCGTGTGTGCGTTATCCGGCCCACTACTGCGATTAAGGAAGACGGCGGCTGTCGCTTTGAGCGGCGGCGGCGGCAGTCCGATTATGTGGTATTTCTGTCCCAGGTAATCGCGTGTTGACGTTATCGGCGGTGGTGCTGGGCGGTGGTGGTGTGGCCCTCTCGCGCTCTTGCGTTCCTACCTACCTACGTCGTGTGTGTGTGTGGACTTTGGAGCGTCGCGCGCGGTGTAGTCGGTGCGTCCGTAAATCGGGCGGCGCGGCTGGTCGTTACGTCCTTATGTAATATATTACGTAACGCCGGTTTTTCCGTTTTCGCCAGCTAACCACGTTTTTGTCGGATCGCGTCGGGGACTTTTTTCCAAGTCGCGCAACGGGGAGGGTATATGATGGTGGTAGTAAGGGGTAAGTTAATAAGTTTTCACTTACCGGTGATTCCTGTACGGGAGGCAGTTGATGCGGACCTAGTGGGTGCCGCGTGGGTGAGGTGATGTTGAGGTAACCAAGTTTATACAACAAAAAGAAAAACACAACTTTTGAAATGCTATGGTTAACTTTATTGAATGGATAAAAAAACAAGGCGAGTATGGCCAGGGTTATTTGCCCTGTCGGTAACCGTTTTAACGAGTGAGAAAAACGAAAAATAAAAAAAAGAAGAGACGATTCGCCGGGGACGTGTAGGTGTCCGTCTCGTGCGGGTCGTCGATGATAAAACTACTAATGACATTACAATCCGGTTCACCCAACGGCCGGCCGACGGTTCACGGCGCGGGTGTCGCGCGCCGGCGTCGTCCGTCGTCGATTGACGGTTTGTTTGAGAAGCGTTGCGCGGCTTTCCGCGTAAAAGGCTATTTGGATTCAAACAGCTATTACGCGGGACCGCGTCAGTCTCTTTCGTATAACACCTCGCACTGATATTATCCAAAAGGACTGTGGCCAGAATGTTCTGTACTGTGTTGGGACCTGGATGGCAATTACTACGGTGAACGTGGTCAATCAGTACTGCCGTCAAGCGAGCTTCTTTAGGCAAAAGCACTGGATATTTTTCGTTGTAAGGCAAGTCTGAATGTCGCAGGTGTCCTCCCACTCTGAGTATATTCTGTTTGTCCCAAAAAGGAGGCCAACTTTCGTAATTTTATGGAACATCTCGGTAGTTCCGCAGATTTTCTATCTCTTCTGCGAAGAGAACCCTTTGCGTCCAGTGAACCAGAGCCCACATCGCCTTGGTTGTCTCCGCTGTGGTGGGTGGAACGCCTTTATCTGGTACGACCTTCTTTCGTAAACGATCACGCATACGAAGCCAGTAAGAGACCAAACGCAGAATTTTAGGCCAGTTGTCCGATTGATATAGAAGTGGGCATTCGGTCGCGGTCGCAATAGTCGTCAGTGTAATTATTTTGGTCTCAACGTGTTCCTTCTTTTTTCGTCCTCATCTGATACGATTATATCGATTTTAGGCCATAATTCCTCTGGTTTCGTCAGATATTCTGGACCAGTCCACCATATTCTATAGAATATCTATGGTTAACTAACTCTCCTGGGGTCAAACCGCGCGATGCACAGTCTGCCGGATTATGTTCAGTCGGCACAATGCCTCCACGTATCTGGCGACGTCATTATGTTGGATCAGGGCCACTCGGTTTGCTACGAATGTTTTCAGTTTCGAAGTAGGTGTTTTTTTTTTTTATCCACGCTAGTTACTGTTGAGTCCGACCAGGCAGTGATGCGGTTTATTTGTAACGTAGTTAGGTTAGTACGCACATAAGTCGCACTGTCAATACAATAAGGCCACAACTAAAAATTTATGATTTTTGTGTTTTTGGTGTCTATGAATTCGTAATTTGTTTCTCTTTTTTTTGATAGTGGCTCTATCTACCTCTTTATATTAGTACTGATAATATTTTACGATAACCTTTATTGCATTGAGCGTATAATGTTAAATTCCTGAGTACAATTTGGCCGTAAAACGAAATGTGGCTCGTTCACTGAAACAAGTTTTTAAGGCCAGAACAATAAGGCCGTATATTGAAATATGGCGCTTTTGCAATTTAAAACAATCAAACTTCCAGAGCAATTACGCCACATATTGAGATAATAACATTGATAACAATTATAATAATGTAATATAAAATATTATTTTATTCTTACTCTAGTCATAACTCATATTTATAGTATTTACATTGTGTATAATATTATTAATTTTGTATTAATTTAATAAGTAATATGACTTCTCGTGGTAGGGTTAATAAACTTTTAAGTTTGTGTAATTTAAAACCATCTATTGAAAACAATATCAGTCAGGCTAATATAGAGGAAAACAAGGTAAGTACATCATAGTTTTTAGTTTATATTAATATATAAATACTTATATATAACCTACTAAAATATTTTTTTTAGATTGCTACAGTTAATAACAATAATAATGATTATTATTCTACTGTCCATAATGATCAATACTCAACCACAGACCAAAATAATATTGATAGATTACTTTTGTAAATCAATGTAAGTACATACATAATCAATGTATAGCTGTATTTAATATTATTTTAACTGAAAACGTATTTTGTTTTCTAAATAGTATTTTTTAATTACTAACGTCATATTGAATTATTTTACTTTTGTAGGGTGATACTTTTAACTGTTTTGATTATGATATTGAATTTGAACCAACTAATTCAATTTTGGAATCTGTTCAAAATATTGTAACACAGCCAAGTCAAATTGAATCTGATACTTAGTAGAAAACTTTGTTATGGAACAAACCGATCAAGCACAATATGAATATGTTGAGATCGGATCTATAAATCCTAATCAATATTTTAAATATGATAATATAGAACAAGAATATCAAATTCAAAATGAAAATGTAGTTATGGAACACATCAATCCTATATCCTTTGAAGAGGAAGCTGAGAATAAAACTGAAGATCATCATATTTTACTGCCTAAAAGAAATCGTTTAAAAAACCCTGAGAAATGGAAGAGAAATATGAAAAAACTAGCTAAAAACCGTGGTGAAGAATATATAAATGCATCCGGGTTCATTGTCAAAGCCAAGTCATTAAAACCTCCTTGTGAAAATTGTCGTTATAAGTGTAGTTCTATATTAAATTTAGAAATAAGAAATCAAATTAAAGCAAAGTTTTGGGAAATGGGTGACAAAGTAAAACAACGCGAGTTTATTGTAAGACATGTAGTTCCAGTTTTACCTAAATATAAAATGAAAACACCAAATTCTAATAGAAAACTTAGCAATATGGCTTATTTTTTAGAAGAAGAAGAAGTTGGAAAAATTAGAGTATGTAAGAAAATGTTTGAATCAACCTTAGTCATAAGTGACAAAATTATAAGAAACTGCTTTAATAAGTTGAATACTGCAGGAATATTGGAACCATTGAATCAGGGAAAACATGACAACCATAAACGAATTTCAGAAGAAATGAAAAAAGATGTGTTGGATCATATTGATTCATTTCCTCGTATAAGTTCTCATTATTTAAGAGCTCAAACGCAAAGGGAGTATATTGATGGCAGCTTAACTATTGCTGAAATGGACAGATTGTATGTTATTAGTCAAGAAGAAAACAAAAAAGAATGTGTACTTAAACATACATACTCAGACTTGTTTAATAAACAGAGAAATATTGGTTTCTTTCAACCAAAAAAGGACCAATGTTCTACATGTGAAGCATGGAAAAACTGCAGTGATATGGAAAAAGAAATAAACAAAACAAATTATGATGCTCACATGGAGGCCAAAATAAAATGCAGAGAAGAAAAAGAAAAAGATGTAGCAAAAGCTAGAGAAGGGATGGTACAAGTTTGCTGTTATGAATTACAGGCAGTTCTACAAACACCATGTGGAGAGGTGAATATGTTTTATTATAAACGTAAATTAGGCGTTTATAATTTTACTGTTTATGAAACTTCTTCTAGAAATGGATATTGTTATGTCTGGAGTGAAAATAAGGCTACAAGAGGTGCAAATGAAATTGCATCCTGTTTATGGAAATATTTAAATGACAGTATTAATAGTTCAATGAATTTACCAATTATTTTTTATTCTGATAATTGTGTTGGTCAGAATAAAAATAAATTTATCATTAGTCTTTACATGTATGCAACTATGAAACTTGAGATTCCTTCAATTACACATAAGTTTTTAGTGTGTGGCCATTCGCAAAATGAGGGGGATGCCATGCACGCATGCATAAAAAAACAGAAAAAAAGAGTACTTAAATGTGGACCTATTTATATTCCGGATCAATGGATTCCTGTAATTAGTTTGGCCAGAAAAGGAGTTCCATACATTGTAAATCAGATGACAACAACAGATATGTTTGATTTTAAAAAGTTGAGCACTCACATTGGAACTAATTTTAATATCAACACTGATAAAGAAAAAGTTTTATGGGGAAACATTAAAGTAATTGAAGTACGTAAGGATTCTCCATTTAAATTCTTTTATAAAAATAATCTGTCTGAAGAAAATTTTAAAATTATTGATGTAACACAAAAATTAAGCAGAGGACGGAGATCGAAAACAAAAATTAATGAAGACTTAATATTGAATGAAGCCTATTGCAGACCACCGTGTATAACAGATGTCAAAAAGAAAGATTTGATGCAGCTGTGTGATGCAAATGTGATACCCAACTGTCATATGCAATTTTATGAGAACATCAATGTCTGTCAGAGAACAGATTCTGATGATGAATAAATTAATAACCATTACATTTTTTGTTATTATTTTGTATTAATTTTAAACATTGTTAAAACTAAGGTAACAAAGAAGACTGAAGAGTAGTTATGTTATTTTATTTTGTTTTTTAATATTTTATTTTCATTTTATTTTTATTAAATTATTAGTCATTACATTTTTTAGTTATTATTTTAATAAAATAATTAATATTTTATATTGATGGTAAACATTGTTAAAATTAAGGTAACAAAGAAGATTGAAGAGTGGTTATGTTATTTTATTTTGTTTTTTAATATTTTATGTTCATTTTATAATTAAATATATTACCCTATTATTTTATTTTGCAGTTTAAGTGTTTTTTGGTTCAATACAATATGAACATACTTAATGACAGTATCAATTAAATCATAATTTTTAAAAATTCATAAATTTCGTTTATGGCCAAAATAATATTAAAATCAATTTAAAAAGTAGTACAATAAAGCCGTAACTAGAAAAATTTTAATTTTTGTTCTTTCAAGTGGAAATCGCGCGGTTGTAAAAATATTTACTGGGATAAAAACTACATAATTATAATCACAACAAAATTGTAAATATGTATCTACCCTAAACATTTTTTTTTGTTTGATGGTAAAATTGTCATGTTCTTCTAAACTTTCATATTCGTTTCCTGAACATTTCATTTTTTTGAGTTATGGCCTTATTGTACTGTTAGTGCGAAGTGATAACTCGATCAAGGAGTAGTGCACCGCATAATTCCAATCTGGGAATGGACAACCTTTTTTCGGGTGCTACTCTTGATTTGCCTATTAGCAGCTGACAATGCATGGTTCTGTCTGGTTGTCGAGCTAAGATGTACACAGCAGCAGCGTAGGCAACCTCCGAGCTGTCACAAAATCCATGTAGTTCGTAGGTCGATCCAGTACAAGTAACTTGCCGTCGCACTCGTACTTGTCCTATTAGTGGTAGTTCATTGTGATAACACCTCCAAGCATCCATCGCGTCTTGGGGCAATGGGTCATCCCATCCAACTCCCAGTGACCACAAATACTTCATGAGCTTCTTAAGATGAGTGGTTACGGGTGCTAAGAGCCCAATAGGATCGTAAATGCGCACAATTTCCGACAAAATGTGACGTTTGCTAAACTGTATAGGATTAGTTTGGTGTTGAGATGTTAATACGTCACTATTTGGCTCCCATTTTAATCCAAGTACCTTGGTGAACTCAATTTCACCTCCATTAAACGCTACGTCTTGGTTTTGTCGGTGATCGTTGGGTAGGGCGTCTAATACCTTAACAGAGTTACTCGACAATTTACGAAGTTCAAACTGTCTTTTTTTAGAAACTTTATGAGATTTTGTTGGAGTTGGAGCGCACTTTCTACACGGCCGGCACCGGTAACAACATCGTCCACGTATAGATCGTTAAGCAGAACTCGTTGAACCTCCGAGTAGTCACCTGCTTCGTCACTGACTAATTGAAGTAGCTTTCTTATTAATAAGAATGGTGAAGATCGTTGGCCAAAGGTCACAGTGGTCATTTCAAAAGTTTGAATGGGTTCCGAACTCTGAAATCGGTAAAGGAGCCTCTGATATTGTCTATGTTCAGGCGTAACGATGATTTGTCTGAACATTTGCTTAATGTCAGCTGTAACCACCACTGCGTGTGTCCGGAACCTGATGATTTTACCCGGCAAGTCTTGTTGTAGTTTTCTACCAGAAAATAGGTTGTCATTTAACGACTTCCCGTTTGAAGTAGCCGCTGACGCATCGTATACCACTCTCACCTTTGTAGGAGTACTGTCAGGTTTAATCACAACTTGATGTGGAGTGTAATAAGCCTGTTCCGGTTCGGGTGTACCTTCTGGTACTATTTGCATGTGACTGCTATCGAGGTAATCTTGCATGGCAGTATTGTATTGTTGTCGTAACTGCGGAAACTTCTCCAGTTGGGATTCTAAACGTGAAAGTCGGTTGACGGCCATTTGTCGTGATTGTCCAAGTTGTGGTGGTTAGCAATTGAATGGCAAATGTACAACATATCGACCGTCCGACTCTCGCGTAGTCGTAGAACGATAAATGCGCTCACATTCCTCTTCTGCTGGACTAGTCTTTAACGCATTTGGTACTTCCTCTATTTCCCAGAAACGTCGTAATACAAGATCTACGCTGTCCAAAGACGTTAATAACGTAGTTCTCCGCCTAGGATTAGTGTTACCAGTGTTCCCCATTAGAGCCCAACCGAGTATTGTTTCGATACCAACTGGCTCACTTAGTAAACTTTCACGTCGCCTACTTCGTATGATGTAGGGGAAAACATCGGCGCCCAGCAGTACCTACGGGTAATGGTTCGTTGAAATTTGGATCGGCTAATTCCAGACTATGCATCCAATCTGTATTTTGTATATGTTTAGCCGGTGTCCATCCAGTAATTTGTGTAACTACATACGCTTCTATTATCATTTCCGGTTCGTTGTGTCGTACAACTAAGTAATAACTAAGTAATAACTACTTGCGTTCGAGCTTTTATCGTGGGTACTTTCACTCCAGATATGCCACTGACTGCTAAATGACATTTCTGCCGCGATACACCTAGTCTATTTCGACAACTTTCGGTCATGTAACTACTTTCACTAGCAGAATCTAACAACGCTCGTGCTCTTTGATAACACCCATTGGCGTCTTGTATGAGAATTTCTACGGTAGACATGAGCACCTGTGAGCGTATTGACCGATCGCCTGAAGAGGACAATAAAGTATTTGATTGGCCCTCGACCTCACAGTTGTCCAAATGTAACCAAGCATGATGGTGGCCCCCACATTCCACGCACACTCGAGCACTCTTCCAGTGCACCGACGTGTGTTTACTGAAACACAATAGTAACATCGATTGAGATCCTTTATCAACTGATGTCTTTCGGCTGGTGTTTTTTGTTTTAAGTCCGGAAAATTAATAAATAGATGTCCCGGTGTTGCCTTACATATTTGACACGAGAATGATTTTTTTTGTTCATTCGCATTACCGTACATGGGTTTAGGTTTTTTGTTCTTTGTGTAGTATACAGTGTTGTGATTTTGTCCGATTTTGTTGTTGCTTTATCACGTTCACTTGCACTGAACTGGCCAGCACCTGCCGCTTTACAAGACTTGGTCAAAAATGTTACGAAGTCCTCAACGGTTGGATCATCGTTGGTGTCGACTAATAGTTCCCATTGACTTCTTAGAGGAGCATCCAATTCTTTTTGAAATAAGTATAACAATATTGGGTTTCATTGGTCTACAGCATACTTCTGGGTTTTTAATGCTCCGACTGATTCGGTAATGGTTTTCAATAATTGTCGTACTGATTTTGCGTCACCCAGCATGGCTTTCTGCGCTGTCCAAAGCTGATCGAAGTGGTCTTTGCTATTGTGCGCCTATTTGAATATCGCTTGTCCAAAATCTTCAATGCGAGTTCATAGTATTCATCACTGATCATTAAATTGTTTATAAGTTTCAATAGTTCACCTTCTAAGTACGCCTTTAAATAGCTAAACTTAATGACTGATTTAAAAACGTCATTATTATGTACTAGCACATCGAACTGGTTGCGGAAACTCGTATATTCTTTTTGGTCGCCATTGAAGTGAGGTACTGGCAATTTTTCTACCGGAATATTGACTTGTGAAATTTTTTTCTGCATAAACGTTTGGTTCAAACAAGCTTCGGTAATTGACTCTGGTAAATGCTCATCTGCGAGGATTTTACAGCCAATATATTTTTCTTCAAAAGTAGCACGTTTTTTTTCTGTGTCTATTCCATCTGGTCCGCTTGCGCCGCCCTTACACTGATGACGTATGACGATTGTTAGATGGGTTTCAAACTCGTTAGATATACATTCTAACGTTGCGTACATTATTTTTAATTTTGACCTCGCAGCCTTCGACTGGTCTTTTGCGAGTGTTTCACCGGCGTCATACACGCGTTGTACTTTATTCTGCAAACCAACTAATCGTTCCTTTGATTCTTCATATACACCCATTTCAGTGGTGTTTGACAAAATTCAAATTAATAATCCGATAATTTTTTATATAGGTATATAGTATTATTTATAATTGTTATCGAAGTCGATGACCCATTAACGAATTATAAATACAACAACAGCGGTACAGACTACACTAATTGCTAAACGCATCGTGCCGGTCCAAAGTCCACGACGACTATTTCTCACACAGGGCTTACGTAACACGGACGCCGTATCAATAACTTATTATATAATCTAAATTTAATTATTGTATAATTATATTATATAAATCCTACGTTTGTAACTTATATAAATATTTTTTAAGCCCCCGGTCACTGTTCAATCTCTTAGGAATATCCTAGGTTCTAAGGGCCATGTTTAAATTACTACATAAAAATGAGGCTGTTCATCATTTGTATGGAGTGGCTTTATAATGGGTTGATTCCGGTTCCTTCTACAATCAACATCTTACTTTCATTGTATATCTCATTCGCCCATAGTTGAAATGGATTTTCAAATGAATCCAATCCTTCATTTTGTCGTTCATATTCCTCTTCGACAATTTGTCTTGCATCATCCTCAGATTCCGTCATGGCTATCAATTCATCAAACTGAGTTTGAAAATCAACAAAACCAAATGATGAAGCTGAAATTAAATTGTTTCTATGTTTTTCACATGGAGTGTCTTCGCCATGAATATCAGTGCCGTCAGTTTCATTGGTAAAGACTACAAACAATGATAGAAAAATTGATCTCATTTCTGTCAGAGACTGACTTTTAATTAAAAATCCCATTGCTCGAAGAATAACTTCTCGAGCTCTTCGAACAACAGATTTTAATGGTATCCATTTGCTAATAGTTTTTATGAAATGTGCAATATCTACTCGTACAAAACATCGGGGGACCCAATAAGATTCTAATGGAACATCACCATGTAGTAGACTTGCACATGCTCTAACATAATCTTGAAGCGTGGAGTACTGTGTAAAACTTTTAACAATGGCGGATAAGAGGGCTAGAGATTGATCACAAACTGTTAGTTTTGAAGCAGGTACATCAGTATTCAACCAATTCATAAGCCAATTTGAAATTGCCACGTTTGTATGCCTTTCGCTCAACATATTTGTAGCAGTAAAACTATATTTTTTTTGTTCGTCATAAACAAGACCTTCATATAGAAAAATTACATTAGTTTTTTCAGAGTTCAGTTTCTTAAATGGTTTTACTACTGAACCAGTTGCATCTATGATTAATTTTGGATATTTCAGACTGCGGCAATATTGTCTGTAAATATTAATTTGTTCAGAACAGTAGTAATGCAAAAAAAATGGATTACATCCAATATCATGTAAAACATTATTAAAATCTTCTTCTTTTTGCATAAGAACTAAGGAAGTTTAAAGTATCTTCGTGTCTTCGTTCAGATGCTAACTTTCTAGATTTCAAAGCTCTCAATGCGTTTCCACTGGGAATTATAGGTGGTTCACAATCACCTAAATATATTTAAAAGTATAAAGTGTAATATATTATAAAATATATAATTATTTTTGCTTTACACTTTAACTTTTATACTTTATAAATATTATAAAAGAAGCAAATTTTAATTAAAAAAGCCTAGTTGAATAAAAATATGCTATTAGAATAAAGTTGAATAAAAAAATCTATATTTTATAAAAAAAAACTTGTTCGGAAGAAAACAAATTCGAACTTCAAACATTCATAAAAGTTTAATTTGACTTTCTAGCAGATATTTTTTTTGTGAACTTATAAGGAATTTTGTGTTACATTTTAAAATCTTAGATTTAAAAAGAAAAATTTTTATGAATTTTTATTTTTTTATTTTTTTTGTGATTTTCATGTATTTCTTCAATATTTGAACTTTAAATGTTTATAAAAAAAATGTATGCATATGTATTTTGAATATTTTTCAATTGTTATTGTAACAATATATCAGAAGTCTTCTATTAAATTTTCAAGCTTTTTTACCCAACAAATAAATTTTTTGACATTCATAGAAAAAAAAACTAAAAATATTGAAAGCTGAATATGTCCGTAAATAGTGCAAAACAAATCAAAATATTTTGAAAATGTTATCGTGTATTGAAAATTTAAACAAACATTTAGTAAAAATGTCATGTATTTGGTTGTTTGTTTTAAAGTTACACCAAAAACCAAAATCGATTTTGTCAAAACTACCTAATAAAAAATAATTCCTTTCTAACTCCGAATTCCCATTTAAGATATTTGACACTGAGCAATTCAAATAGTAAGAAAACATTACCAGTTTTAAAAAACGGATCAAGGTTTGAAGAATTGAAAGGTTGTAAAACAAATGCATTTCCATGGAAAGTTATATTTAATAACACGTGCGCATTTGACTCATTGGCGTCACTGATTATGGTACGTACTTTTTTATTTAATTCAAAATATTTATTTATTTATATAATTTATATTACAATACAGGACATGCCTAATTTTATACAATATTTAAAAATATAGGTAGTTAACACTATTTGTACAAGATATTAACATAGAGTTGATGGGTCCTTATTGGCTATGTTCATTATTCGGTAAAATGGTTGGTTTTTTGCATAGTTAGTGTAACAAATTGGCAAGGAAAATAGATAAATATGACGGGTATTAACGTATGGTATTTTGAAATTAATTTGAGCTAATAGTTCAGGAGAATCTATAAGACCATAAGGCGCCTAAGGAAAATTATATTAGCTTTAAGTCTTCTGTTAACTAGAGTATTCAAGCCAATTTGGTGTAGAACTGGTGTATAATCATGAGCTGAGTGATCAATTTTTAATGTATATGCCGCAAAGTTCTTGAATTTACGTTGGAAACTCTCTACTTGGTTTATACCACAGGAAGTTCTTGGATCCCAAAAGATAGCTCCATATTCCAATGTAGATCTCACAAAGCACAATATAAGGACTTAAGAGGAGTAACTAATTTAAATTCACAACAAATCCTTTTTATTATAAAGCCTAACATCTTTAAAGCTTTACGACACTATCGGTCTAACTGTGCATGACAATTTAATTCACGATCGAAAGATATACCCAAATCATTAGTTGTATTGCCCGCAGATAACACAAGATTATTAATAATCACATATGGATAGTTAATATATTCACGAGTCCTATGGAATGACATTGAACGAGACTTTGAAATATTAAACTCTAAACCATGGTTATTGGCCCATCTTACGAAGGAATTAATATAATTTTGTAACAATATACAGTCTTGTAAAGAATTTATTTTAAAAATAACTTTAGGTCATCTGCAAAGAGGAGGAAACGACCATTAACGATAGAACACTACAAGTCATTAATAAATAGCGCAAATAATAACGATGAAATATGTACTCCTAGTTGAACGCCAGATGGTACACCAATAATAACAGACTTTACACCTTAATAATGATAACTTAACCATTATTAAAAACATTTTATCCTGAGTGATAATTAAAATATACTATGTTATAATTTATAATAATGAGTAGGTGATATATTTTATAGGACTCGGGTTACATTTTTAAAAATAAGTACATACTATTATGTTCAACATTATTTGTATAGGTAGAACTATAGGTAAAAGTTTTGTAAATAAAACTATATAACTAATACTTAGATAAAAAAAATTAAGCCATTTCATTATATTATAATTATTATTAGGCAATTGAAATATATATATATTTTTTTAAATAGGTATCATATTGCGACAGTAATAAATATTCAGAAATGTTTGATATTTCTGATAAATCAGATTTTATAAACTTTATTTGTAAAATTTTAAATTCTGGGTTAACATCTGCATCATATTCATATAGAGCTGATTTAATTATAAATAATTTAAATGTTGACATAAAACAAATGGAATATGCCACTACACTAGTTGTATGTGCATCTACTATTGGCCATGTAATTGACGCTTTGATGGAGAAGTATCCTTCAGCAAGAGAAATTTCTAGTTGTACCGTGTGTAACAAAATCAATGGACGAAAAATTATGCATTTTACATTCCAAATGAATGAAAACGATAATATTTCCAAATTACAAAATTTCTTTGATGAACGTTTAAATGAGGATTTTTTAAATTGCAGCCATAATGATTGCCGAGGTCTTAAGACAGTCACTACTAGCATTTCGGAAATGCATATATTCATAGATATTCTTCTTTGGGAAGGTAAATAATATATATTATTTTTACTACTAAATATGTGTTAAATAATTGTTTTACTTATCTATTATAATATTTAAATAGGTGAAGATGCCATTTCCAGCCTACGGAGTAGTGAGGCAGCAACCATTTTTAAAATTAAGCTGTGTGACATCTCAAAACTAATAAAAGTAAAATCCACAGTATATGAACTAAGAGGTGTTTTGGCATTTCAACGCCCTAAAAGTTCATTGAGAAATTCGGTTGGACACTATACAACATACGCAAAAAGGGGATCTAAAAATTGGGAACTGTATGATGACCTCAAGAAAATTCCTGTCCAAGTAAAAGAACAAACGATAGTACCAGTTGAATTTTTATTTTATTCAGTTTAATAACTAATTAGATTTAAGATTTTTAAAAGTTGTACTTTCATCAATATAGACATCTAAAAATTTATTTTTTGTATAAAATTAATTAACATACTGTTTTTTAACTACTATAGCAATTATTTACGGAAGCAATAAAAAAAGATATTAACCTATAAATTATATATTATAAAAAAAATACGTAAATTTGGGGTAGGTACACGTAACTGTATTAATTATATGCTATTGTTTAGATGTATCAAAATATTAATCTTTAACAATAAAATAAAAATCTGTGCTCTATAGAATATATAATATATATTAATACATATTATGTACATATATAATACCATTTAATCACATCCCTACAAAATAACAACGTTTTTAAGCATTATTGTAGTTGTAATATGTAGAGTGACAATGCAAAACTTTTGGTCTTCAACATATTTTCAAGGAGTCATTATAAAAGTGTGGTCAGGAATCCACAGGAATCGAGTACTAATTATTGGCGCAAAAATAATTGCAAAAAGTTAAATTTGGAAGGTGGGTGGGCCTGGAGTAACGTTACCCCGGCCCCACCCGAGGAAAATTTTACTTTCCGGGAAAACCGTCAGAGCAGGAATTATAAAAGTGTGCTCAGGAATCCACAGGAATTGAGTACTAATTATTGGCGCAAAAAAAATTGTTAATGTCAAATTGAGGGGGGGGGGCTGGGGTAACGTACGTTAAAAAAGAAACTCCTTTATACAACGGAAATATCAGTTGGTACCGAGCGATTCCGTTATAAGGTTTTACTGTATATGTGTTATATTACTCTATATGTAAATTTTAAACCTAATGGGTAATGGGAAAAAATAAAAAAAATGTAACTTATAATCATAGCCAGTGGTGTATAATGATAATAATCGATAATGTATAACGTGGTTAATATTATAAAATTACAACAAAATAACTAGAATGATTATTCTCGGTTTTAAAATGTAGTTTTCTCCAAACAAATTGTAAATTGGTCTTTTTTCCGGGATTCGATTTCGATGACACGCAGGTGAACGGTGGGCGGCGATGACTATTGACTAAAGGACCGGATTACGTAACGCGCCATGTTGCGTAATCCTGGCGATATGGATGTCGTCGCACGAGATACGCGGAAACGCTAACTTCGACGATGGGCGACGAACTACACACACACGATACTCGCCGAATTCAGCGCGGACTGCAGCACGTCGGATAAACTGACCAAAACGCACAGTGAACCACCACGGACGTGTCTTGCGCGGCGAACACGCGAGACCCGATTATAATATTCGATGGATCGACGACAGTCGGCAACAATAACAACGGCGAAAAAACCAGCACAGTGCGACATGACCGTCGAAAACCCACAACGTACTTGAAACTTAATACGCGATACGACTTGCGTCTATCTGCAGTAATTTCTTAAACGGTTGCTTGGTTGTGCACAGTCGCGGTGGCCTATCAATATCGGCGGCCTGTCCGATTGTTATCAATATTTATCAAAAATCTATTATTATAATAAAAATGTATTGTTTAAATTATTTAAATTTGATTCATTTATCATGTCTTCCGACTTTAAAAACCTTTACTTGTGCTGATTGCAATAAAGTATTTAAGTATAGACAAACAATTACAAAGCATCTTAAAAAAGAAAATTGCAAGGTTCAATTACAAAAAAAGGTAGAATTCAAGTGCTGTTTATGTTATAGATCCTAATGGAACAAAATATAAAAAAAACCTTTAAAGATACATCTGGTATGTATTTTGTTAGTTAATTTCCTATAGGTTATTAATTATAACTAAAATATTATATTCATAAGTTATTTTTAAAAAAAAATTTTACTTTTAATAATGTTATCAGGCCGCGCCTCCAATTTTTGGGTGGGTGGGTATTAGGTAATGGGTATTAATTTTTAGCATACATATGTACATAATGTCATAATATACTGTTTACAGAAATTTTCAGTTTCAAATTTATTTAGTTTTCTATGAATGTCAATAACATTTTATTTGTTGGGTAAAAAAGCTTGAAAATAGAATACAAGGCTCTTAATATATTGTTACTATGACGTTTATATTTTGTTGAAAATACTGAAGCCAATTATGTTTGTTTATGAAAATATTAACAAGTACCAATAATCTATGTAATCAAAATAAAAATTAGAAATAAAACCTCACAGTAGAATCTTGTATACTATTAATTTGAAGCTCAGATGACAAGAATAATCCACCATGATCATTTGATTTTGATGCACCAAATTCTGTATCTTGATTTTCTTCAGATACATCTTTATTACACATAAAAAGGTGTATTTAATTTTAATAGGTAAACCATACACAATGTTTAATTTATGTTAACATATTTTAATTTAATATCCATTAAATAATATTTTTTTAGTAACTAAATGTAATAGTTAGGTACCTACTACCTATCTAATTCATTTTTGATAAATTTAATTTTCACTTTCTAAGGTTGACTAGAATAAAACTTTTAATTTAAATACCATTAGTGATATTATGCATCATAATTCATAAGCTTAATTTTAGCAATATATAAACATTTTAATATTATTATATACAATAGACTTCAAAGTACTCACCGTACTACAGTCAGATATCCAGACGTTGAGCCATTTATTTTTTTAGATATTATCGATATAATAATTATATTATTTCCACTTACCTATTCTAGAGACAACAGCTGGGATTGACGAAAAAAAGTTATTGATTTTACGTAGTTTTGACACCTGTTCTTGAATTTCTTTTCTTTTTTTTCTTTTTTTGAAATCCACTCAAACATTTTTATTATCAGACATTTTTGAATCTTTTCTTGATGTTCGTGTACTAATCGTAGATAGTTTAATAAAAACAAAACACTTTAAATGAACAGTATTATGATGACCTATGAATAGTGACTTCAATTTGTGTTTGTGTATACTGTGTAGCACTAAAACTACTCTAACAGTTAGTAGTTAGTTTTCGGCATTAATCACTGTGTTTTGAATTTTATTTTTAGCCAATACGTATATGATATAGTACAAACAATTTGTTAGTGTGTGTGTGTGTGTGTGTGTGTGTGTGTGTGTGTGTGTGTATCGGTATCGCGATATCAATCAAATATAATAATCAACAAATCTATTTATGTCACTCTTGGCTTAGTAAATTTCCCAATATTTTGATTAACAATTCCAAGTAAAACGAACCAGGCTTTTACATTTCCTTTTATGAAATTAAATACAAGATAATAATAAAATTATTATGAATTAAATTTAAAAAAAAAAAAATTGACATCTATCCGCTAAGGCCCCAAGGGCCCTTTGACCCTGCGGGCCCCAGTGCTGTGCACCGCCTGCACCTATGATTTTTACGGAACTGCCTATAATATATAATATTAAATATGTATTTAAAAAATTAGGTACACATTATTATCAGTGGTCATAGGTGTGCACACCCTGCAAAAAATTCTACATAGATAAAATATATTATTAATTGCAGATGAAATGTATAACATTCAATAATAAAACATATATATATGTTACTCCTATTAAAATTACTCTGCCAACCCCATTATTAAATTCTGCGCACACCTATGTTCAATATAAACATAATACATAGGTGCCTATATATATTTAATTAAATATATACAATAATATTTAGGTATCTTTATTAATTTTAATAGATACTTATATAATATTATATAGATAGGTAGTTGCTTAATAAATATAGATATGTAAGTAGAATATATATAATATATAATAATATACCATAGACCTATAAACTAAAGGACAGCGCTTAAAGAGAGAGGTCAGGGGTACGATACAAAAAAAGAGAAAAGGGAACGTGGGGGAAGTATAGTATTAGTTTCATACGTCCATTATTATTACCCCCTTTATGTTCTTTCTCTCTTCGTTCTTTTTTCCTTCTTTCTCTTGTATGATTCCCGTGCATTGATGGCAGGGTGGAGTGGAATGTACTGTCCATCAGTTTATATGTCTATGGAATATACTATGTTAATTATTTTTTTAAATGTAATTAATAATAAAATTATTGTGTACATTATATTGAGCTAATCAGTAATCTAATAGGTAACTATAATAATATCATACTTTTGCTTACCGATTTTTATTTGTAACAACTTACCGAACATTGAAAATGTTTCCTATAAAGCTAGAACTAAGAAACAGATGTTAATTCATATTTATTGATATAAATCATGCTTCTAGGACATATGTGGAGTTATTTGTTGTTAAACAATAATTTTAAAATTGGGATTTGTTTTTAACTCCAATTGCAGAGAAAACAAGATTTATTACATAATACCTATTTCATATACTCACTTCTGTAACAATTATTTAGAACAAACAGTATTTAGGAATTTCAGGATAGGGGCAAAGGGTGGTCCTCTGGTATAGATGAAGGAAAAAAAAATTGCAAAATGTTCAAGTTAACCCCCCTCAAATCGGTTTCAATACTTAAAAAAAGCATAAGAAAAAAATTTCAGATTAATTAATAATGTTTAACACGTGCCACAAAAGTTCTAAAGTTTTAAAAATAAAAAAATGTTCGAAATCGTTAGTTTTTTTAATATAATTAATCATAACTCTAGAAATGTGACGAAATAACCGGCCGCCGAGTGGAAGGTACTGGCGGGCGGTAGAAACAGAACGGTGTAAATAGATATATATCTGTGGTGCGAAACGTTCTTTAATCTTTATAGCAGCTGTTTGATTTTCGGCCACGGATAATACACTTCATATTTTGTTCTATAAATATACCATGGTTGATTAGTTTATTAGTTATCGGGATAGAACATAGACATATTAATATTATAGTCATTATACTCTATAATGTTAGGTTAGGTTATAATGTAATCGATGTTCCTTTTTTTCATTGCGTATTCGCATTTCGCAAATCTGTATTTTGCCCGTTAGTGCGACCTACTGTTTTCCGCGACGTTTTTAATTAAATTTGCATAGGTCAATCCGCTGCCGTGTTGTTTTTTTCTGTGCTTCTTTTATGTTATTATATTAATAATAACTAATTGAAGACATATTACAGCAGTTGTGTTACTCGTGTACACGATAATCATTATTGTGTATTGTTAAATCGTTGAAATTTAAAATATAATAGTTTAACTTAAAATACGCTTTAATATAGATTTACCGTAAGAATTAATAACTGCACACAACAATATTTAAGGTAAGTTATAAGTTTATAACTTGTTTATTTTATTAGATAGGTATTAACGTGGACTTCTGTGTGACCGCCGGTGGTCTTCTGTATAATTCTCAAATTGTATATTTGTGTAATTTTCACCGGTGCCCATGCGACCGTAAATGAATAGCTTTATAAATTATTAAATTTGCTATTAAAATTTTTCTAATATTATAGTTTATACAAATTAGGAATAACATGCAAAAATATTGTCGATTGAGTATATTGTGTAACCGCCTTACTTTTTGTTGAAATATACAATTAATATAAGTATTCAAACCATCTAACACACATGCGTGTACAATGTTGTTTTCTAATAGATACTTATGCAGTTACGATATAGCTGTTTAACACCTTTACTATCGCTTTCTATATTATATACGGATACGGGATGGCCTCGATTTTTCATATAAATAGGGCCTTTGATGTATGTAATAATCACTTGCACAGACGCTGTCATACCGAGTGTACGCGGTGTGTGTATAGTCACAGTTTAATTGTCCATTGTGTACGTTATTATATATTATACTTATACATAATCATATTGTCGTGTTATTACTTATTATATTAATGCTAACATCATTAGTCCGTCAAGCTTCACTTTCAACAGGTTATGGGCCCAGAACAATAGCCCAGGACAATAGCCCAGGACAATAGCCCAGGACATTAGCCCAGTCAATAACCAAGACATACAGTCTAGTGGATTCGTGATCGAAGTATTTTTATATTTGTATTAACGCAGAAAACTACAACCAGTCGGAGATATCATGGATTTCGGAAAACGGCGGAACAGTGTACATAGGTAAAGTTTTGTTATAAATTGTTATACAGGAAAGTATACGGGAAACCATCGGTCATGGAAGACACGGTGAAGATAACAAAATTATGTGCGGAAAACTGGTCGTTATGGAAGTTCCAGGTGAAGGTCATTTTAAATACCTTGGAAGTAGGTGAGATAGTTTCAGGTGAATGGACGAAACCAAGTCTACCTATAAAGAATTCGGCAGGAGAAACCGACGAGGATGCCAAAGCACGTTGGCAAAGGCAGACAAACGCTTGGCAAAAAGCGGACGGTAAATGTCAGAAAATAATAGTTACCTCAGTGGACGATGGTCCATTACAATATTTGATTAACTGTGAGACTGCATTGGAAATGTGGGAGAAACTGCTGAGTATTTACGAGCAGAAGTCTGAGGCAAGTATACATTTGCTTCAACAACAATTTTTTAGTTATTCAAAGGAGTCGACGGATGACATGTCGACGCATATTTCTAAATTGGTCAATTTAGGAAGGAAACTGTGAGTAGCGGGTGAACCAGTTACGGATAACATGGTTATGACAAAAATACTAATGACATTACCAAAAGAATATAATCATTTTTACAGTGCTTGGGATTCAGTCCCAACGGGAAGTAAAAATATAAATAATTTAACTAGTCGGTTGTTGATTGAAGAATCACGGGTTATCCAGATCAAAAGTGAAGTTGGTGAACAAGAGAAATTGAGTGCATTTCCAGCCAAATTTCAAAACATATCCGATGGAAAAAACGGCAGTTATGGTAAAGGTAAAAAGCAATTTACTAATAAAAGTAATGTTAAATGTTATTACTGTGGTAAAATTGGTCATTATAAAAGAAACTGTAAGAATTTTCTAAGTAGTATGAAAGGTGGGAAAACCAGTTCTACAGGTACAAATTTAAATGTATTTGTAAGCGAGTCAAGGATAAATGAAACTACAACAGATACGTGGGTTCTAGACTCAGGCGCGTCGGATCATATGAGCGCGAACCTAGAATGGTTTACAAGTTATGAACCATTGAAATATACACAACAGGTAACAATAGGTGACGGAACAAATCTGTACGCAACAGGAAAAGGTAATATTAATATATTATCATACGTGAACGGTAATTGGAATAAAAATTACTTGGAAAATGTATTGCACGTGCCGGGATTAAAATTTAATTTATTCTCATGCGGGTCAGCGTTAGACAAAGGTTTAGAACTAACGTCAGACAATAAAACGTGTGGGTTCAAAAGAAACGGGATTCCTGTATGCATAGGCACAAGATGCGGTAGGTTGTTTGAGTTACAGATCAAAGTCCAAACACCGTCGAAAGCTGAATGTTATGCGAACATTGCAGTAGAAAAACGATTAGAAGTATGGCATAAGCGTTTAGCTCACCAGAATATTCAATACGTGAGGAATTGTTTAGCAAAACATAATATTGATTATTCAGCCAAGGACGATAAATTTGTATGCAGCGACTGCATAATCGGGAAACAACACCGTCAATCGTTCAGTAAAAGTGAGACCGAATATTTTAACGTCGGCGATTTAATACATGCAGATTTATGTGGACCGATGCAGAGGGACTCTATCGGTATGTCAAAATATTTTTTATTATTTAGAGATGACTACTCACGTTACAGAACGGTATATTTTATTAAAAATAAATATGAAGTAAAAAATATTATGGAAACATTTATAAAAAGTGTTAAAACAGAAACAGGATCTAAGGTCAAAATATTAAGGACAGATAATGGGTTAGAATTTGTAAACAAGGATATTACAGGTATTCTACAGAAATATGGCATACGACACCAAACTACGGTAGCATATACACCGGAACAGAACGGGAAAGTCGAGCGTGATAACAGAACAATCGTAGAAGCTGCCAGGACAATGATATGTGCGAAAAATCTTGACGTATCATTATGGGCAGAAGCTGTGAACACAGCAGTCTATACACTTAACCTAACCGGAACGAGCTCGCAGAATGGTAAGCCACCTTACGAGTTATATTATAAAGTCGTGCCAGATATTAAACATTTACGAGTTTTTGGTACTGCGGTATATACACACATACCAAAGCAAAAACGTCAGAAATGGGATCCAAAAAGTGAAAAAGGAATATTTGTTGGCTATTCGAACAGCACGAAAGGTTATCGTGTATGGTATTTGAAAACAAATAAAATATCCGTGTGCAGAGACATTATATTCGAAGACGAATGTAATAATGTAATTGCTGACACATTAGAGTTTACAGACACTCAAATTAATTCAACGGGCGTGCGTGAGAAGGACGAAAACATAGTCGATGATAGAAATGTTATGGTTCTACGTGACAGGAATACACTTAAGAAACCGGACAGGTATAATGTTCAGACTTTTATTGATAACTGTGTCAGTCCATTGAATTATGATGAGGCAATTACTGGGTCAAACGAAAATGAATGGAATAATGCTATGAACGACGAAATTAATTCAGTACACGAAAATCAGACTTGGACTCTAGTCGATTTGCCACAGGATAAAGTTGCATTACGAAATGCATGGGTGTTCAAAACCAAATATAAAACTGACGGTAGTATAGATAAATTTAAGGCCAGATTGGTCATTAAGGGTTGTTCACAGAAATATGGTATAGATTACCATGAAACATTTTCGCCAGTGGTCAGATACGAATCAATTAGGGCGATATTCGCAGTAGCAGCTATGGAAAAATTAATACTACGACAATTCGACATCAAGACAGCATTTCTGTACGGAGAACTACAGGAAGAAATATACATGGTACAACCACTATGATACGAAGATGGATCGAATAAAGTATGTAAGCTTCAGCGTAGTTTGTATGGCTTAAAACAAAGTCCAAGATGTTGGAATATACGCTTTAAGACATTTTTGAATGCATTTGGTTTACAATGTACCGAAGCGGATGCATGTGTATTCAAAGCTGATAACAGCCAAATTATTCTTGCAATATTTGTTGACGATGGTTTAATCGCGGCAGGTAATGAAGATATAATAGAGAAACTTTTAACAAACTTGGAGAAAGAGTTTGAGGTTAAAAAGGGAAACTTAGAATATTTTCTAGGTATGCAGGTAAACTTAATGAAAAATGGTTCATTATTTGTGCATCAGACAAATTATGCATGTAGCATAATTAATTAATTTAATATGCTGGACGCCAAGGAACTTTCAATTCCGATAGACAAATTACATACTATTGAACAAAAGGAAGAATCGGAGATATTAAGTGAAGAAATACCTTATAGGCAGGCAATAGGTAGCTTACTGTTTTATCACAGGTAACGAGACCAGATATAGCATATGCAGTAAACTTTGCTAGTCGTTACTTAGCAAAACCAACTAAAGCTCATTGGAACTTGGTAAAACGGATTATACGATATGTCAAACGAACATTTAATTATGGCTTGTATTTTAATCACAATACACAACTGTCATTAGAAATATTTAGCGATGCAGATTACGCAGGTGACATTCAACGTCAGGATTTCTATTCAGATACGGGTCAAGCATAATTTCATGGACATCGCAGAGACAACATTGTGTGTCGTTGTCATCGACAGAGGCTGAATATATTTCGGCCAGTGAAGCTGTAAAAGGGATCATGTGGATTACGCGGTTGATAATAAGCTTATCAAAAACAGGTGATAAACAACCGGCATTATTCATTGATAATCAGAGTGCTATTCGTTTAGTTAAAAATCCGGAGTTTCATAAGAGGACAAAACACATAGACGTACGATATCATTTCATACGGGAGAAATACGAAGAAGGACAATTTCAACTACAGTACATTGGAACAGAGGACCAGATTGCGGACATTCTAAACAAGCCTTTGGTTAAGGAACGATTCGAGAAATTGCGGTCAGCTGTAGGACTACAATTAAAGAAATTATTAATTGAGGGATGGTGTTGAAATATACAATTAATATTAGTATTCAAACCATGTAAACACACGTGCGTGTACAATGTCGTTTTCTAATAGATACTTATGCAGTTACGATATAGCTGTTTAACACCTTTACTATCGCTTTCTATATTATATACGGATACGGGATGGCCTCGATTGTTCATATAAATAGGGCCTTTGATGTATGTAATAATCACTAGCACAGACGCTGTCATACCAAGTGTACGCGGTGTGTGTGTATAGTCACAGTTTAATTGTCCATTGTGTACGTTATTATATATTATACTTATACATAATCATATTGTCGTGTTATTACTTATTATATTAATGCTAACATCATTAGTCCGTCAAGCTTCACTTTCAACACTTTTAAAACTAAGCAACCATTCACACACAATTCACATATACTATTACCCTAACTATAACCTATATTTTTTTTTTTTTTTTTATTTAATTTAAGGCTTCAAATACAAAGTTTATTAGCCTACAATTTGGTTTTTTACATTAATAATTTATAAATACAGTTTAAAAGTTAATGGTTATGATGTGGCGTCGTTGATCCATTGCTTTATATGTTCGTGGTGATATCGGCCATCTTGATGAACTTTGTAATGTTTTTTTCTTGTCCTGGTCCGAGTGCGTCTTTGAGTGAGGTGGTGTTTTTGTTCGATTTTGTTCTGGCGTTTTGGTAAATGGGACTTTCTAAGAATATGTGATGAACGGTGAGTTCACTGTTGCATGTTTCGCACATGGGTTTGAGCTCCTTACGCATAAGGTAGGAGTGTGTGATTCTAGTATGTCCAATACGTACTCTGGTAACCATGGTCTCTTCATGTCGTGTAAGCTTGACAGGTGGGTCCGGCCATTTTATGGTTGATGGTTTTATATGTTGTTATGGACGTCTCCAAAACCGAGTTTGTTCGCTAATAAGAAATACGTGGTGTATGAGTTATCACTAATACTTTATTAATATAATCAGTTGTACAGAATACTTAGATTTAAATAATTAGACTTAAAAGATTAACAGAGGTTCTGCTCGATGGTCTGACAGTACTACACTAACTCTTATACAGACAGTGAGACACGGTAGGGGCTCGCTCGGGCTCAAAACTGTCCACACAGCGAATTCCCTTAGCCCGTGTGACTCTGCCTGTTCACATATTAATATGCTTACACACTATTCTATATTATACTATTACTATATATCATACTGTGTATAGCATACAGACAGGGGTTCACAACACCCCCCGGACTACATGAAACATGGGGATCTAATGATCACCATGTTTCACTTCATCCGTGAGTTCCGATGCTCTGAAGCTTTTAGAATTTGTAGATGAGTGTATGGGTTGCACACACTCTGCTACTTCCGGTCTTTAGAGTCAGGGTAGATTACACTTATATTTAACATGTACAGACTTACTGCTATTATTAAAATGACAATAATATAAACTATAATAAAATGACGGTCTGGATTTACAAATATTTTGGTATCGTTGTACATTTTAAATAATTCTTTCAGGTTTTCGGCATCTTCAGCTAACTGATTAAAATTTTTAAAATATTTATTTGTATCTATTTGCTCGGGGACATGCCTGTTAATTAATTCTGGTATTTTTAACATTGCGTGCAGATTTGGATTTTCTGGAACGAAATCTTTATGAATTTTTGATGATAGGGTTCTCGATGGTGTTAAGATCAGATTTTCTGTATATATAACGCAATTATCGGAAATTTGAATTTTTCCTGTACCCGTTAGTAGAATTCTGCTAGAGTTTTGTGAGCATGTTACTGTCACTGCCTGCGAAATGCAATAATATAACCACGCGTTTTGCAGATAAAGCTTATGCCAGATTGTAGTATTTAGGCTTAGATATTTGAAATTACACGCTCCTATCGTTTGATACGGGGAATTGTACAAAGATACCTTACAATTTTCCTGGTGTATAAATTTACTGATTGCCTCAGGATTTACACATAACTTAAAAGAGAACAATGTTTCACATTTTTTATACTGATTTTCGGTTAGACTAAAATGATATTCATTAGCATCGCTTATTGCCAAGTACTGAGCTTGTGGTTCAATGATTACTATATTACCTTTATTTGTAGGTATCGGAAGTGGAATATTATGAAACAGGTTAAACCGAAGGTTTGACAATAAGGATATTCGGGTCACAAATACGAGATTCTGTTGGATGTACACTACGCTTGTAGTGAATAATTGTTGAATAATTGAATAATATGTTCTGAATAATTCAGGAATTGATAAATGAGATTCAGTTATAGGTAGCTCTAGTGTAGACGGTAATGTCAGTTGTATTTGTCTAAGTTCGTGAATCAATTGAGATGGGGGGTAGACATTTGTATACATCAATCCATTTAATGCTGAATTGACAATGGATTGCAGGTTTTGAGTTTCCCAAGCGAATTGGTTTAGAAAAACTGTCAATATTGCAGTGTGCTCCAGGAAGGTGTTTTGTATTTCCAATACATTGATTGTTGCCACAGAACGCCTGGATTGTTCTTCTATTTTGTTTATATTTTGCTGCAATTTTTGATCATCTGCTAGTAGTCCATGCATGGTAGAATTAACATTATTCATGACTGAAGAGACTATGCGTATTTGTTCCTGTGATAGATGAACATGTTTATCCTCGGAATGTGCTAGATCTTCAATGTTTTTGTAAAAGAATTCAGCATCTTGATCAGAGCAAACTCCAAAAAGAATGTTTGCTAGCCTTCCTACTGCATTTATCAACCCGCGGGGTTGTCGATTTGGATGTTCAGAAGTTCTGTGGTTTGACCCAAGGATTCGTATGACAGAATTGAAATTTGATTCAATTTCTTGCATGAACGGAAACGTGGATTATATGAACTCGTACACGCACTAGTTAAGATCGAGTCCTCTCTTTTTTCAGTTGCATACAAACGTCTCCCGTTTGATTATGGAATTTCTGGAGTACTTGGTACTTCATGTAATAAGTTGTCAGATTTACGTAAGTGATGAAATCCCAATTTGTGTAAGATATACGAAGAGGTCCCATTGCTTCAAAGTATAAGCCTGATGAGTTCTGGAATGAAGTAACTTGAAAACGTCCGCTCTGAGAGTTTGAAAGTCCACAACATAGCAGTGAGATTCTGAAACACAATTTAGATTTCATTCATGAAATTTCTTCAATAGATTTTTGTGCAATTTTACATATTTATTTTTTTTTAATATGGTCACATTCGGAGAGTCTGTATTAGTTTCCACCACTGTGAATGGTCCTAACCACTTAGGTGCTAATTTTCCTTTACTTGTTTTTCTTGCACTATGACTTTATCACCTACATTGATTTGCAATGGTACTGCTGTACGATCATATCGCTCCTGCGATTTGTGTTTTGATTTCATTTGTTGCTCTGTTACCATCTGATGCGTTTCTTGCATAAGACGTTTTATTTCATATTGGTAGTCTTGATAGTTATACTGAGGTTCTGGCTTACGACTTAGAAAATTTGGTATTGATAACGGATATCCATACACGACTTCATGTGGTTGAAACCCTGTGGAGGTGTGTACTGAAGAATTATGACAGTACATGGCATAAAGAACATATACATCCCAGTTTTGCGGATTTTTTCCAGAGTAGTTCCGCAAATATTCACCAAGGGTTCTATGACTTCTCTCTAAACTACCATTACTCTGAGGATGATACGGAGTAGTTGATGTTTGAGAGATCTTCAAGAGTTTGCATACTTCTTTAAAAACCTTACTAAGGAATTCGGTTCCACAGTCCGTCACTAGAGATTCTGGTTGTCCATGCAGACATACAAATTGAGTAACAAAATGCTGTGCGACGGTGTTTGCTTCATGATCCTTCATGGCACACGCCCAAGTGAACTTTGAAAAATCATCGATCAGAGTTAATATATACGAATTCCTGTGGTAAGACTTGTTGAGAGGCCCCACGATGTCCATGAATACTTTTTCGAATGGTTTCGAAGTAGTAGTTGTTATCACCATAGGTTCCCTGATGGTCTGGTTTGGAGTTTTGTTGATCTGACATACAGGACATTTCTTTATGTATTTCCGGATTTGTGCTCTCATGCCCTGCCATTGGTATTGTTGTGCAATTTTGTTGTATGTGCGCGTTACACCTTGATGTCCACCAAGAGAATTTTCATGAAATTCCTGGATGATCTGCAGTTTACTATCTGCCGTTAACTCATCGCGGGTGTATATCTGAATATACACAGGAGAGTCACGGAAGATATATCTTAATATATTTCGTACGACTTCCCACTTCAGTCCATCTAGGTCGCAACCTAGACGTGGACAAGCGAGCTGTGTAACTTTATACTTGACACAGATTGACTTGAGGTTCTGCAGTCTTTGAAAGAGAATATCATAACTTGTTCTTTGCCAGAAAAATTCTTTTGTGATATATAAAACACCTGATGATTGTTCACATTGATTGTTGCAATCTCTGTTATTTGGCATTTTTGTCGATGGAGTTCATTAACTTATCCAAATTGGTTTCGGAATTCGAATGCAATTCCTTTTCTCGATTTAAAATCTGCCAATACACAATGAGCTAATGAGATTCCAACATCTACGGAAAACAGATCTCCTGTTTGTTTGGCAATGTTCTTCGTAGGACCCAGCTTAGTTTCATCTGCTTTCAGAAATGTTTGATAACCAACATCACCTTCGCTCTTCGATTCTAAGTCTAGGTGTTCGTTATCTACTAATTATAAAGAGGTTCCTTGAGTTTCTGGAGGTTCTGACTGGTTATGATGTCCCAACGAGGTTTGAGCTCTCGTAATTACTATTTGAATACGACTCAGTGCGTCTGCATTGGTATTATTCACTCCTGGTTTGTAATGAATAGTATACTGGTACTCTTCAAGCTTCAAACGCCATCGAGTTAAACGTGATCCCGGGTCTGTAATATTGAATAACCAAACCAATGCACGATGGTCCGTTATTACGTTAAAATGCTGTCCAAAAAGGTACGGCCTAAATACTTTTATTCTCCATACAATACTAGTTAGTTCTTTTTCCGTAGTGTTGTAGTTGATTTCAGCCTTGTTTAGTGTCCTTGATGCGAAGGCTATTGGTAAATCCTTTCCAATAGGTCCTTGAGACAGAATACAGCCTATGGCGTAGTTGCTTGCATCACACGTTAGATTAAATGGCTTCTGGAAATCTGGGTATTGTAGAATCGGAGCTTGAGTGAAAAGGTTCTTAAATGTTTCAAATGATTCTTGACATAAATCGCTCCATCTATAAGGAACGTCCTTTTTTGACAATGAGGTCAGTGGCTTAGCGATCTGCCCGTTGTTTCTGATGAATCTTCTGTAGTAACCTGATAGTCCTAGAAAAGACTTGACCTCTTTCACATTTCTCGGAATTGGAAATTGTTTCACACAACTTATTTTCTGAGGATCTGGCTTGACTCCTTCGTCAGTGATTTGATGTCCGAGATAATTAACTTCTTTTCGGAGAAATTCGCACTTCAGTGGTTGAAGTTTGAGATTATATTGGCGTAGTCTCTGAAAAATCTCGGTGATTTTCTGTGGATGATCATTTAGATCTTTTGCATAGATGATGATATCATCTAGATATACGAATGCTTTGATTCCATTTATACCGATCAAAACTTTATTCATGAGCCTCTGGAAGGTTCCTGGAGCTCCCTTTAAACCAAATGGCATTCGTTCAAATTTGAAATGTCCCCGGTCTGTAGAGAACGCCATTTTGCTACGGTCGGAGGGATCCATCAAAATTTGGTGGTACCCATGGGCTAAATCCAAGGTACTGTAATATTTTGACCTGCCTAGTTGGTCCAAAATATCCACAATATTTGGAAGTGGGAAAGCATCTCCTATCGTGATCTCGTTCAGTCGGCGAAAATCCACACGGACACGGTATTTAACCTGGCCATTGACGTCGGGTTTCTTCGGGACTACTAAGAGTGGAGCGTTCCAAGGTGATTCACTAGCTGTAATCACACCTTCCCGTTCGAGGGCCTCCATGTGGTCCGTAATTTCCTGTCTATGCCTTTGTGGTAACCGGTAAGGCTTCACGTGAATTGGTGAAACCGCTTCTGAGGTTTTTATCCTGTGCGTCACCGCTGTAGTTGCTGATACTCGATCTCCTTCTAAAAAGAATATGTCTGAATAGTCTTGACAGATGGCCACTAATGATTCCTTTTCTTCAGAATTCAGATGATCGGTTCTAAGTGCTCCTTCCAGTTGTTTCAGTCGACTACTGCTTGCATGAGGTTCTTCCTGTCGATCCTTGACTTGTACCGAATGGATCAAAGCTTCCCTGAACTGCTCGTGGACCAGTTCCTTTAAATTTGGCGTCTTTAGCCTAATCGCTTCTTCAGTAGGGTTGATGAATGTGGCTAACACCCTTTTGTTTTGTACTTTGGTTACGGCATTGCTGCAAGTGACTGATTTCGTGATTTCTTGACATTCGATCATGATGATTTCGTCTTCTGCGCGATTCCCTGCTTCTATTCCTACAAGGGTTTCAGTGCGGGGTTGTAGCACTATTTCAGCCCCGTCAGGAATGATAACTTCATTAGTCTGATAATTCAGAATGATTGTGTTTTCCACCATAAATGGACGTCCAAGGATACCATCATTGGGGATCGGGAATGCAGAATGGATTACTTGGAACATTGCAACTATAATTTTATCCTCGATATATAGTTCAAGTTGTGTTTGTCCCAGTGTGTGTACTATCCGGTCATTAATGCCCTTCAGGTGATATATAACGTCTTCATACACGATTGTCTGATCCGCGAGAGAAGATATTTTTATTAGATTAAGCTCACTCCCAGAGTCTAGGAGTAGCTTTGATTTTTTGCTGATGGTCTGTTCGATATAGCAGGTTAGATGATCTTGATTTAATTCTGCTTTGAAGTAGAGGATTTGGCGTTGCCGGTGTTTTTTAACTCGCTCACCGGGCGCCCACCGCTTGGGGCTGGTTGCTGCTGGTTTTGCTGCTGGTTTCCTTCCTTTTTGGACATTATATAATTCCTTTTACGACAATCTTTCAACAGGTGTCCTGGCTTTTTACAATAGTTGCATTCAATGCTTCTAATTTGTGCCGTTGTGGAAGAAGGTCTTGAGTTTGTCGTTGTCAGTTTGCTTCTGCAATCCTTTGCCATATGACCAACTTTACTACAGTGGAAACATGTGGGTTTCTTCGTGGATTGGTTTGGCGCTCCATATAGCTTCTTTGTCGCTTCTTATGAGTTTCTGACCCGTTCTTCTTCCCTTGCTGCTTGTATGGCCTTGTCTAAAGTTAACGGATTCCTGGCCTTCATGAAGTCTTTCAGAGGTCCTAGTCCCTCTACGAATACTTGAATGCTTTGCCTCTTGATACTTGCTCCTAGCACTTGAGCTACCTCCCAACTGTGCCCACTCGTCTCTTGCTCTATGATAAGTGTTTGGAGTTGCTCAATCCTATTTGCGTAGTTAGTTACGTCTTCTCCGATTTTCTGTCTGGTTGAATACAATTCTGAGAATAGATAAGTGGTCGTCCACTGCGGTTCCAATGCAGATTTCAACGCTTCCTTTAGTTCAGTCCAATGTCTTATTTCCTTAAACTTGACTGCCTGACGGGCTTTCCCAGTCAGTCTAACTTGGATACCTTGGAGAAGTCGAGCCTGTACATGGTCATGTGCGCATGCTAACGCAAACTCGCATTTTTCCAAGAATATCTCCAATTCCTCCTGCTTGTCTCCACTGAACGAGCCTGGCAAGAGTTTTAGAGCGACCTCCAGTCCTATTGTCTCTCCTCTTGATCCGAATGAATATCGTACACCGGATGGATCCGGATTTTCTTCGATTACTTGAGGATTTGTTATCGTTTGAGTGTCTGCATTTGATGGTCCTTCAGAATTTACCATGCCGCTTTGCTGGTTATTACCGGTACCACCCTGTGTTTGAGCTGTTTCCTGAGTACCTGGATTCATGGTTTGGTCACTAGAGTTAAGAGGAGGGGAGGTTATATTCTGATCTAAAAGATTTTCTTCAATGGATTGGTCTAGGATATTAAGGTTGAGTCGATATTCTGTTTCCCCCAAAACGGTATCTACTTCCCCCAAAGTTACTGAGACGTTATGTATTAACTCTGAATTATGGTCTATTAATACGCCAGTTCTGATGAGGATGTTATCAGTACTGATATTCCCAATAGAACGTTCGGATGTCGGATTTTCTGGATTTGAGAATCGTATTGGTAAACTTACACGAGGGGTAGGACTTGGCGGTACTATTGGATTACTCGATTCGTTATCTGAATTTGGGGTTAACCTATCCGAATCGTTTTCCGCTTTTCCACTCATTAACTACTTGACTGATACTTAATAAATTGCTAAATTGACATGCATAAGTGTGTGTATTTACATGCAATTATACAACACTGCTAAGGTTAACTACGATTTTAATATTATATTAATACAATACTACGGATTTATGATTCTGAATCATACATTTAAAAAAAAAAAGAAAACGTACTTATCAGTTAATACGGAGTGCAGTACTGATGACCTATCACTAAATCAAGATACGGTTACAGTTTTTTTTTTCTTTTTAAATATAAATTTGTTTATTTTTTTACTCACAGTATCGCAGTTACAATGATCCTTGCCATGTTTTTTTTTTTATATTTACTGATTTTTTTTTTTTTTTTGCTTCTACGGGATGCTCTGGATGGTCTGCACGGGTGTTCGGCCTTGCTTGAATCGAATTCCTTGACTGTTAACGACGACTTTCCTCTTCGACTGCGCTTGTGGAATCGAAGTTCGCTAGCCCCGAAACTGCTGGCGCGGGGACCACTACATCCTGTAGTGGGTTTCTATGATAATACTAGTATAGTATAATTTTATTTCACGTGTCAATGAACACGGCGCACTCGTGTAGTATATTTATATAAATAATATATACTACTATAGCGACGACCCGTGCGAAATATTTACGAAAACTGAGAGCGCGCGTAATATTAACGTATATGATAATACGATATATATATATATTATATATACGTAATACGACGGCGGCGGCCCACACTGCTTGATACTACTAGACGGCAGTATTTGTTTACAAACACGATGTTACGGCGACTATATTCTGCCGGCACTATATTATAATATACATGTATTTATACACACGGCGGCGGCACAGACGTTCGGTTTCGTTAGTACGCACGGCGGATGCGTGCGTGCGTAAGTGAGTGTCGTCTGATTCGGTGGCACTATCGACACGGCGGCGGCGGCGCGTGTATTATGATATATTATAAGTCGTTTTTGTGTGTGTCAATAAATTGACCTTCGGTTTCAGCGGTAACACGTACAACGGACGCGGCGGCGTTGATGCTCGTATTACGGGTTCGCGTTCGCGTGCGTGCGTGCGCTACTAACCATTCGTTCGGGCGGCGCTACTGCGTGTTCCCTCTCCTTGTCTTGTACACTGAGTTCCTGTACACCTCGATGTTTTGGATTTTCTGGACACTTCGGATTTTCTTCTTCAGATTTTCTTCTTCACTTAATTATATTAAAAGCATAGATTTCCTTTAACTCGAAATCACACGACATTTACTAACTTATTGTTTAACGAACTGGAATCTACGGATCCCACCGCTGCCACCAAAAATGTTATGAACGTCTCCAAAACCGAGTTTGTTCGCTAATAAGAAATACGTGGTGTATGAGTTATCACTAATACTTTATTAATATAATCAGTTGTACAGAATACTTAGATTTAAATAATTAGACTTAAAAGATTAACAGAGGTTCTGCTCGATGGTCTGACAGTACTACACTAACTCTTATACAGACAGTGAGACACGGTAGGGGCTCGCTCGGGCTCAAAACTGTCCACACAGCGAATTCCCTTAGCCCGTGTGACTCTGCCTGTTCACATATTAATATGCTTACACACTATTCTATATTATACTATTACTATATAACATACTGTGTATAGCATACAGACAGGGGTTCACAACAATGTCTAAATGTATTGTTTTGGTTGGTTTGTTTTTCCCATTGATTCTGCCAGAGACTATAAAATTTCGATTTGAGGGCTCGGATTGCATCGTCGTATGTTACATGCGGGTGTATTTTAGTGTCCGGGGAGCTAGCCGCTTTCATCGCCAGTTCGTCGGCGAGTTCATTGCCGGTGATGCCAATGTGAGATGGAACCCACATGAGTTTGATGGATTTGTCGGTTGAGTGGATAACGTTTTGAATGCTTTGGGCGAGGTTGCATTTTGTATGTACGTTGGCTATTGGGGTGACTGCACTCATAGAATCACTTATGATGAGGACTTTATCGTGGTTTGAGGAGAGTGCGGTTAATGTAGCTTCGAGTATGGCGAAAGTTTCAGCTGTGTATATGCTAGAGAAGGGGTCTAATTTATGGAGACTATTTTCAGTCCTGTGGGTAATGGCGAAAACGGTTTCGTATGTTGTTTTGGAGGCGTCTGTATAGACGTGGTAGTAATTTTTGAATTCGGTGTTTATTATTTCGTAGAACGTATTGATGATCAGACTATGAGGTGTGTCATATTTGTTGAATTTGATGGGTTCTATATTGGCTTCAATGTGGTTCGTGTTCCATGGAGGGATTGTTGAGAAAGTTTCTTTAGGTTTTATGTTGCTGATGTTGAAGGATATCTCTTCAAGGATGTCGTGGAGCTTTATATAAAGAGGTTTCAGGAGGTGTTCGTGATAGGGGTTTGAGATTGTCCTTATTATGCCAGTTTGGGGAGTAGACATCTTTTTCGCTGTGAACTTTGTAATTAGGTACTTTTGTCTGATATACAATGGTAGGCAGTGGGCTTTGCACATCATACTGTCGACCGGACTTGATTTGAAAGCTCCGATGGACATCCTGATGCCGGCGTTTTGTACGATGTTGAGTGTTTTTAGGGTATTTTGGTTGGTGAGACTGTAAATGATTGATCCGTAGTCCAATGTCGATTGTATCAAAGAGTTGTATAGAATTAAGAGTGTTTTGCGGTCAGCGCCCCATTTAAAGTGGCACATGGATTTGATTATATTTAGTTTTTTGGATGACGTTGCTTTCAGTTTTTTTATGTGTTCTTTCCAGTTGAGTTTGTGATCGAAAGTTAATCCTAGAAGGCGGAGACTTCTTGTGTTAGGGAGAGTGTTTCCTTGCATTTTTATATCGGGAACTTGGATTTTCTTCTGTCGATTGAATAAAATGGATTGGCATTTTGAGGGGGAGAAAATGAATCCTGTCTCTGTGGACCATCGGCTGATGTTGTCGATTGATTTTTGTGTGAGAGAGCTGGTAGTTTTGATGTTTGATCCTGAGAGATACAGGCTACAGTCATCGGCGTATAATATAGTTTTCACAGGAGGTTTTATGTATTTGTTAATATCGTTGATGGCTATTAAAAAAAGGGTTACACTTAATGAGGATCATTGAGACAATCCATTTTCTGTTCTGAATGTTGATGATAGGGCAAGTCTGAATTTAACCTCAAAGGTTCTGTCTGCTAGGAAGTTATTTATAAAATTGAGTATTTTTCCTTTATAATTCCATTTATGGAGTATAGAAAGGACCCTATGTACCCATACTGTGTCATAAGCTTTTGCGATGTCTAGAGATACCATTAATAAGGTGGTAATACCTTAAAATGGTTTTTTTTTTCGAACGCCTTGCATATGATGGTGTGGATGATTGTCAGAGGATCTAAGGTAGATTGGTTTTTGCGGAAGCCGAATTGATGTGGGGAGAGGAGATTAAGGGTTTCTAGATGCCATGTAAGTCTGGAGTTATCATGCTTTCGAGCGTTTTAACTCCAGACTTACACCTATATTATATTGATCCAAAAATATAAAATGTATTAACAAAAGACATTGAACATAAGAATATTATAATTCTTTCAAGATTGTTCTAAAATAAATTACACTGATGGCTAATAGGTTCAAGATAATATAATATACATATGATATAGGTAAAAAACATATAGGATTATTCCGTTATTATTCTTACATTAATTAATTAGAATACTATATTATGATTATAGTAATTATTGAAGAGTTTAATATCATGGCTTCTTTATATTGTACCTACTATTTAACTGCTCGATTTTATGTTTTGTATGTAATAATTATGTGAGAAAAATGTAGTGTAATTTATATTTATATTTATATTAATTTATATTAACTAATCAATAGCAATGGTTTTTCTTTATTTTACCTATACCAATTTCAAATAACTTTTTATACAACTTATAGTTTCCCTATAAGAATTTGTGTTCAAAAATTGTAAACTCATGAAAATAAGTAAAAATTAATACATACCAAATTTATCATAGTAGGTACCTACAATATTATATTATATTGGTAGTAAGGTATTATGTTAAAATGATTAAATCAATTATTTAGAACAATTTTCTACCTACTTCAAATATTTAAGTTATTTTATTTAAACTGCACAACTTGTAAATTACTTATCTATCTAAAATTCTAATGTTCTAAGTAAGATGTTAATATAATATTATATGTTGATAGCAGAATATGATTACCTACCTATAATATTATTAAAAAAAATATTGATTGATAAAACATTTAGAAACTGTTTCATAACATAATTAATTTGAATATAATAAAATAATAAATTTAAATATAATAAAATAATAAGACAAATAATATAGGTAACGGCTAATTGTGTCAATGTTGTTTGAAAACAATTGATTTTTTGAGGTTTTGTGAAAATACTTGTTAAAAAATGTGTAACTATATGATATAGGGACTCGAACGATATTTAAAAATCATCTTTAGGTTACCTATTCATATCTTATTTGATTATGGTTTGTTGGAACATAGAATTGAAAAATTGGTTAAAACCATGACAAGTGAAAGAAAAAAAAGGTGGATAAGTGGATGTCGCTCTGCCGTACAGTAGGTTACAAGTGGGTCACTGTAATGGATGGTGTTAAATTTGAATTCAATGATATAATATCATTGTATAAGAAAAACGATTCTGAGCGAAAACGGTCAGTCAGCCTATGATATTACTAAGTATATTTGATGATATTATTGTGAATAAAGTAATATATATATAACCTATTTACGTAGAGCCTTGTTTTAAATTTTCAATCCTTAGCCATAAAAGTTAAACATTTTATACATTTTTAACTACAAAATAATTAATAAATTATAAATATGATAAATGTTGTCAAAATTTGAACTTTAAATGCTTATAAAAAAAAATTGTGCCTATGTATTTTTAATATTTTTCAACTGCTATTAGAACGATATATCAGGAGCCTTATATTAAATTTTCACGCTTTTTTACCCAACAATAAAAATTTTATTGATATTTATAGAAAAAAAAACTAAAAAATTGGAAACTGACAATGTCCGTAAACAGCTCAAAAAGAGTCAAAATATTTTCAAAATTGTATGGTGTATAAAAATGCTAATATAAACATTCAGTGAAATTTTCAAGTATCTACAGTCATTCGTTTTTTAAGTACAATAAAATAAGAAAATTGTTACATGAGAAATCGAGTGAATATCAAATGTTGTAAAAATATAAATTTCAGACGCTCATAAAATAGTTATTATTTAGTACGTGTTCCGCACCCGTCAGAGCAACACGTGTGTTACCTTATCGCGAGTGCGCTTTTATAGCTTCGATAGCCAACACAGCCAAGTCGAACTACACCGATACCAGGTAATATGACTATTAATTAATTATTAGTTATACAATACCCAGGCATTAGTATTCTCGATATGAAAAAAAACACCCCGGGCACCATGCCCATCACATCAAACCTCAATAGATCAAACACTCAAAAAAATATGCACACACATACTACCAACTCCAAAATCCCCACATCACCATCAACTAAAGGAAGTAAACCTATCTCAAATTCTTCACCAACATCACGGAATGTAATCGCAACGAATACCGCCTCCCGCCACCCACCCATGACGGCCAGTACGATAACGGCCGCACTACCTATTGACACCACGTCAAACCCGACCGTATACACCGATAACGTCATACCCGATGTTGATAAAAACAATTACACACAACCGACCTCCAATAATGGTATTAATAACACCGATAACTCATTAAATTTCGCTAGCATTGCCGCTAAACAGATAACACCCAATAGAGAACAAGCAATTGTGTTCAACTCAATCGACGGAGGCCCGCAAAAGGATTACGTAATAGCTATCGGCCAAATCGTCCAGCCCAAAAACATATTATTCGTATCCAGAATCTCAAACAACGGATTTTGCATATTTCTTAACAGCAAAGAAATACTTGAATCGCTCATCGCCAAAAATCCAGCAATCACTATAAACGGACACATGAAATACAATTACGCAGGCTGTTAAACCCAGCAAAACGTATTCTTATATCTAACGTCTGCCCCTCCATACCTAACGCAACTATACTGCATGCCCTTCAAAACTTAGATATATCACCCTCATCTCAAAGCCAGTATCAACCTCGTGGGATATGAACACATGCTAAATTTTCGAAGACATGAAGACATTAAACATGAAGACATACAAAAATTACCCGGCTCTCTGTCCATAACACACAATCAGTTCCAATTTAGAGTCTTCTTCACGGATGACACACTTACCTGCTACACTTGCCATAAAACTGGACATACGTCCAATACATGCAAAAAAGATGATATAAGCATGCAAACAACGCATGATCTCAACCCTTTATTACAACCGGAAAACACACCTGAAAAATGCAATGATAAAGCAGATACCACTTTACCTTGCAACCTCTCCTAATACACAATACGACAGAGAACACAAGCCAGGATTGGTTAGAAAATCTTCCCAACACAACAGACACAGTGATAATGCATTCCTCTCCATCAGCCCCTACAAATACTAACACAAGAAAAAGCAACGAAAAAGAACCTCTCCAAATTACTGGGGACCCCCTAGCCAACACCTAAACACACAACTTACCAAGCATGGATACAAATGACGAAAACAAAAGACCCTTATCGAAAACAACTTCGACGCCGATGTTACCCACCACGAATAACTCTCCTCACTCCCCTACTTCCAATAACAAGCCCAGCAAAAAAAAACCAAAAATAAGCTCTCGTTCCAACTCATTCTCACAAGCTGAAGATAGCCCAATAGTCAGCTCTTTAAAACCAGTTGAAAGCCACTTCCTCGACATCAACAACGATCTAATCTCATTGCTGCAATATCAGTATATAATCGAAAACTTCTCAAATAAATCCATCAACATACACACCCTATTAAAACAAGTCAACACCGACATCCCAACGATCATCGATATAACCGAAAAAATTCAGCCAATGATAATGGAAACCAAAATGAAGGGCAAGCTCACTAGACTAAGAAACCTTCTCTTCCAAACTCTGCCGCCGCCAGATCAAAATTAAAACACACTCATCCCATATTTAAACAAACCTCATCCATCACCAATTACCCTCATCAAAATGGCTAACATCATACAATGGAATCTAGATGGCTTCTACAAACGAAACACCGATATACAACGAATACTTCTCGAACTACAACCCAGTGTACTATGCCTTCAAGAAACCAACCTGAAAATTTGACAAACCGCACACTTAAAAAACTATATTAGCTATTGTAGGAACCGAGCACACCCTCTTAGAGCAAGTGGCGGCGTCGCTATACTCATAAGAAACAACATAGAAAGCCATCAAGTCAATCTTCAAACACATCTTGAAGCCATAGCAGTATCAATAAAACTTCAAATTCAAATATGCACATGTAACATTTATCTCCCTGACAGCACCAACTTCAGTACGTAAAAGTTTCAAATCTCCACGAAACATAGTTTTGGATTAGGTACAACAAAACAACCAAAATCGTAAATATCAAATTTAGTTAAAATTTCACAATGTTTACGAATTTTGTCATATTTCTAACTTTAAAAGCCTATAACAAATATTGTGACAAAGCTGAATGTATATTCGGTATTTTTTAATTGGTCAATTAACAACTTTACTTATGATGAGCCTTGTATTAAATGTTCAAACTTAACGAAGCGAAATTATTTTTATCAATATTTATAGAAAAAAAAAATCAAAATAAATGTCTTAAATAAATTAGCTCAACAATTGTCAAAATATTTTCATGCACAGAAAACTTTAACACAAACATTTAGTGAAAAATTCAAGTATCTACGGTTATTCGTTTTTGAGTATCACCACTAAAAGGAACTATTAGATTTTGTCGAATCCTGGTTTTGTGTATAAATTCACAATTTTTCTTAATTTTTATTTCGACCTTTCCTTGTTATTTTGAAAAGTACTCGAAATTAAAGTACCCCTAAGTAGTAAGTATCAACAAGATCCAATTTTCTACCAGAAACTACCACCAAAGTTGAACATGTAAGCATTTTTACTGCCCCGTAAGGTGATGGCAGACAGAAAAAACACACACCTTCGTACTATAAAATCAATATATTAATCGCTCTGCTCAAAATCTGGTACATTATTATAACAATATTTTAATATTTAATAATTTATTTTTTATTTGATACTAAAAAAATTCAATAACAACTAATAATTTAATAAAAAAATAAATTTTTTTTATAATTTTATATTACAATAGGTACTAAGCTTTTAAAAATCAATGGGTTTCCTATTACATTTATAATTTATAAATTATAAGATTATTTTATCGTTAAAGCAGAATATTTCGGATATTCTTAAATTTTTAGTTAAACTGATTATTAATTAAATCTGACCTTTAACAACGGATTTAATTATGAAGTACAAATTAAATTGATACAACATACACAGCATAATTAAAAGATAAGATAAAATACGATAAAACCTACGACGACGGAACAAACATCACTAATTTAATATAAAATTAGAGCATGACAGAAATGTATAATAAATATCGGTATTATTACAACAAAAACTGTATCATTTATATTTTATACATTCAATTGTTGTAAATTGTACTACCTACTTAAATAATATTATTTTTTTATACATTTAAAAAAAAATTTAATTTTAAATAGAAAATTATTGATTAATATAAATGCATAGCTGATACATACATTTTTTCCTCTAACATTACAATTTACAACGATTTTGATACATTTTTAAATGTATACGAGCGCTGGTTATTGTTGGCCAATATAATTGTGTACACAGAAAATCTCCTGGTCAACTAATAAAATTGTTGCGCATATATTTTAATATATTATTATTGAAAAAGTGGGTAGGTGGATGTTACTCTGCTGTACAGTAGGTTACAATGTGACCAAATGTGTATAAAGGATTGTATTAAACTTGAATTCAATGATATAATATCATTGTATAAGAAAGACGATTCTGAGCGGAGACGGTTTATCAGTCTGGATATTGTTATTATTTATTAAATTCTGTAAGTTGAATTTATATTAATAATAGGTATTATTATTTTTTATTCGTTTCTATGGTGATAAACAAAGCGTTAGAAATTAAAATCCCATTTTTAGCGGTTTTTCGTAATTTATCGGTGGTTTTTCCTGTGGCTTCAATTAACTATTGAGAAAATCGAAAAATGACCTGTCTAAAGTACCATCTTGTTCCAATTTTCTAAAAGATAATGTACTATATGTTGAAATCGAAGCACTCCTTCTGGTAGATATTTTGTTTACGGGATACATTAAATATAAAAAGAAACACTAGCTTCCTCGCTCCACTCAGAATCTAAATAACATATTATCTGATCAAAATTACATAGAGCTATTTATCTATTATCGAGCCACCGCCCAACGCTACTAATAACTAGGTAGGTAGTATATAATATACATTTTAAATTTTGTTTATTTTTTGATTATTTTCTATTTATGAACAATGGTGGATTTAGCGTCAGGCAAAGTAGGCCTAGGGTGGCAGATTTTTAGGGGCGGCAATTTTAGATCAATATTTTTTTGGGAATACTAGATTTTTTTAGATTTTGTAATGAAGGGGGAGATTATTCTGAATATTTAAACATAACACATTTTTGTTTCTATAATTAACATTTTTTCTTTATAAGACATAACAATAAACGTCCTAGTCAATTATCGACACACTGCCGGGAAACTCGTAAAAATAATTAATAATCACTCGCGGGTTGTTCGACCGCACGGCGTACACACACAATACATACATTATACATATGATAAATTGATATGTTTAACACTAATGTGGGCGACTATCGGTTCGTAGAAAGAAATAAGAGCAATTATATTATTATAATAATATAATTTAAATTTGATTAAACACATTAGTTTGTTTAAAGAACCTCCGAACCTAATTATAATATGTATACCGTAATTATATTTGATTCGTAGAGCAAATGTATTCGAAAAAATGGTGATAGGTTATACTTTAATAAATATTGTATTGGTATACTATTTTCTTAATCAGAACAGTTTATAAACATAACCAATAATTATTGTTTAGTATCACTCTTTAAGATTTATTTTTTATAGTAGTTATGTTAAATAAGTACCTAAAAATACGTTTTCTCATTGATAAGTTTTATGAAGCGACAAAATAAAATTTGCCTAGAGGCGGCAATTGTGTAAATTCGTCTCTGTTTATGTATATTATACAGTTTTTACCAAGTCATAACGTATTATACTATTATACTATTATACAAAGAATAGAAATAAAATGAATTTCTCTAAATAATTGAATTCATACGATATACTAAACGTATTGTTTTTATACCGTTTTTATTACTCCTAGCGACCAGCTCATGTCAACAATTAGCTGACTACCAGACAACTAAAATTATATTGCCAAAGAGCCGGAAAAATATAAAATAAATGTTAATTTTTTCTTTTCTTAACTGCTTTAGATTTAAGTTACGAATATTGGATTTTGCAACAGAATATCAAATGATAAATGGAATTTATCTTTATATAGAATTTTTAACTTGGAATTAATAATAGTATATTATTATAATTTTTATATTATTAAAAGGCAGGCAAGTGGGTACCGTTCTACTGTATATTAGATATAGAATGGGTCAGTCATAATAATGTTTCATATTCAGTGTAAATAAAATATAACAAAAAGATTGAATTAAAGTTATTTTGTTTTTATTTTTTGTAATTATTTATTTAAGAATATTCATTATACCAACACAAATATTTATAGATATACTTAAATACATTAAATATTTTTGGTATGATGTAGTTTTAATTCTTCTTATAAATATTGTTTTTCTGACTGCATACTAGGAAGCCAAGTTCCTAATTTGTAGTCTGTAAGTGTTTAACACGGGCGTGGTCATAGGTGGAAATTGGCTAAATTTTTTGGGGGGACTCAATCCCCATAGGCCATATTGCTTAGTACCACAGAATATAAAAATTAGTACTAAATTCTAGATTTTGAACTGGGGGGTACTTGACCGACATTTGGGGGTACTTATTCCCCCCAATTCCCTCCCCCCTATTTGCGCCAATGGTCGTGGTCGAGGCCGTGGTATAATAAAATCACTAAAAATTGTAGCAAGTCTTTTATTATTATCAGTCTTATGTAACTATTATGTAAGGTAATAAGTAAGCTAAATAGGCAACAATTACTGTGGTAACTGGTAAGAAAACACAATAGTAGTCTGATAAAAAATCGCTGAATAGCCAGTCGCTTATTCACTATCCTGTCTGCTCCTATTCCCAACTCAATACTAGGCACGCGGACCTCTTTTGTAAATTTTCCACTGTCATGGACCATGACTTAATTTTATCTCTTCCCCTATACTTACACATTTGTTTTTTATAAGTACCTACATAATAAAATCATAAATATAGTTTAAACTGGAATATATAATATATAACTAAAATATGGAAAAATATTTTAGCTTTTTAATGAATAATTTAGTAAAAAAAAATAGGTGATATAAATTTAAATTTTGGTATTTAATATAGATAAATTGAATATGCATAAACCGATGTAGAAATCGTTATCGATCGCTCCGTAGATTAGGCTGCCAGCCATTAACCATTAACGATGAACGTATAATGGAAAAATTACGTAAGTACATTAAATCGTAAATGATATTAAATATCATTTCATTCATTTCATTCTTCAGTTTTTAAATAATAAAATTGATTGTCATGACAAATATTTCTTAGCATTACGAACTACTTGAGATGAGTCCACGGACCAACAATTATGAACCACTGATTTAGGCGAAAAAAAAGCCCACGGAAAGAAAGTCCAGAAATATAAATATAAATTCACATTTATATTTTACTCCTAATTAGTAATTACCATGTATCTATAAGTTATAACAAAATATAATAATATATTATAATGAAAATAATAATTAATTGTTAATTGTATAAAATATATATTGTACCTAAAAAATATAATTATGAACACAATATTATGTATACGTCATGATTTAATGTGTTATAAGTTATGAGTCACAAAACATCAGTCTTAGGTAAGCGATTCGTTATGGCTACAGTCTACAGAGGAGGATAATAAAGAAAAAAAAAATATTCTATGCGACTACTTAGGTACCTACTAAGTGCACACTGGAAACGCGTTATATTATTATATGATGTGCTAGTAAAAAAGCTTGAAAATTTAATAGAAGGCTCCTAGGTTATTGTTTCAAAGGCAGACGAAAAAAATTAAAAATCCTTAGTCAAAGTTTTTATTTATAATCATTTAAAGTTCAAATATTGACAAAATACGGAAAAATCACGAAAATTAGCAAATTATTTTGAATTGAGAATTCATAAAAATTTTTCTTTTTAAATCTAAGATTTGAAAATGTAATACAAGATTATCCATAAGTTTGTCTACCTTTATCAAACAAAAAATGTCTACAAGAAAGTCAAATTAAATTTTTATGAGCGTTTGAAATTCATATTTATACAACATTTGATATTCACTCGATATCTCATGTAACGATTTTCTTATTTAGTTGTAATTAAAAAACGAATGACTGTAGATACTTGAAAATTTCACTGAATGTTTATATTAACATTTTCTATACACGATAAACTTTTGAAAGTAATTTGACACTTTTTGAGCTGTTTACGGACATTGTCTGTTTTTAATTTTTTTAGTTTTTTTTTTTATAAATATCATTAAAATTTTATTTGTTTGGTAGAAAAGCGTGAACATTTAATGCAAGGCTCCTGATATATTGTTACAATAGTAGTTGAAAAATATTGAAAATATATAGGCACAATTTTTTTTTATAAGCATTTAAAGTTCAAATTTTACAAAATTTATCAAATTTAAAATGTAATAATTATTTTGTAGTTAAAAATTTATAAAATGTTCAACTTTTGTAGCTAAGGATTAAAAATTTAAAACAAGGTTCCACGTAAATAGGTTATATATAAATGACTTTATTCACAATAATATCATCAAATATACTTGGTAATATCATAGGCTGACGGACCGTTTTCGCTCAGAATCGTTTTTCTTATACAATGATATTATATCATTGAATTCAAATTTAACACCATCCATTACAGTGACCCACTTGTAACATACTGCACAGCAGAGCGACATCCACTTTCCCACCTTTTTTAATATGTAATTTCGTTCAAATTTGAACTTAAAATGACTATAAAAAACTGTGTAAAAAACTATTGTAAAACCAGCTCCTTGCACCGCTCAGAATCTAAAAACATAATTGTGCAAGGTGTATATTATTGTACTTTGTCAATTGTTTGTACGAAAGTTTTCAGTTATTGATTTTATGTTTTGTATACAGAGAGTGTCATCAATGGGTGGCTCCATTCATAAAATTATTTTCCTGTGTATATTACTCTTAGCATATATTCTTATTGTATCAATGATACAGATTGTATATTACTTGTAAAAAAAAAAATAAATAAAAAAAAATGTTTTGTATGACTGAATTTATTCATATTTTGTTTTTAAACTTGGTGTACTCCACGTACATCCGCCTCATCGTAGATTAAAACGTGGAAGTCCGCATGACCTTCTGGTTTAACATCTCCACACAATATACAGCAGCTGTCATTACTCGTAGCGACTAATATTAAGCTTTATAACTTGTTTTATATATTATATCTGTTTATTTTTTCTTTATATTGTTAATTATTATTATATCAGTTTACTTACTTAAATTATAGTCAGTTACGTCTCGGTGTACTATCACTAATATTAACGATCACTATTGTACATACTAGTTACCAAACTCATCTTACTATTTTAATTTCTATAAATTAATAATCATGTTCAGATTGTTAAAAATGTACCATCGTAAATATCATTAGATGTAGATAGCCAAGGCTAGGAACATCTTATCTTAATAATAAAAAAAAGTATAATATATAAAGTTGTACAACTTTATAAGTTATATGAACTTATGAGAACGTTTGTCGGTAGGTGCCTCCCTGCTCTTACCTAAGTACACCTAAGTATATCATCCATAAATATTATTATTCCAATTATGACATTTTAGTTAGGTAAACTAAATTATTTTCAGTAAATATTTTAGCAAGTAGGTATTGATTATAGAGGTATCAGAGGTAGGCATATCGAATTTGAATGACCAATCGAGAATACCTAATCAATAATATATTACATTTTATTTATTAATTGGGCCAAAATGCACTTTACCAACCCCCTCACGATTTTCAATTTTTTTTTTTTTAAAAAAATTTTATTTTATGCTTAAAACGACGGTGTAAATTTTTTTTTACCGGAAACTATTATTTTAGAAGTTATAGCTATAGTTATAGTTATAGAAACAAATATTTTTTTTATTTGAGAATAACGCAATTATTGTTTTATAAATATTGTAACGGATGATATCAATTTACTTACAACATATATTAAGTATAATCATGACATTTTTTTTTGCACTGCATTAAGTTGTCCTTTCTAGGTCTTAAATGATGGAATTTCTTCTTACTGTATTACCTTTATTATTAACAACAAAATAAGAGTGTGGTTTGTGTGGTTTTGCTATAATTTTTCCGGGGACCATGTTTTATTGTTAATTTGTATAAAAATTAAAAACATTTTGATTATTTTCGTAAGATGTAACTTTTTTCCTAGCTGTTTTATCGTTCCAATTTTTTGATTTTATCTTTTAGTTTTGTAGTTATTCCTACTTGTACTTCAGTTTCTAAGCTTTGCTTGGTTATAGGAAGTTAAGTTCTCAAAAGTCTACTATTTAATAACTCATAGGGAGCTGAATTTCCATTGACTATAGGCATACAGTGGTATTTCAACATTAGTAGTTCTAAGTCTATTTTTCCTTCATGACTTTTTTTTAGTTGTTTCTTACAAGTTTGAACTGTTTTTTCCGCGAGTCCATTGGCATGTTTATCGGCTATAAATGACTTTGGAATACCGTTGGAGCTAAATATTGTCTTTGTTTTAGAGATTATTTCTGTATATATTTTATATATTCATTCTACCAGGTCAAACCACTTTGAGTAGTAGTCCACACATTTTTTAATAATTAAATCAAATTTCTCACTATAAACAGCTAATTTATAGAACCAATACTTTACTTTATTTTAATTATTTATTTGTGATATATCACAACTATCACAACTGTATTTGATTTATTATGCAAAATTATTTTTGTAACTATTAAATTACTCATTTAAAATGTTATTATTCGTTATTATTATTTGTAACATGTAAATATATATTTATTGTATATTGTTAATAAATAATATAAAATCATTAGTCATTCAAACAATACTATGGCCATTTATCTACCTATATTTTGTTTGTTCTAAGCAAAATAAATAATTTAAAATATAGATTAAACTTAAAACAGTTTTATGATGAAATATGAATATGTTATAATACAGAACTAACAGGTTAAAATACGTTAAATTATTAATCATGAATATTATAATTTTAATTAAAATACATAATTGATTTGTATATTCGTAAGATTTATGTGGCCGTCCTATATCTAAATATTGTTATTACATATTGAACTTATGAACTATGTTGGTATATAATATGTTGGATGCAGCATTGTAACTGTTTATCTGCTATGTTTTATACAGGAAATTTCCTCACAAAAAGTAGCTGTTACACATTATCATAAAATTTAAATTTATGTTAGCTTATCAATAAATATTGATCTACCTATCAATCATGTATGTATGAAATCTGCATTGAAATCTCTCTATCCCTATTTTGTTCAGTCGGTACTTGAGTACAACTCTATTTTATGGTCTCCTTTCACATTGGATTCAGCTAGATCAACTGACAGAATACCCAGCATTAAGTTTTAAGGGTATTTGCATTTATATGTGGTACTCAATGACAAAATCACACATCTTACTCACCTTTGCTATCGATAACAAATTTAGAAACTTTGGAGGTCAGAAGACTTAGATCTGATGTTTGTTTTACTTTCAAACTAGTGAACGGTATTATTAATTGCTCTGAACTATTAATTAAATTTAACTTCTTGGTTCCAGGTTGTCGAACTAGGCAATATAATATGTTTTATGTGCCATTTCATCGTTCCAACTACTCTCAAAACAGTCAAAACACTCTGATAATATTAAATTAATGAGCCAAGTAAATATACTGTATGTTGATTTATTTTGTAAAAATAATATTTCACTTTTAATATTTATCTTGTTAACATTATAAATAACTTATGATTATACCTTACCAATGTGTTACTATAATATATTACCTATTGATTATTTGTTTATATTTTTCCTATATTTTAGGTTTACATTTAACAATCTTTGTACTATATTTCTCTTTTCTTGGGAATTGTCCATTTAAATAAATAAAATATTGTTTCGGCTAATATGACCATTGAAAGGCTTATAAAATGTATAATGTGTAGAAGCTCATGTACAAAATATTTTAAATACTATTGAATAGGCATGAAATCTTACGATAATCATAGATTTATATTTTGAAGACTGTTGTACGACAATAATTAAATTATTTTATTAATGTTATTTATTTTTTATCAATCTGTTTTATACACAAGACGTGTACTTAGTTTGGTTTTATTAATTACCTATTTATCAGGTCCAAAACAACATTGATATCATGCAAACATTCTAATAAATTTTAACATTGAAAAATGTAATAGCTACCTACCTAATTAATCTACATATTGCTTATGAAAATACTCTGGAGTTATAAATTATTTTTGTATTAAGTTTTGTTATTAAGTGTTGAATAATTCAATAAAATGACCTTATAGGATACAAACATATTTTTATTCCATATGTTAATCTATAATTTTTCAAACATATGAGACAGTTATACACTTGTATATTAAGTCTAGTGCCAACTACTAACCTTTACTATAAATAGATGGTGTTCAATACAACATAAACTATGTACCTAATGCTACATTTAAAAGGTAATAATTTGACAATATCAATACTATTAATTATCATTTTTAAATATTGGTACCTAAATAGTATTAATTAACATTGATTTTCAATATAATCAATGCATGTTTTATTTAATACAATTACCTGCTGTATAGGGATCTCATACCTCAGAGCCATATCCAAGGATAGGTCTCACTAATAATAAAGCATCTTGATTAAAATTCTTTGCCAGTCTCATAAGTCATTATGAAGTCAACAACTTTCAAATATTTACAACTTACCATTTACCTAGTCTTCAGACTATTATCAATATTAAAACCATTGTCAATTATACATTCATCGCAGCACACAATACCAAAACGAGATTGAACATTTATAAATTAAAAGTTAACATACTCTAAAGTGTGATATAACCTTACACTTATCCAAGTTTAACCATATTTAAACTCGTTATTGTATAAAATGGATTTTTCTAGCTTGGTCAGCTATAAATCTAGAGAATATTATAGAAAATATGCAACTCCAACAATTTTTTAGCCATAGTTATAACTTAACTAGGTCATACATTATTTTGATGAACCCTCGATACAAACAAATATTTAGATGTGTCATAATTTTCCTGAAGAAATCAACATAAATAATTACGTAACTTGAAACTACAAATGCATCTAAGGACACTCTTAGATTATAGTATAATACGCACGTGAAAGTTTGAACGTTTCACAAATGTTTCATCAAGATTTCCATTTTTGTTCCGTTGGTTTTCTATTTTTTATTTAATTGTGCTGCTGTAGATTTTTTGTTAGACATGTCAGATACGATTATCGTCAACTACAAGCTCAGAGAACTCCAAAAAATTAATGCTGATGATTTGAAGATAATTTTGAAAGTAAAACAATTGAGTAAAAAAGGAAAAACAAAGGACTTCATACATATATCACATAATATTGGAAAATTAAAAAAGAGAAAATGTTTGTAGAGTGGCGATGTGAGGCTCTTTATTATGGGCTTAATTCCAGATTTAATGCACGATGAAGTATACGAAACGTATATGGTAGAACAATGGACAGCTACTATAGTTAATACCTAGTAAAGTTGTAACTAGTTAAGTACCACTAACTGAGCAATTTGCCCATCCTAATGTAAATGTAAATCATTGCTATACATTTGTATACAATGACTGAACTGTATAAATTAAAAGTATATCACAGTAAATAAATAATAAAACCCAATCTTAATTTTTTTTTAAATATATATGTATGTTTTTATTGTCTCGAACAACACAGTATAGTATAATATTCATTAATCAGTTTTATTATAATGGCAAGATACTTAATTTATTGACATAGCAATTATATGTAACTTAAATTTATTTATACATTTAAAATTGAACTATATTATTTAACAAAAAGTTGCTATCGCAAAGTTAAACATCAATATAAAATGTTGGATAGTTAATTTTGAGTATAAAATAATGATCGTCGAGTTATACAATAATAAAACTAAAAAATATATATTTTTTTTATTATAATAGTAATAAGAAATATAAAATGATATTTATAAATTTTAATTATAAAAATACATATTTAAATTATAGTAATGATGCTGAAAATTACACATAGTACAGTATGTATTAAAATTGAGTGATACACATTTATCACTAGCCAACTTAAAATACATATTTATACAAAAAACATTTGTTAAAAAAAAAAATAATCTAAAATAAATGAAAAATTATCAATTGCTTATTAACATTCATACAATATTGTGGAACATTTAAAATTTGGATTAGAATAGTATTTTCTCATCTAGGCATCTAGGTCTAACAAGATAAAAATTGGGTAATAAAAACCAGTGAAGAATAAAAATTACTTAGAAATTAACGCTCAGAAATAGTTGTTAATAATATTACAGATATATAATAGTACATTGTTAATCCCAGTCTTTTATTAAGCATAATTTGAAATTAATTTTAAATATTATCTACCTCCTATAAATTATATTCACATCGCCTCATAGGTATACAGCCATATTTAAATAAAAGTTGTATTTATTATTGATAATTTGTTACTTGAACTATATATCAAGTATAAAAAATTGTTTTTGTTTTATTTAGTAGGTAGGTGAATTTTAAATAGATTTATTGAATTAGGTACAATTATACATTATCTTTTCCCTCAAACTTCTTGGTCAGTTTTGACACAATCTCCCTGAAAACCATGGGGCTGACGTTTTTAGCCAATTGATAAAATACAAACCAATCACCAAACCAAAACTTCTGAGTTAATGTGTTCAATTTCTCATAAGAAAAGCAATCAGTTCTTGATCTCAATAATAATAAACGGAAATAGGGTACCATAATGAGAAGTATACGATACACAAAGTTTAATGCGCTGATTATGGCAATAAACCAGAACCAGAACCATAAGAATACGTAAATTTTTTCGTTCACAACGTTTTGTGACAATACGCACAAACCGTCAATTTTCTGTATAGTACCAGATGGACCGTATTTTCGGAATGTACACTTAGTGACTTTAGGAAACACTCGAGACATTACATCCACGCGATCTTCAGGATTCAATTCGGTCATTCTTAACACATCATAGCCATAGGTTTTAAACTCACCTTCTAGAAAGCGGTCCATAAAATAAATCTGAAGAAAGACGTTGCACAAGTTAAAGATCTCGCAGAAGAAATATTGGATAGCATAGATATTCTGCTTGTGTAGGTATTCGACAAAGTAGTTTACCAATATTTGCTTATGTTCGGATTCGAAGGAAAGTGGACTGTTGAGATCTAGGACCAGTGCTCTCATGCGTCCACCCTCCCATATTTTCCAGATGTACCTGGGTATGCAAAAGAATATGGCTTGGAAGAATAACACAAAACATACCCACAGGTAATAATTTTGGTACTTTACACCATCAACACCCTCTTCGAAATTAGAGACACCCGGATACGCTGTATTCCTGCTTGCCTTTCCATTGATACGATTGGGTAAGTTGAACGTCGATTGTATCCAACAGTATGTTTCCATGACGTTGATTGGAACACTACCATCAACAATGCAATCAATCGGATTGCCCAAGTACTGCCTGCATGTTAATAAAGCCGAGAAACATAGTAGGATGAGAAAAGTCAATTTGTAGTGCAATTTAAACACTAAGTTGTCGATGCATATTTCGTCGGTTTTAAGCAGCGACTTTAAGTGTCCAAAAACGTCATTCATGTTGTAAATAGTTCACAATAGCGTGTATTATATTTAAAACCGAACGTCGCGACAAGCCAAAAATGTTTTCGCAAAAAAATATGAAATAGAAACAACTTGCAAACGTAACGCTGTTATTATAATCAAATATATTAAAGGTGCGAAAGTCCGGAACGCAACACGCGCACACAGACGAACAGACAAAGTAACGACGAACAGACGTCGATGAGCAACAGGTTACCGACTGAACGACGAACGGCCCGACGGCGGCAGTTGCGGACAAATCACGAACGACGAACCACCGACGGCAGCTGCTGGCGGAATATGGGAGTTGGACGGTGGTGAAGTACCGCGGTTGTGCGTGTGAGCGAATAGGCGGGGAGTGGTGTTTACCCTGGTGGGAGCGTTGGAGTCGCCGCCATCATTGCCACCCGCTTTAATATGAACAGTGAACACTCGCCAAACAGTGCGGCCATCCCGGTAAATTCCCATATATCGTACTTGTCGCCGCCACGACGGTAGATGAGCCGTAGGCACACCGCAACGACCGACACACACACACACACACACACACACACAACACCGTCGCATATAATTGTTTTTATTTTTGTATTAATTGTGTGATTGTGAATTATTATATAATATGTAGATTACACCGTGTTATCGTACGCCGCCGCCGTGCGTCTGCTGGAATATATTAGCACGGCCGCCGATTATATTGTTGTTCTGTACCGTAAGCCGTAGAGTCAGGACCATATTATTATTAATTATATTGTAGTATTAAACAGTTTTTTGTATGTGATTATTACTTATTAGCAAAAAGTGCTTAAGTGTGAATTATATTTATTATTTGTGAGCCATAAGGGCTAAGTCTAATTTATTTTATTATTATATTGTTCTTTTTTTACGTGTACCTAAAATCACATATATATATATTTTGCATATACATAATATATTATACTTTGCTGTGCAATACTCGCGGGTTATCAACCGTGTCACCTTGATATCCTTTTGTATTATATTTTATTATTAATTATTATTACTAGATGTAGGACCAGCTGGCCAGTCTGAGCTCCACAAAACTGTGAGTTATTATTGTTATTTTTGTTATTATTTATTATTGTGCCAGAAGGGCCATACATTATTATTATATTTATTATTGTGCCAGAAGGGCCATACATTATTATTATATTTATTATTGTGCCAGAAGGGCCATACATTATTATTATATTTATTATTGTGCCAGAAAGGCCATACATTATTAATTATGCTTTTGTTGGGCCAAAAGGGCCACACCCTAACATATTAATATTGTAATTTTATTCGTCTATAAGAGACGTACATATATATATTAATTAATATTGTTTATTCGGTTTGGTCATAAGGGCCGTGTTATTCATTATATTATATTTTATTACCATTCAAATCATTTTTGTTACCATTATTTCAACTTAGTTACCTTCTTGTGAGTTCTTAATTATTGTAAACACACCACATACAAATACACAAATACACATTTAAACACACACACTACATACAGATACATCTACACACCCACCACACACTGGCACTCTCTAGTTTTGCTCGGCGACCCCGTCCACCTCTATTGAGTCGCTATACAGATATACACACGTACACAGGTCGGTCGGTTGGAGTGCGAATTATTTCTGGAGACCGGGCAACACGCTCTATTATTGTACCGTTCCCGGCGCAAACATTTTGGTGACCTCGACGTGATACAACACTATCTTATTTTATTGCATATAATTTATATCAATTATTTAGTCCTATATTTCTGTGGTATTTTAATTAGTATAACATTATATATATTTAGTGTTGCATTACTGAACCGTAGTCTTTTTACAACATTATTGGTAAATTTACCGTAAAATTTACCGGTAAATTTACCGATATTTTTTTTACGTAAATTCTCCATCTCTAGAAACAGTATCCTCAGTTGATACTAAAAGTGACGAAGAAAAAAGTAGTTCCGATTCAGAAAACGAATTAAATTATTCTAAAAACGAAATAAATAAATCTGACAACATCACAATGGAAAGTATTATTTTACCTGAAGAAAATATTACAAATAGTACACCATCGAAACTATCTCCAAAATTGTGTAAACCTTCACCAAAGAAAATTATGACTCCCAAAAAAAAAAAAAAAAAAATGAAGGCCATGTAAGTTCAGAATCTGCGTCCTCGCATTTGATGAGATATATCATAGAAAAAGAAAAGGAAGAAGAAGTTAAGTCAAATACAGAAAAAAATGAAATTAATGTGATTGATCAATTTTTTCAAAATATGGGTTCGACGATGAAACAATTTATTCCTTATCTCTAGCATTTGGCTAAAACAAGAGTCTTTTCTGTGATTTCATAGTTGGAACTGGATAACATAAAATCTCAAAAACTGCATGAACAACAATATCAACAACAATACCAACAACAACATATATCGGCGTTGCAACCAATATATCAATCCACACAAAGTTATATTGACGATTCAGACACATCATCAAACGTAGGTAACTTTTTAACAACATTCATACCTTAAGTCATACTTTAAAAATTACTATTGTTTTTTTTGAATACTTATAAATATTAAATTGTAATTTTTAAAAATAAAAGTTGTATTTATAATATAATCAGTTTCCGGTATGTTTTATTTTAATTGCATATAATTGTTACGATTGTTAAAATATATTATTTTATATTAATATTAATTATGAGTCGAAAAAAATATAACGAATAATGCATGTAATTTTATTTGTGCATATGACACTCAGCATGAGCTCTTATTTAAATTTAAATTTAGCAGAATTCAATGCATGTAATAATGTACTAGTAATTCTATATTGTCTCACCTTAAACATACTGCCAATTTTTGTTTAGCTGGTATCGCTTCTCTAAAGTGAGTGTTTTGTTTAGTAATATAATTTTTTATTTTTGATAAAAGTATATTAAACTGATATGAACACATTCTGAAATAAATAAAACATTTTTCTTCGTGGTCTTCAAGAGTCGAACATAATGTATAAAATTCACCATCTACTTTTCTCCGTTTTAAAATTTCATGAACCCAAACACGTTTTTTACCTATATCCTTCATTGTTTCTTGTTCTTCATCATCTAAAGCTATTGCCATCATAGCAAGATGCTTAGTAGACAAGTCTTTAAACATAGTTTTAGACAACCTATGCTGGACTAATTGCACTAGTATTAATTTACTAACTGTTACATTAGTTGTCTGTCTGTGTACGACGGTATGATGTGAATACTCTCTCAAAATGTCGGTCCGGTACGGTTCTGTGCCGGTCTGCGAGTGTCGGTTCAGTGTGAATCATCCTTTATGGGTAGCTTGGTTCAATAGTCTGTATCACTACCATATGACGTACAGAGAGTGCTGTAGGACCCTCTCCGACTATCTTGTAAAATTGAATTACATAGTAGGTTGAATAATTTATTCAAATGCTGAAAAAACTTTGTTTTTATATAATTTGTAAACTGTCAGACCAATGGTCAGAGCACCGTGGTAAATAAAATAAAAATGATTGTTAATGTTTAAAAATTATAATATAAATATTAAAGTAATTAAATTGTATTCAATATTTATTTTAAACTTTGATTAAAGATTTAGTAAAGTATTTTCGAGAGGGTATGGGAAATACAAGGTACGGTGAATTTCAGATTTTGACTATCTCACTTACGTACATACAAATTTAAGTTTCTATTTACTTACCTTCTCTATCAATAATAATATTGTGTAGCAAGCAGATGTCTCTCACCAGTTCAATTAAATAATCTTTATCCATTTTTTAAAACAAGTTCATGAAAATGAATATAAAAAAATAGAATATTGAATAATAGATATTAACTCAATTTGGACAATATGCAGTACAGAGTACTGTGTACATAAATGCGGTAATGCACGGATATCGGAAGTCGTCGGTTGAAAAACAAAATTATTCGATTTGCCGCCGACTGTAGGAACCGGTCGAAACTTGTTCGCGGGATGTACGCGTGTTGTTACGTAGCACTGTAGGTGACCTAACTTTCGCATGGCGATTTGTTTCCAATCCGACACCGTGTCGGACGACAATCAGATCAAATACGTTCTCAGTGTAGGTGCAGCCTTGGGTAGCTTGGTTCAATAGTCTGTATCACTACCATATGACGTACAGAGAGTGCTGTAGGACCCTCTCCGACTATCTTGTGAGTAGCTTGTTCAATACGGTTTAACCCGTATCACTATTCAATCTAATAGTGAAGAGAGGGGTGTACTAAAAGTATAATACTAGTGTCGCAGACTCCACTAAAATCGAATTTTAGTTGACTAGTGAGAAAAGGTATTGAGCAGTAGATGGATTTATTCGGACTGTGAATCGATGTCGGTACTGTTGAATACGACCTGTATTTACGTACCTTTGTGCTAGCTTCTGGCATTGTATGTGGTGATTTCGGAGTGTTGGCTTGTCATGGTTTTTGAGTTCTGTTGCGTTTTCTTGCTGGGTGGCTATGCGCGTTCGTTGTGTGACATAGTGGTATAACCTATTTGTACTCTGGTTGTCTTGAATTACATATACTTAACTCTTAAAGGTCGACTTTGGTGTCAGTACATAGAGCGGGTGCGCATGCACGCGCTCCATATTGTTTTGTCGCAAGCCGGTTCTGCTCATGTTCGCGATATTGTACGGATTTTGGGTGGCGCTCATCGCCTCCGATAGATGGCGTAGGCTATTTCATACTAACATATTACCGTAGTACCATTCTGTCTCGTTACAAGCTATAAGTATATAATATAGTTATATATATCTATAATACTATATTTTCTCATTTTTATATGCACGCATTTCACTGTTAAAAATATGATTTTATTTTTACAGTTCAGATTTTTAAAGGTAGTTAAATAATTTATATACCTCCCAATATATTAAATTGAATATACCTACATTTGTATTTATTATGGAGGCAAGTGACAACACATACTAAAATATGAATGGGCGTAACTCGTGAGATGTCCTCTTTTTATTGTTATAGTAAAGTTATAATATAGTTACGTACCTACTGTAGAAGTGGGTTACTATACATTATCGGGACATGTGCTTAACTTGGGGGATAAAAATCGTTTTGGGTTATAACTTTTTTTTTGTTATTACGATACGATAATAATTAAGCAACACAATATTTGTCAAGTCTCATGTTAGTCTCAATGTTTAAGTTAAGTTTATATTATGTCTTAATTTATAAAAAGTAGTAGTTTACTTAGTGTTTGGCAAGTTCGGTATTTAGTATATTAATTGTTATTTCAGTCACTTGAAGTTCAAATTTTGCTTTTTTAATTTTATCTCTTGTAACTCTAACAAAAACTTATTTTTAGCTTCCATTTTAGAAGTTCTTTTTTTTGTTAACTCTTGTAACCCTTCACAAACAGTTTTTGTATTCAATGGTATTGTCCTTTAGGAACAGTTACATTTTTAAGCTGATATAATAATATAATATTTTTTTAACTGATGAGGTACTATAAGTTTGATCTAAAATAATTGTGTTTGATGGTTTTGATTTTGGCATAACGTTTGCATTCGATGTAACTATTTCAAATTTTTCGTTTGATGAAATCTTATCAAAAGGATAATTAATAAATTACCATATATTATCTCGCGTTCAGTTTTCTAATACCTTAGTAGAAATTGCCTTCACGGCCTAGAGGATAGGCAACACATTGTGGCGCTAATTAATTTAATTGTGTTTTATTAATAATAATTTGCTTTTTTAGTTCCAAATAAAATTAAAGTTCTTATTCAATCACTTATGTTTTTTTTTTCATATGCATACTTCTTTAATTTTTAATTATAATATATAACTAAAGTAGGTGCATATTTTATAATTCTATTTTGAGATTTTCTTCAAAATTTGATAAATTTGATAAATTTTGTAAAATTTGAACTTTAAATGCTTTTAAAAAAAATTATGCCTATATATTTTCAATATTTTTCAACTACTATTGTAACAATATATCAGGAGCCTTGCATTAAATTTTCACGCTTTTCTACCCAACAAATAAAATTTTAATGATATTTATAGAAAAAAAAACTAAAAAAATTAAAAACAGACAATGTCCGTAAACAGCTCAAAAAGAGTCAAAATATTTTCAAAATTTTATGGTGCATAGAAAATGCTAATATAAACATTCAGTCAAAATTTCAAGTATCTATAGTCATACGTTTTTTAATTACAACCAAATAAGAAAATCGTTACATGAGATATCGAGTGAATATCAAATGTTGTAAAAATATGAATTTCAAACGCTCATAAAAATAAAATTTAAGTTTCTTCTAGACATTTTTTTTTTTGATAAAGGTAGACAAACTTATGAGTAATCTTATATTACATTTTCAAATCTTAGATTTAAAAAGAAAAATTTTTATGAATTTTCATCAAAATAATTTGCTATTTTTCGTGATTTTTCCGTATTTTGTCAAAATTTGAACTTTAAATGCTTATATTTAAAAACTGTGACTAAGGATTTTTAATTTTTTCATCTGCCTTTGAAACAATAACCTAGGAGCCTTCTATTATATTTTCAAGCTTTTTTACCCAACAAATAAAATTTTATTGTTATTTATAAAAAAAAAAAACTAAAAAAAATGGAAACTGAAAATGTCCGTAAACAGCTCAAAATATGTCAAAATATTTGGAAAATGTTATGGTGTATAGAAAATGCTAATATAAGCATTCTGACAAAATTTCATGTACCTACGGTCATTTGTTTTAGAGTTGCACCAAAAACCAGAATCGATTTTCTCGAAAACTGATTTTGCGTAAAAATGCCCGTTTTTCCCTAATTTTTCTTTTGTTTTTCACGTAGCGTTTGAAAACTACTGAGAATTTTTTACTTTTGACCCCCCAAAGTACCAACTAGATTCTTTTTCCTATCAAAAAAGTTACTGTTGAAGAAAATCCAAGCACTTTTACTGTCCTAAAAGGTGATGACAGACACAAAAAAAAATTTAAAAAAACACACATCACTGTAAAATCAATGCATTCATCGCTTCGCTCAGAATCTAAAATATGTCTTAATTTCAATTATTTACATAATTATCTGTGTAAATTATTGGAACTAAAAAGAAACGAACAATTTTGTTATTTTTCCTTGAAAAAAGAACTAGTTCATATTCTCGTTCTTTTTTCATAAAAAGGAATTCGTTCCAGGAATCCGTTCCTTTTGGAACTCGTACCTTCCAAACACTGAGTTTACTATAACAGCTTAAACAATATAAAATCAATCACGATTTACTTATGTTTAACCCATAATTGACTTGACTTAAATGTTGTTAAGAAACATTTTTATTCTCTACATCAGTATATAATATAACAGAGATTAAATCAAAAAACATCATTGTACATAAAATATTTTAAAAATTATCAATGTTTTTTCGTTTCTAGCGTAACTTGTTCACTATATTTTAACATTTTTTTCAACTCAACATTTAGTAGTCAATTAGCAACAATTTGAAAGACTATTTTCACAATTTGCAAGCCTTTAAAATAAAAATAATAAGGGTGGGGTTAATTGTGTCTTCAGTCCCACCCATATCATCGAAAACACATTTTTAAATTTTTCTTAAACCATCATTTAGCAGCCAATTCTCAACGATTTGCAAGGTAGTTGTCGAAATGTGCAAACCAATATTTCGTCTGTTATACGCATTTCCGAAATTTGCACATGTCGCCAGCCCCACCCCGTATATAATGCGATTTTCTACTTTGGATTCATTCAGATTTTTTAAAAAGTTAATTTGATATGAATTCTTATGTTCATAGTTCATTTACCTAGTCTAGTTTGTACTTAATTCTGTGTGGCCATCCATCTTATTTTAATATGTTTATACTGTATACCATTGAACCATTCTATAAAAGCCAGTCGGCGTTAATTTTATAATAAATAAATAAATTACCTTTTGCCTTTTGTTAAGAAATTCATACCTTACTAGATAATACGCTTAGTACCTACGTTATTTTTTTTACTTCTTGTTGGTTTTCATGACATATTTTATTAAGAGTCTATCTATAAATCAATTATGATTAAATAAACGTTTTCATTATTATATTATTCACACAACCTTGTTTTTTGTGAAGTATGTAGGTAGGTATACAAATTAAATAATATTTCATTTCTTAATCTAAATACGTATATATTTTTAAGTTATACGTTTATTTTAGCCCTAATAATTATTTACTAATGTCGTACATTATATACATCATGTACTTATCTATTTTTTTTATGAAATCCTAATATTAGAATTGAAGAGCTTGTTACCAGTAACGCAGATACCATTCTTAAAAGTATGTACATATAAATTATAATTAAAAAAAAAAATTGTTGGGGCTTGAGCCGTCCCTAAACATTTTTCCTATTTGCACCACTGCTTGTTACTAATATCTCAATTCTTTTCATCGTTATTGGCAATGAGACAAATTAAGGAAAAGAGGTTAATGAAAATAAAAATTAGTAACAGTGCGAATTGTTTTGTTATTTTTTTACCTTTTATTATTGTTGAATATTAAACAGTGTAAACTAAAAATTCACAATGTACAGTTGTTGTTTCTTTAACTGGTATTGGTTTTATTTTTAAATCGTCAAACAGCTCCCAGTTTCGACCATATCGTTTAGTGTATGATGTATAGTGTCCCACTGATCTTCTTAGACCACCTTTTCCTCTGTAGAAACAAATTACTCCTCGGAGCTCGTAACTTGTAGTTTCGTGTACAAGTATTTGAGGAATATCACACAATCTTACTTTTAAGTAGCAGCTTCACTACTTCGCTGACTAAAAATCATATCTTCTCCTAGTCAGATAAATTTATATTTATATCACCTATTAGTGTTAATGTAAGTTGTCTATGGGAGTTGAATATATTATTAGTAATTATTACCTCGAGATCCTCGATAAATTTTATAATATTTCGACTAAGAGACCTGTACACTGATATAATTCCATAATTAATTTTATTAAATGTTATTGTTGTAAACATACAATTTGCATCTTGTATTATAAATTCAGTCGTGGTGTAGTTTATATCTTTTTGAATAAATATAACTATGCCATCTGATTTGCGTAAATGATTTTTAGAAATTGATGATTGATAATTATTTAACGAGATATATTTTTGATCAATATTATTTCCTAACCATGATTCGACTGTAATAATTATATGGCTTTAATTCTTAATTGCTGCATTTAGACAATCTAGTTCAGATATGTGATTAGCAATACTTCTAATGTTAGTAAATAGTATGTTTAAACTGGTATCATTGTTATAAAGTTGTGTGTTAATCTCATTAAGTGAATTAATTGTTGTATTTTCTTTATCAATGATGTCGAAAAGTGTGTTAATTGATGCCATTAAGATAGTTTAATTTATTATTCATCTCTATTTTTTCTTTTTTGTGAATATAATGTAGTCTATTATTAAAGTAAACAAAATAGGTATAATATCGATAAGTTTCTAATGAAAGTCTAATAACTAATGTTATAGGTAAAATGAAAAGAAATAAAAATATGTATGAAATAAGTATTGTATAAAAATATAAAGTATATATAAACGTGTATGAAGTATACATTTAAAATATGTGTATTAAGTATTTAATGATTACAAAAATTACTTGGTATACTTGGTATACTTCCCACTACTTTGGAAATTTGTAATCATCATTTTAATCTCACTCAAACCATCTAATTTCCGGTCTAAACACTCACACGATTCCTAGAAATCCACCACAGCGTCTAAAAATAAACTGATGCATAGATCTTCTCAATGTTTAACTAAAAAAAAAAATACATATATATATATTTAAGCAAAAGGAAGTGCGATCACTGGATGGTTTCTTCCCTCGCCCTTTTCATGTTCAAACTTATTCTAGCACTTATTCTTATCATGCCTTTGGCATAGATTGTATATTATCTAATAACAATTATAAAAAAAAAAAATAAAACTATATTGTTATTTTAGATTCTGAGCGAAGCTGTATTGATTCTACAATGATGTGTGTTTTTTTTTTATTTTTTTATTTTTTTTTTATTTTTGTGTCTGTCATCACCTTTTAGGACAGTAAAAGTGCTTGGATTTTCTTCAATAGTAACTTTTCTGATAGGAAAGTGAATCTAGTTGGTACTTTGGGGGGTCAAAAGTAAAAATTTCCCAGTAGTTTTCACAAGCGACGTGAAAAACAAAAGAAAAATTAAGGAAAAACGGGAATTTTTACGCAAAATCTGTTTTCGAGAAAATCGATTTTGGTTTTTGGTGTAACTCTAAAACAAATGACCGTAGGGACATGAAATTTTGACTGAATGTTTATATTAGCATTTTCTATGCACCATAAAATTTACAAAATATTTTGACTCTTTTTGAGCTGTTTACGGCCATTGTCAGTTTTCAATTTTTTTAGATTTTTTTTCTATAAATATCAATACAATTTTATCTGTTGAGTAAAAAAGCTTGAAAATTTAATAGAAGGCTCCCAGGTTATTGTTTCAAAGGCAGATGAAAAAAATTAAAAATCCTTAGTCACAGTTTTTAATTATAAGCATTTAAAGTTCAAATTTTGACAAAATACGGAAAAATCACGAAAAATAGCAAATTATTTTGATGAGAATTCATAAAAATTTTTCTTTTTAAATCTAAGATTTGAAAATGTAATATAAGATTACTCATAAGTTTGTCTACCTTTATCAAAAAATTTTTGTCTAGAAGAAACTTAAATTAAATTTTTATGAGCGTCTGAAATTTATATTTTTACAACATTTGATATTTACTCGATTTCTCATGTAACAATTTTCTTATTTTATTGTAATTAAAAAACGAATGACTGTAGATACTTGAAAATTTCACTGAATGTTTATATTAGCATTTTCTATACACGATACAATTTACAAAATATTTTAACTCTTTTTGAGCTGTTTACGGACACTTTATTCACAATAATATCATCAAATATACTTGGTAAAATCATAGGCTGACTGACCGTTTTCGCTCAGAATCGTTTTTCTTATACAATGATATTATATCATTGAATTCAAATTTAACACCATCCATTACAGTGACCCACTTGTAACCTACTGTACAGCAGAGCGACATCCACTTATCCACCTTTTTTTTTTTATTATATCATATCTGCAAAGGTGGGCAAATTAATAAAAATAATTAACTCAAGTTAAGAGGACACAAGATCGATAAGTTAAAAGTTAACAATTAACAAGTTATCAACTTAACTTGATAAGTTAAATGTTACTATGGAAAAAATTATTAACTTAACTCAGTTAAAAAAAGTTAATCTACATTTTTTATTAGTATGTTGATCACATAAAGAGTGACTGTTATTTCTAATTCCCAAAATTATAATAAACATATTTATTGAACTTTTGTCATAATGTACAGTGTATGTACCTGTTTTACTTTACAATGATCATTAAATATTTAAATTATACCAACACATCCTTATTAATAATTTAACAAATCTAAAATTTGTTAACATCAAATAGGAATTTAAAGTCATATTATATTATGGCTATCAAATCTAATTAAAAATATCCATTGACAAAATTATTTTATCAAAAAAATAACAGAAAAGTTTGTATAATATTATAGTATTGGATTATTTTTATTTAAGTATAACACCTTAAAAACAAAAATTTAAAAAAATTTAACTTTATGGATTATTTTTAAATAAACTGAGCAAAGTTAAGTTATTTTAACTTTAAATTAAACTCGTTAAGTGCATAAGTTGATAAGAAAATTGACCTACTAGTGAATTTAAAAAGTAAAAAAAAAAATTAACTTCAACTTTGAACAAGTTAATGCCAACCTTTGCATATCTGCAATTAAATTGTTAATTAAAATCAATGGTCTTGTTGACGATGGCAACTGGGAGTTTTCTGTTATTTTTGAGCATGACTATAATCTCTCGCCAGTCAAAGAATGCTTGATTTACTATATGGTTGGATATCAAACAAATATTAAAATTCACAAAATGTACAATTTGGATTGGGGCATTTAAAAATCCAAATTTTTTTTCAAATTTCTGAAGCAGAATTAATAAATTTAAAATCTAAAGGCAGATTAGTGCACCCAAACTATAAATTTTATAAATTCATCACAAATATTGAAACATAATTTTCTAACAATATAAATGACCCGGATGTGAATAGCAATACGGTTGAAGATATTTTAGCCAATGAAAATTTAAATTTTCCATGTTCCATACACAAAGATGAAATTATTGATTATTCAATCCGGTATTACTAAAATATGTGCATGAGGCAATTCGCATGGCAAGTAAATCAAAAAAATTAAAAGAAAATTCAAACGGAAAAAAAATTTCCAAATTTTGGAAAACTTGAGTTATTATTTTATTTCATCTAACTATCTAACTATGATATTATATAAAATATAAAATATAAAATAATAGTGTGATAATATTATGTATCATATATTTATTTAAGTATAATATATTAATTGTAGAATAATTACCTATGCCTAAACGTTTTGTATATAATTAAAATTAAATATAAATATTAAAGTAAGTGTTTAATATAATAATTAATATTATAATATAATCAAAGTATTATAAATTAAGTATAATAAGTTGAATTTAAAAAAGATTTTAAGGGGCCTGGTGCCAGTTTTTCACATTTTCCGCAATTCTAAAAATTTTAAAAATTAAATTTTATATTTTACAGTCTGAAAATTATTACCCTATATTAGTTGAAAAAAAATTATCAAATTTGGTTAATTCTACAGAACAGGATCATTATTCCCGTAGAGCATATTTTTGTGTATAAAATTATATTGGCGCCGGGCGCCTCAACTACACAATATTATAATAATCACGTTATGAAGTGCTGCACTCTGTACTTATTTGTATAAAGCAATATACATGAATTTCAATGATGAGGGCGCACACTGTGTTCTTGAAAATTTTACATAACCATTAAGAAATCAAAGTTTTAACATTGTGCTATTGTAAAACAAATTAACACTGGGTGCGCTGTCGACGCCTGCCATACTGATGGTTAGGCGGTTACCCCCCAGTCCGGAGTAGGATAAACATTATCAGCTTGTATGTAATTTCCCAATATTCCGTATACGTTTTGCTTATAGTGAAGTGTATTTGAATGTATTTGATAATATTAGTAGAAATTGTACTTACCAACGTATACAGTTAGCTATATCAGAGTATAAAGTTTTGAGAACAATATTAATTTACTAGAACCGATATAAAACTATATCTATATATCCCGAATGGGAAGGTATAATTTACTTCCACCCATAATAAAATAATGATAAAACCCCTTGCTAGAGTGAGAAGCACCATATAAAAGCAGCCTGTCTCTTATCCACATTCCGGCACGCAAACCCCTCGGACATTAATATGGGAATGGCCTACCCATTATTTTATTATCTATGGTCGTATCCATTCTTATATTATCTATGGTGGTAACTGGTACAGAAGTCACGTGACAGATATCTATACTATTGGGGAAACCTTAGATCATATACAATGGATGGAGCCATGTGTGTATTTCTCGTATACCGAGCTGTGTCCAACATAACCACCCACCTAATCCATTTGATTTCAAGGTACAACGAGTTATTACGCATGCGTTTCACCAACAATCACTATAAAATAACTAATAAGTGGGGGGTTATGTTGGACACAGCAAATGATTAAAGTAGCTCCATCCATTGTATATGATCTAAGGGGGAAACAAAATCACAAAACGCGCTTTGGTGGAACTGTGGAAGTAAATTGTATCTTACAATTCGGGATATATAGATATAGTTTTATATCGGTTTTTTACTTTTTCTAGTAAATTAATATTGTTCGCAAAACTTTATACTCTGATATAGCTAACTGTATACGTTGGTAAGTACAATTTCTTCTAATATTATCAAACACACTTCACTTGAAGCAAAACGTATACGGAATATTGGGAAATTACATACAAGCTGATAATGCTTATCCTACTCCGGACTGGTGGGGTAACCGCCTAACCATCAGTATGGCAGGCGTCGACAGCGCGCCCACTGTTAATTTGTTTTCCCAATACGTACATCTGTAACTGAAGTACAGAGTACAAAATAGTGGTCGAGTACGATATATGGGAATTTACCGGGATGGCCGCACTGTTTGGCGAGTGTTCACTGTTCATATTAAAGCGGGTGGCAATGATGGCGGCGACTCCAACGCTCCCACCAGGGTAAACACCACTCCCCGCCTATTCGCTCACACGCACAACCGCGGTACTTCACCACCGTCCAACTCCCATATTCCGCCAGCAGCTGCCGTCGGTGGTTCGTCGTTCGTGATTTGTCCGCAACTGCCGCCGTCGGGCCGTTCGTCGTTCAGTCGGTAACCTGTTGCTCATCGACGTCTGTTCGTCGTTACTTTGTCTGTTCGTCTGTGTGCGCGTGTTGCGTTCCGGACTTTCGCACCTTTAATATATTTGATTATAATAACAGCGTTACGTTTGCAAGTTGTTTCTATTTCATATTTTTTTGCGAAAACATTTTTGGCTTGTCGCGACGTTCGGTTTTAAATATAATACACGCTATTGTGAACTATTTACAACATGAATGACGTTTTTGGACACTTAAAGTCGCTGCTTAAAACCGACGAAATATGCATCGACAACTTAGTGTTTAAATTGCACTACAAATTGACTTTTCTCATCCTACTATGTTTCTCGGCTTTATTAACATGCAGGCAGTACTTGGGCAATCCGATTGATTGCATTGTTGATGGTAGTGTTCCAATCAACGTCATGGAAACATACTGTTGGATACAATCGACGTTCAACTTACCCAATCGTATCAATGGAAAGGCAAGCAGGAATACAGCGTATCCGGGTGTCTCTAATTTCGAAGAGGGTGTTGATGGTGTAAAGTACCAAAATTATTACCAGTGGGTATGTTTTGTGTTATTCTTCCAAGCCATATTCTTTTGCATACCCAGGTACATCTGGAAAATATGGGAGGGTGGACGCATGAGAGCACTGGTCCTAGATCTCAACAGTCCACTTTCCTTCGAATCCGAACATAAGCAAATATTGGTAAACTACTTTGTCGAATACCTACACAAGCAGAATATCTATGCTATCCAGTATTTCTTCTGCGAGATCTTTAACTTGTGCAACGTCTTTCTTCAGATTTATTTTATGGACCGCTTTCTAGAAGGTGAGTTTAAAACCTATGGCTATGATGTGTTAAGAATGACCGAATTGAATCCTGAAGATCGCGTGGATGTAATGTCTCGAGTGTTTCCTAAAGTCACTAAGTGTACATTCCGAAAATACGGTCCATCTGGTACTATACAGAAAATTGACGGTTTGTGCGTATTGTCACAAAACGTTGTGAACGAAAAAATTTACGTATTCTTATGGTTCTGGTTCTGGTTTATTGCCATAATCAGCGCATTAAACTTTGTGTATCGTATACTTCTCATTATGGTACCCTATTTCCGTTTATTATTATTGAGATCAAGAACTGATTGCTTTTCTTATGAGAAATTGAACACATTAACTCAGAAGTTTTGGTTTGGTGATTGGTTTGTATTTTATCAATTGGCTAAAAACGTCAGCCCCATGGTTTTCAGGGAGATTGTGTCAAAACTGACCAAGAAGTTTGAGGGAAAAGATAATGTATAATTGTACCTAATTCAATAAATCTATTTAAAATTCACCTACCTACTAAATAAAACAAAAACAATTTTTTATACTTGATATATAGTTCAAGTAACAAATTATCAATAATAAATACAACTTTTATTTAAATATGGCTGTATACCTATGAGGCGATGTGAATATAATTTATAGGAGGTAGATAATATTTAAAATTAATTTCAAATTATGCTTAATAAAAGACTGGGATTAACAATGTACTATTATATATCTGTAATATTATTAACAACTATTTCTGAGCGTTAATTTCTAAGTAATTTTTATTCTTCACTGGTTTTTATTACCCAATTTTTATCTTGTTAGACCTAGATGCCTAGATGAGAAAATACTATTCTAATCCAAATTTTAAATGTTCCACAATATTGTATGAATGTTAATAAGCAATTGATAATTTTTCATTTATTTTAGATTATTTTTTTTTTTAACAAATGTTTTTTGTATAAATATGTATTTTAAGTTGGCTAGTGATAAATGTGTATCACTCAATTTTAATACATACTGTACTATGTGTAATTTTCAGCATCATTACTATAATTTAAATATGTATTTTTATAATTAAAATTTATAAATATCATTTTATATTTCTTATTACTATTATAATAAAAAAAATATATATTTTTTAGTTTTATTATTGTATAACTCGACGATCATTATTTTATACTCAAAATTAACTATCCAACATTTTATATTGATGTTTAACTTTGCGATAGCAACTTTTTGTTAAATAATATAGTTCAATTTTAAATGTATAAATAAATTTAAGTTACATATAATTGCTATGTCAATAAATTAAGTATCTTGCCATTATAATAAAACTGATTAATGAATATTATACTATACTGTGTTGTTCGAGACAATAAAAACATACATATATATTTAAAAAAAAATTAAGATTGGGTTTTATTATTTATTTACTGTGATATACTTTTAATTTATACAGTTCAGTCATTGTATACAAATGTATAGCAATGATTTACATTTACATTAGGATGGGCAAATTGCTCAGTTAGTGGTACTTAACTAGTTACAACTTTACTAGGTATTAACTATAGTAGCTGTCCATTGTTCTACCATATACGTTTCGTATACTTCATCGTGCATTAAATCTGGAATTAAGCCCATAATAAAGAGCCTCACATCGCCACTCTACAAACATTTTCTCTTTTTTAATTTTCCAATATTATGTGATATATGTATGAAGTCCTTTGTTTTTCCTTTTTTACTCAATTGTTTTACTTTCAAAATTATCTTCAAATCATCAGCATTAATTTTTTGGAGTTCTCTGAGCTTGTAGTTGACGATAATCGTATCTGACATGTCTAACAAAAAATCTACAGCAGCACAATTAAATAAAAAATAGAAAACCAACGGAACAAAAATGGAAATCTTGATGAAACATTTGTGAAACGTTCAAACTTTCACGTGCGTATTATACTATAATCTAAGAGTGTCCTTAGATGCATTTGTAGTTTCAAGTTACGTAATTATTTATGTTGATTTCTTCAGGAAAATTATGACACATCTAAATATTTGTTTGTATCGAGGGTTCATCAAAATAATGTATGACCTAGTTAAGTTATAACTATGGCTAAAAAATTGTTGGAGTTGCATATTTTCTATAATATTCTCTAGATTTATAGCTGACCAAGCTAGAAAAATCCATTTTATACAATAACGAGTTTAAATATGGTTAAACTTGGATAAGTGTAAGGTTATATCACACTTTAGAGTATGTTAACTTTTAATTTATAAATGTTCAATCTCGTTTTGGTATTGTGTGCTGCGATGAATGTATAATTGACAATGGTTTTAATATTGATAATAGTCTGAAGACTAGGTAAATGGTAAGTTGTAAATATTTGAAAGTTGTTGACTTCATAATGACTTATGAGACTGGCAAAGAATTTTAATCAAGATGCTTTATTATTAGTGAGACCTATCCTTGGATATGGCTCTGAGGTATGAGATCCCTATACAGCAGGTAATTGTATTAAATAAAACATGCATTGATTATATTGAAAATCAATGTTAATTAATACTATTTAGGTACCAATATTTAAAAATGATAATTAATAGTATTGATATTGTCAAATTATTACCTTTTAAATGTAGCATTAGGTACATAGTTTATGTTGTATTGAACACCATCTATTTATAGTAAAGGTTAGTAGTTGGCACTAGACTTAATATACAAGTGTATAACTGTCTCATATGTTTGAAAAATTATAGATTAACATATGGAATAAAAATATGTTTGTATCCTATAAGGTCATTTTATTGAATTATTCAACACTTAATAACAAAACTTAATACAAAAATAATTTATAACTCCAGAGTATTTTCATAAGCAATATGTAGATTAATTAGGTAGGTAGCTATTACATTTTTCAATGTTAAAATTTATTAGAATGTTTGCATGATATCAATGTTGTTTTGGACCTGATAAATAGGTAATTAATAAAACCAAACTAAGTACACGTCTTGTGTATAAAACAGATTGATAAAAAATAAATAACATTAATAAAATAATTTAATTATTGTCGTACAACAGTCTTCAAAATATAAATCTATGATTATCGTAAGATTTCATGCCTATTCAATAGTATTTAAAATATTTTGTACATGAGCTTCTACACATTATACATTTTATAAGCCTTTCAATGGTCATATTAGCCGAAACAATATTTTATTTATTTAAATGGACAATTCCCAAGAAAAGAGAAATATAGTACAAAGATTGTTAAATGTAAACCTAAAATATAGGAAAAATATAAACAAATAATCAATAGGTAATATATTATAGTAACACATTGGTAAGGTATAATCATAAGTTATTTATAATGTTAACAAGATAAATATTAAAAGTGAAATATTATTTTTACAAAATAAATCAACATACAGTATATTTACTTGGCTCATTAATTTAATATTATCAGAGTGTTTTGACTGTTTTGAGAGTAGTTGGAACGATGAAATGGCACATAAAACATATTATATTGCCTAGTTCGACAACCTGGAACCAAGAAGTTAAATTTAATTAATAGTTCAGAGCAATTAATAATACCGTTCACTAGTTTGAAAGTAAAACAAACATCAGATCTAAGTCTTCTGACCTCCAAAGTTTCTAAATTTGTTATCGATAGCAAAGGTGAGTAAGATGTGTGATTTTGTCATTGAGTACCACATATAAATGCAAATACCCTTAAAACTTAATGCTGGGTATTCTGTCAGTTGATCTAGCTGAATCCAATGTGAAAGGAGACCATAAAATAGAGTTGTACTCAAGTACCGACTGAACAAAATAGGGATAGAGAGATTTCAATGCAGATTTCATACATACATGATTGATAGGTAGATCAATATTTATTGATAAGCTAACATAAATTTAAATTTTATGATAATGTGTAACAGCTACTTTTTGTGAGGAAATTTCCTGTATAAAACATAGCAGATAAACAGTTACAATGCTGCATCCAACATATTATATACCAACATAGTTCATAAGTTCAATATGTAATAACAATATTTAGATATAGGACGGCCACATAAATCTTACGAATATACAAATCAATTATGTATTTTAATTAAAATTATAATATTCATGATTAATAATTTAACGTATTTTAACCTGTTAGTTCTGTATTATAACATATTCATATTTCATCATAAAACTGTTTTAAGTTTAATCTATATTTTAAATTATTTATTTTGCTTAGAACAAACAAAATATAGGTAGATAAATGGCCATAGTATTGTTTGAATGACTAATGATTTTATATTATTTATTAACAATATACAATAAATATATATTTACATGTTACAAATAATAATAACGAATAATAACATTTTAAATGAGTAATTTAATAGTTACAAAAATAATTTTGCATAATAAATCAAATACAGTTGTGATAGTTGTGATATATCACAAATAAATAATTAAAATAAAGTAAAGTATTGGTTCTATAAATTAGCTGTTTATAGTGAGAAATTTGATTTAATTATTAAAAAATGTGTGGACTACTACTCAAAGTGGTTTGACCTGGTAGAATGAATATATAAAATATATACAGAAATAATCTCTAAAACAAAGACAATATTTAGCTCCAACGGTATTCCAAAGTCATTTATAGCCGATAAACATGCCAATGGACTCGCGGAAAAAACAGTTCAAACTTGTAAGAAACAACTAAAAAAAAGTCATGAAGGAAAAATAGACTTAGAACTACTAATGTTGAAATACCACTGTATGCCTATAGTCAATGGAAATTCAGCTCCCTATGAGTTATTAAATAGTAGACTTTTGAGAACTTAACTTCCTATAACCAAGCAAAGCTTAGAAACTGAAGTACAAGTAGGAATAACTACAAAACTAAAAGATAAAATCAAAAAATTGGAACGATAAAACAGCTAGGAAAAAAGTTACATCTTACGAAAATAATCAAAATGTTTTTAATTTTTATACAAATTAACAATAAAACATGGTCCCCGGAAAAATTATAGCAAAACCACACAAACCACACTCTTATTTTGTTGTTAATAATAAAGGTAATACAGTAAGAAGAAATTCCATCATTTAAGACCTAGAAAGGACAACTTAATGCAGTGCAAAAAAAAATGTCATGATTATACTTAATATATGTTGTAAGTAAATTGATATCATCCGTTACAATATTTATAAAACAATAATTGCGTTATTCTCAAATAAAAAAAATATTTGTTTCTATAACTATAACTATAGCTATAACTTCTAAAATAATAGTTTCCGGTAAAAAAAAATTTACACCGTCGTTTTAAGCATAAAATAAAATTTTTTTAAAAAAAAAAAAATTGAAAATCGTGAGGGGGTTGGTAAAGTGCATTTTGGCCCAATTAATAAATAAAATGTAATATATTATTGATTAGGTATTCTCGATTGGTCATTCAAATTCGATATGCCTACCTCTGATACCTCTATAATCAATACCTACTTGCTAAAATATTTACTGAAAATAATTTAGTTTACCTAACTAAAATGTCATAATTGGAATAATAATATTTATGGATGATATACTTAGGTGTACTTAGGTAAGAGCAGGGAGGCACCTACCGACAAACGTTCTCATAAGTTCATATAACTTATAAAGTTGTACAACTTTATATATTATACTTTTTTTTATTATTAAGATAAGATGTTCCTAGCCTTGGCTATCTACATCTAATGATATTTACGATGGTACATTTTTAACAATCTGAACATGATTATTAATTTATAGAAATTAAAATAGTAAGATGAGTTTGGTAACTAGTATGTACAATAGTGATCGTTAATATTAGTGATAGTACACCGAGACGTAACTGACTATAATTTAAGTAAGTAAACTGATATAATAATAATTAACAATATAAAGAAAAAATAAACAGATATAATATATAAAACAAGTTATAAAGCTTAATATTAGTCGCTACGAGTAATGACAGCTGCTGTATATTGTGTGGAGATGTTAAACCAGAAGGTCATGCGGACTTCCACGTTTTAATCTACGATGAGGCGGATGTACGTGGAGTACACCAAGTTTAAAAACAAAATATGAATAAATTCAGTCATACAAAACATTTTTTTTTATTTATTTTTTTTTTTACAAGTAATATACAATCTGTATCATTGATACAATAAGAATATATGCTAAGAGTAATATACACAGGAAAATAATTTTATGAATGGAGCCACCCATTGATGACACTCTCTGTATACAAAACATAAAATCAATAACTGAAAACTTTCGTACAAACAATTGACAAAGTACAATAATATACACCTTGCACAATTATGTTTTTAGATTCTGAGCGGTGCAAGGAGCTGGTTTTACAATAGTTTTTTACACAGTTTTTTATAGTCATTTTAAGTTCAAATTTGAACGAAATTACATATTAAAAAAGGTGGGAAAGTGGATGTCGCTCTGCTGTGCAGTATGTTACAAGTGGGTCACTGTAATGGATGGTGTTAAATTTGAATTCAATGATATAATATCATTGTATAAGAAAAACGATTCTGAGCGAAAACGGTCCGTCAGCCTATGATATTACCAAGTATATTTGATGATATTATTGTGAATAAAGTCATTTATATATAACCTATTTACGTGGAACCTTGTTTTAAATTTTTAATCCTTAGCTACAAAAGTTGAACATTTTATAAATTTTTAACTACAAAATAATTATTACATTTTAAATTTGATAAATTTTGTAAAATTTGAACTTTAAATGCTTATAAAAAAAAATTGTGCCTATATATTTTCAATATTTTTCAACTACTATTGTAACAATATATCAGGAGCCTTGCATTAAATGTTCACGCTTTTCTACCAAACAAATAAAATTTTAATGATATTTATAAAAAAAAAAACTAAAAAAATTAAAAACAGACAATGTCCGTAAACAGCTCAAAAAGTGTCAAATTACTTTCAAAAGTTTATCGTGTATAGAAAATGTTAATATAAACATTCAGTGAAATTTTCAAGTATCTACAGTCATTCGTTTTTTAATTACAACTAAATAAGAAAATCGTTACATGAGATATCGAGTGAATATCAAATGTTGTATAAATATGAATTTCAAACGCTCATAAAAATTTAATTTGACTTTCTTGTAGACATTTTTTGTTTGATAAAGGTAGACAAACTTATGGATAATCTTGTATTACATTTTCAAATCTTAGATTTAAAAAGAAAAATTTTTATGAATTCTCAATTCAAAATAATTTGCTAATTTTCGTGATTTTTCCGTATTTTGTCAATATTTGAACTTTAAATGATTATAAATAAAAACTTTGACTAAGGATTTTTAATTTTTTTCGTCTGCCTTTGAAACAATAACCTAGGAGCCTTCTATTAAATTTTCAAGCTTTTTTACTAGCACATCATATAATAATATAACGCGTTTCCAGTGTGCACTTAGTAGGTACCTAAGTAGTCGCATAGAATATTTTTTTTTTCTTTATTATCCTCCTCTGTAGACTGTAGCCATAACGAATCGCTTACCTAAGACTGATGTTTTGTGACTCATAACTTATAACACATTAAATCATGACGTATACATAATATTGTGTTCATAATTATATTTTTTAGGTACAATATATATTTTATACAATTAACAATTAATTATTATTTTCATTATAATATATTATTATATTTTGTTATAACTTATAGATACATGGTAATTACTAATTAGGAGTAAAATATAAATGTGAATTTATATTTATATTTCTGGACTTTCTTTCCGTGGGCTTTTTTTTCGCCTAAATCAGTGGTTCATAATTGTTGGTCCGTGGACTCATCTCAAGTAGTTCGTAATGCTAAGAAATATTTGTCATGACAATCAATTTTATTATTTAAAAACTGAAGAATGAAATGAATGAAATGATATTTAATATCATTTACGATTTAATGTACTTACGTAATTTTTCCATTATACGTTCATCGTTAATGGTTAATGGCTGGCAGCCTAATCTACGGAGCGATCGATAACGATTTCTACATCGGTTTATGCATATTCAATTTATCTATATTAAATACCAAAATTTAAATTTATATCACCTATTTTTTTTTACTAAATTATTCATTAAAAAGCTAAAATATTTTTCCATATTTTAGTTATATATTATATATTCCAGTTTAAACTATATTTATGATTTTATTATGTAGGTACTTATAAAAAACAAATGTGTAAGTATAGGGGAAGAGATAAAATTAAGTCATGGTCCATGACAGTGGAAAATTTACAAAAGAGGTCCGCGTGCCTAGTATTGAGTTGGGAATAGGAGCAGACAGGATAGTGAATAAGCGACTGGCTATTCAGCGATTTTTTATCAGACTACTATTGTGTTTTCTTACCAGTTACCACAGTAATTGTTGCCTATTTAGCTTACTTATTACCTTACATAATAGTTACATAAGACTGATAATAATAAAAGACTTGCTACAATTTTTAGTGATTTTATTATACCACGGCCTCGACCACGACCATTGGCGCAAATAGGGGGGAGGGAATTGGGGGGAATAAGTACCCCCAAATGTCGGTCAAGTACCCCCCAGTTCAAAATCTAGAATTTAGTACTAATTTTTATATTCTGTGGTACTAAGCAATATGGCCTATGGGGATTGAGTCCCCCCAAAAAATTTAGCCAATTTCCACCTATGACCACGCCCGTGTTAAACACTTACAGACTACAAATTAGGAACTTGGCTTCCTAGTATGCAGTCAGAAAAACAATATTTATAAGAAGAATTAAAACTACATCATACCAAAAATATTTAATGTATTTAAGTATATCTATAAATATTTGTGTTGGTATAATGAATATTCTTAAATAAATAATTACAAAAAATAAAAACAAAATAACTTTAATTCAATCTTTTTGTTATATTTTATTTACACTGAATATGAAACATTATTATGACTGACCCATTCTATATCTAATATACAGTAGAACGGTACCCACTTGCCTGCCTTTTAATAATATAAAAATTATAATAATATACTATTATTAATTCCAAGTTAAAAATTCTATATAAAGATAAATTCCATTTATCATTTGATATTCTGTTGCAAAATCCAATATTCGTAACTTAAATCTAAAGCAGTTAAGAAAAGAAAAAATTAACATTTATTTTATATTTTTCCGGCTCTTTGGCAATATAATTTTAGTTGTCTGGTAGTCAGCTAATTGTTGACATGAGCTGGTCGCTAGGAGTAATAAAAACGGTATAAAAACAATACGTTTAGTATATCGTATGAATTCAATTATTTAGAGAAATTCATTTTATTTCTATTCTTTGTATAATAGTATAATAGTATAATACGTTATGACTTGGTAAAAACTGTATAATATACATAAACAGAGACGAATTTACACAATTGCCGCCTCTAGGCAAATTTTATTTTGTCGCTTCATAAAACTTATCAATGAGAAAACGTATTTTTAGGTACTTATTTAACATAACTACTATAAAAAATAAATCTTAAAGAGTGATACTAAACAATAATTATTGGTTATGTTTATAAACTGTTCTGATTAAGAAAATAGTATACCAATACAATATTTATTAAAGTATAACCTATCACCATTTTTTCGAATACATTTGCTCTACGAATCAAATATAATTACGGTATACATATTATAATTAGGTTCGGAGGTTCTTTAAACAAACTAATGTGTTTAATCAAATTTAAATTATATTATTATAATAATATAATTGCTCTTATTTCTTTCTACGAACCGATAGTCGCCCACATTAGTGTTAAACATATCAATTTATCATATGTATAATGTATGTATTGTGTGTGTACGCCGTGCGGTCGAACAACCCGCGAGTGATTATTAATTATTTTTACGAGTTTCCCGGCAGTGTGTCGATAATTGACTAGGACGTTTATTGTTATGTCTTATAAAGAAAAAATGTTAATTATAGAAACAAAAATGTGTTATGTTTAAATATTCAGAATAATCTCCCCCTTCATTACAAAATCTAAAAAAATCTAGTATTCCCAAAAAAATATTGATCTAAAATTGCCGCCCCTAAAAATCTGCCACCCTAGGCCTACTTTGCCTGACGCTAAATCCACCATTGTTCATAAATAGAAAATAATCAAAAAATAAACAAAATTTAAAATGTATATTATATACTACCTACCTAGTTATTAGTAGCGTTGGGCGGTGGCTCGATAATAGATAAATAGCTCTATGTAATTTTGATCAGATAATATGTTATTTAGATTCTGAGTGGAGCGAGGAAGCTAGTGTTTCTTTTTATATTTAATGTATCCCGTAAACAAAATATCTACCAGAAGGAGTGCTTCGATTTCAACATATAGTACATTATCTTTTAGAAAATTGGAACAAGATGGTACTTTAGACAGGTCATTTTTCGATTTTCTCAATAGTTAATTGAAGCCACAGGAAAAACCACCGATAAATTACGAAAAACCGCTAAAAATGGGATTTTAATTTCTAACGCTTTGTTTATCACCATAGAAACGAATAAAAAATAATAATACCTATTATTAATATAAATTCAACTTACAGAATTTAATAAATAATAACAATATCCAGACTGATAAACCGTCTCCGCTCAGAATCGTCTTTCTTATACAATGATATTATATCATTGAATTCAAGTTTAATACAATCCTTTATACACATTTGGTCACATTGTAACCTACTGTACAGCAGAGTAACATCCACCTACCCACTTTTTCAATAATAATATATTAAAATATATGCGCAACAATTTTATTAGTTGACCAGGAGATTTTCTGTGTACACAATTATATTGGCCAACAATAACCAGCGCTCGTATACATTTAAAAATGTATCAAAATCGTTGTAAATTGTAATGTTAGAGGAAAAAATGTATGTATCAGCTATGCATTTATATTAATCAATAATTTTCTATTTAAAATTAAATTTTTTTTTAAATGTATAAAAAAATAATATTATTTAAGTAGGTAGTACAATTTACAACAATTGAATGTATAAAATATAAATGATACAGTTTTTGTTGTAATAATACCGATATTTATTATACATTTCTGTCATGCTCTAATTTTATATTAAATTAGTGATGTTTGTTCCGTCGTCGTAGGTTTTATCGTATTTTATCTTATCTTTTAATTATGCTGTGTATGTTGTATCAATTTAATTTGTACTTCATAATTAAATCCGTTGTTAAAGGTCAGATTTAATTAATAATCAGTTTAACTAAAAATTTAAGAATATCCGAAATATTCTGCTTTAACGATAAAATAATCTTATAATTTATAAATTATAAATGTAATAGGAAACCCATTGATTTTTAAAAGCTTAGTACCTATTGTAATATAAAATTATAAAAAAAATTTATTTTTTTATTAAATTATTAGTTGTTATTGAATTTTTTTAGTATCAAATAAAAAATAAATTATTAAATATTAAAATATTGTTATAATAATGTACCAGATTTTGAGCAGAGCGATTAATATATTGATTTTATAGTACGAAGGTGTGTGTTTTTTCTGTCTGCCATCACCTTACGGGGCAGTAAAAATGCTTACATGTTCAACTTTGGTGGTAGTTTCTGGTAGAAAATTGGATCTTGTTGATACTTACTACTTAGGGGTACTTTAATTTCGAGTACTTTTCAAAATAACAAGGAAAGGTCGAAATAAAAATTAAGAAAAATTGTGAATTTATACACAAAACCAGGATTCGACAAAATCTAATAGTTCCTTTTAGTGGTGATACTCAAAAACGAATAACCGTAGATACTTGAATTTTTCACTAAATGTTTGTGTTAAAGTTTTCTGTGCATGAAAATATTTTGACAATTGTTGAGCTAATTTATTTAAGACATTTATTTTGATTTTTTTTTTCTATAAATATTGATAAAAATAATTTCGCTTCGTTAAGTTTGAACATTTAATACAAGGCTCATCATAAGTAAAGTTGTTAATTGACCAATTAAAAAATACCGAATATACATTCAGCTTTGTCACAATATTTGTTATAGGCTTTTAAAGTTAGAAATATGACAAAATTCGTAAACATTGTGAAATTTTAACTAAATTTGATATTTACGATTTTGGTTGTTTTGTTGTACCTAATCCAAAACTATGTTTCGTGGAGATTTGAAACTTTTACGTACTCTTACGTACTTAAAATGTATATTATATACCAGCGATACTCAACCTGCGGCCCGCGGGCCGCATGCGGCCCTCCAACGATTTATATGTGGCCCGAACAGAACTCGTTGAATTGATAGTGTGAAACTTCATATTCAAAAATGAAATATGCAAAGAATGTGTACAGAAATCGGCTTACTGATTCACATCTTGACGACTTGTTAAGAGTAGCATGCAGCAACTACGGTAACCGGCCAAAATAGCGAAAAAAAAATAGCGAATTAAAAATATCGAAAATACAAATAACGAAACTTAATTATAGCGAAAAATAATATATCGAATGTTTAGGGGAAAACTTGTTTTTATAGTAAATATTAAACAGAGATTAGAGAATAATGTAATCTTTATTAGTCTGTCATTATTATTGTGAGTACAATTCAAGGTAATATCCGTTATCGCTTTTGTCGTTTTGTCGTGAATAGTGTACATAATGTAACCTATACTATATGGACATCAAATTGTTTTGTACGACGTTCGACAACGTGACAATCGTTTGCAAAGTGTTGTGCTTATTATTATATTTCTTATATGAACTGTATTTTTTAAATTTGATTTTTTAAGTTAAGGAATTTATTAAATCTAATAAAAATAAGCTTTTACTAGTTTATAATAGTTATACATAAAGAGAGGAAAAAATGTACAAGGAATCGAAGTATTGGAAATGTATAGATATGAAATGTAAGGGTCGATTAACAACTACAAGTGATAATATAATTAAAAAAGAGCCTTCAGAGCATAACCACGTTCCAGATATATGCAAATTAGAAGAAAAAAAAGAAGTCGAGAGAATGAAATCCCAAGCACTATCGTCACAAGATAACCCTCAACAAATAATCGCTTCATCACAATTAAATCCAGTGATATCAGGTGCATTACCCGAAATATCTAATTTAAAACACACGCTAAGAAGAGTACGCCAACGTAATGATTGTGCACCGCCGAATCCTCAGTCACTTTTTAACCTCCAAATACCCGAAAGGTATACTTTAACTAAAGATGGAAGGCAATTCATGGTTAACTAGGTTAACAATTTCAATTCATAAAAAAACTATATACAATCATGGATAATAATATTACTGTTAAGTTGACTCTACACAGCGTTTGAAAAAAAAACAACGCCCATGAACATTTAAAATACTCAGTTTAATCCTATCCTACAGCCTTTGCTGGACAATTTTGACTTAAGGCCCTATTATATTTTTGCAACTTAGTAAAATATTTATGTAATTTTTTGTAAAGTCACCGATAAATTTATACTATGTCAGTACAATGGCCTAGTATGTTTAATGTTTATATTATAATTAATATAAAATATTTTGTAATATTATAAACTATTCTACCATGTTAATACTCGTAATTCACATTCAAATAATTATATACAGTTATAATTTTAAAATAGTAGTATATTTTTTCTTGTTAAATATACCAACTAGTGTTATCAATTATGTTGTACAAACTACTAACAAAATCAAAAACATAAAAAATATTAAAAATAAAAATAACTTATATACTTATTGGTCTGTTTTATTTAACACTTAATATATACTAAGCAATGCGGATTTGCCTTTTTTTCTCCTGTGGAAACAAACCGTTTAATTTTTTTTTGGAGATCATTATGAGATTCCCATATGCCATCAATTCTTCGAATATATGATATATAATGACCCATTCCATATGCCACAACGCCATAAAAAACATATCTATCACAGAATTAAAACTCATAAATATTAAATAAGTAATTGTATAAATTTAGTGAAAATATATAAAACCTACGAATGCTTGTGGTAATAACGCATCATGTGGCCCAAGCTTAAAATTAAATTATAATAGTGTTTAAACTGTGCCTATTGTTATTTCTCATCGCATGGTGGACCTGTCGTTACTTGCGTGCTGTACTTCTTCGGGTTTTCCTATTTTTTGTGTAGTGGCACAGTCTAAATATGCCATTGACGATTTCTGTAGACAACAATAATATTATGGGCTAGACTTTACCAATTGATAAAAATATTATTAAATTAAAGTGATTGTGTTGTCATTTGCAGTCCAGACTTCCAGTCGCATACCCTTGCATTTTACTAACCTTAATACACCGTGTTTATAATGGTAAGTTAAAAAAAAATTTGAATCACAATAGTGTGTACCTATTATTAAAATTAATTTATTAAATGATACAGCCGTAGGTGATTCTTTTAATAGTCCGCACTAATTTCATATTTGTTGATTTAATTGTTGTATGGCATAAAGAAGTTAAAATAGCATATATTTTAATATTGCTTAGTTATTAGGATACATTAATCCTACAGGATTAACTTTAACTAATTGAAATTAAATTATCAATATGTTATAATATATTTAAGATTCCAACTGAAACAATAAAGGTATTGGTTTTACAATAATATATTATATTACAATCTGAGCAGAACGATGAATGTATTGATTTTACAATAATAAATGTGCTAATTTGTATAGAACCTACTGTAGGTATAATGGTATATATTATAATGTAGAATAGTAAACAAATATTATGAATTATTTTTGAGTTATTTACTCAAAGATTATAATAAAAATGATTAGTAAATACAATTGATAAAAAATGTTCTTTATAATATACCTTTTACCGCAAATAACCAATACGGTAACTTTTTTTTATAGTAAACATTTCGCTCACATTATTCCTTGTATATTAGGTGTATAGGGAAGTATGTGTTTATTATATTTGGTTAACACTTCAAAGTGTAACACATAACATGTATTTAAAAATTATGCTATCCTTTATAAGGCATATGTAACGTCGACGGGTTTCTCACTCGCACGACATAATATAATAATAAATTATAAAATATTGTATCTGATTTTTGTGTTTTTCTTTAGTTAATATCAAATATATATATATTATTATAACTCTTGTATTATTATTACTGTTATTATTAATATTAATATTGTTATTATTATAGTATAATTAAGTTCATCAAATGGTACGCTACGTAGGTACTTAAATGCATAATGTTGTATATTGTAATTTGTAAGAGTAAATCAGCGTTGTCATCGTTTTATATATTTTAGGCATTAATAACGACTATTATTTTGTATCATATTATGTGTGCTAAGCAATGCGTGAAATTTTATATACTATGTGGACATGAATGGCCATTCAATGGAAACCAAGTTTGTTACAATTATTAACGTTCACCTATTTGTTTTATATTAATTATACTATAGACTACTACTAGCTGATCCCGCGCACTTTGTTGCCAAAAAATCTTATTTTATCATTACGCCACGCGAAGGCTTGGAGTGTACAACAAATATATTTTTGTGTGCATTTTTTTTTAGAAAATATGAATTTTTTATTAAACAGATAATTAATTAACATTTTATTTATTCAGTAGATTTTTTATGAAATATCGATTTTTTATTTAAAATATTAATTTTTAACAAATATTGATTGTTTATCAAATAAGGATTTTATATAATTTTAGATTCTGAGCGAAGCGATGAATGTATTGATTCTACAATGATGTGTGTTTTTTTTTTTTATTTTTTTAATTTTTTAATTTTTAATTTTTTTTTTTTATTTTTGTGTCTGTCATCACCTTTTAGGACAGTAAAAGTGCTTGGATTTTCTTCAATAGTAACTTTTCTGATAGGAAAGTGAATCTAGTTGGTACTTTGGGGGGTCAAAAGTAAAAATTTCTCAGTAGTTTTCACAAGCGACGTGAAAAACAAAAGAAAAATTAAGGAAAAAACGGGAATTTTTACGCAAAATCTGTTTTCGAGAAAATCGATTTTGGTTTTTGGTGTAACTCTAAAACAAATGACCGTAGGGACATGAAATTTTGACTGAATGTTTATATTAGCATTTTCTATGCACCATAAAATTTACAAAATATTTTGACTCTTTTTGAGCTGTTTACGGCCATTGTCAGTTTTCAATTTTTTTAGATTTTTTTTCTATAAATATCAATACAATTTTATCTGTTGAGTAAAAAAGCTTGAAAATTTAATAGAAGGCTCCCAGGTTATTGTTTCAAAGGCAGATGAAAAAAATTAAAAATCCTTAGTCACAGTTTTTAATTATAAGCATTTAAAGTTCAAATTTTGACAAAATACGGAAAAATCACGAAAAATAGCAAATTATTTTGATGAGAATTCATAAAAATTTTTCTTTTTAAATCTAAGATTTGAAAATGTAATATAAGATTACTCATAAGTTTGTCTACCTTTATCAAAAAAAAAATGTCTAGAAGAAACTTAAATTAAATTTTTATGAGCGTCTGAAATTTATATTTTTACAACATTTGATATTTACTCGATTTCTCATGTAACAATTTTCTTATTTTATTGTAATTAAAAAACAAATGACTGTAGATACTTGAAAATTTCACTGAATGTTTATATAGCATTTTCTATACACCATAAAATGTTGAAAATATTTTGACTCTTTTTGAGCTGTTTACGGACATTGTTAATTTTCAATTTTTTTAGTTTTTTTTCTATAAATATCAATAAATTTTTATTTGTTGGGTAAAAAAGCGTGAAAATTTAATATAATGCTCCTGATATATCGTTCTAATAGCAGTTGAAAAATATTAAAAATACATAGGCACAATTTTTTTTTATAAGCATTTAAAGTTCAAATTTTGACAACATTTATCAAATTTATAATTTATTTATTATTTTGTAGTTAAAAATTTATAAATTTTTAACTTTTATGGCTAAGGATTGAAAATTTAAAACAAGGCTCCACGAAAATAGGTTATATATAAATTACTTTATTCACAATAATATCATCAAATATACTTGGTAAAATCATAGGCTGACTGACCGTTTTCGCTCAGAATCGTTTTTCTTATACAATGATATTATATCATTGAATTCAAATTTAACACCATCCATTACAGTGACCCACTTGTAACCTACCGTACAGCAGAGCGACATCCACTTATCCACCTTTTTTTATTTTATTGCATATAAAAAATCAATATTTAATCTAAATGGAAAAATAAATCTTAATATTAAGAATTTATTTGGTAAAAATCCATAATTTAAAAAATCTATAATTTAAATCTTAAAAAAAATTATGTTTGATAAATGCTCAATAAAAAATCTGTAATAACTAATAAGAAAATAAAAAATCAAAAAAAAAATCTATATTTAATAAAAAAACTTTTGACAAAAAATTCGTACTTTATAAAAAAAAAAGAAATTGAATTAAAATCTATTTGCTGAAAAATTCATAATTAAATAAATCTTTACTTGATAAAAATACTAATAAAAATAGTATTTGTTAAAAAATCAATAAAATATCTGTTAAAAAATTTTTTTTATCATTTTGTATAATATACAGATATTTTATTGATTTTTTATCCCTGTTGTATTCCTGATTCACCTATTCCTAATTTGCATACTGCCATACTTACAATTAGGGTTTTAAAATTTCATGAAATTTATTTTCTTGAAATATTTCATTTTGATGAAAAATAAAAATAAAATGTTTATTATACCTAAAAGCTTATAGTCGTCAACTTCTAAGTGAATATTTTTAAAAGTTGGTTTATTGTATGAAACAAAGAAAATATGTAACATATTGACATATAATTTATAAGTTGTTTAACAAATCTATAATAGTTATAACAAACTATATGATCTAAGTATTAAATAATGAGCCCAGAGCACCTTCACATCACTCAGCCACATACACACACACATTATACGACTTTTGTACACTTTATAATTACTGAAAATACACTATTATTTCATTCATTGTTGGAATGGACTTCAACTTCATTTCAAACCATTATCTTTTGGATCGCTGATATAAAACAATATTTTAAAACTCAGGTAAAAAATGTTTTTCTTCTCAAAATAATGCCAGGAATATTTTTCAGCACTATATAATATAGAATATACAAATATGAAATAATAAATCAACGAAAATAATACGTTTTTCTTTAATTCTAAGTGTATAATCAATTTATTGTTTCTAATCATCTATAACCTAACACGTTTAAAAGAAGAAAAAATATTTTTCATAATTTCATTGTAATATTTCAAGAACAGTGAAATTTTCAATTTCAAATGTAGAACCCTACTTACAATTAATTTATAGAGCTATATAAGGTGGTGTATATACATATATACTATATGCCTGGAATGTTTTAGTTTTTAATCAATTTTAATTTTTTTTGTTAACGTATGTGTAATATTATATTTTAGATTTTTAAACACAGTTAAATTTTAAAAATATACCAGTCCTATACTATGATGCGGACCTAGTGGGTGCCACGTGGGTGAGGTGATATTGAGGTAACCAAGTTTATACGACAAAAAAAAGAAACACAACTTTTGAAATGCTATGGTTAACTTTATTGAATGGATAACAAAAAAAAAACCGAAAAAAGAAAAGACGATTGGCCGGGGACGTGTAGGTGTCCGTCTCGTGCGGGTCGTCGATCATGAACACCTAACATTACAATCCGGTTCACCCAACGGCCGGCCGACGGTTCACAGCGCGGGTGTCGCGCGCCGGCGTCGTCCGTCGTCGATTGGCGGTTTGTTTGAGAAGCGTAGCGCGGCTTTCCGCGTAAAAGGCTATTTGAATTCAAACAGCTATTACGCGGGACCGCGTCATACTCCCCCCCCCCCCAAACCGCCAACGGCGGTGGTGTTCCGGCCGTAGCCGGTGTCGTCAAAGGGTGTGTGTGGAGGGTGGTTGTGGTAGACACCTGTCCGTGGGTACGCTTTTCCAGCTGTGTTCAGCGGGCGTGGCCCTGGTGGTGTCTAGGCATGTTGGGGGGACGTGGGGGGACTGAAGTACATGAGGCTGACCTCCATGTCTTCAGTTCCAGCCATGCCTGCGTCCGTCTCACCTAACAGGTCCGCCTCCTCTTCCGGGGATATTTCCATATCCGCGGTTTGAGGGTTCGCGGCTGTTAGTTTTTCCGCGGTTCCGGTTGCTCCGGAAGTGTTAGTCACTTCCGGTACCGTGACCACGGTGAGGTCTGGTGTCGCAGGCTCTGGCTGTGGCGGGACGGGGGCTGGTGTTGGCGCCGGTTTTTCCAGGCGGTGTTGCTGGGACGTCTGCTTTGCCTTGTATTCCCGCATCCGCTGTTTGTTCCGGCGCTGGCGGGCGTTGAGTGAGGCCGGTGGTGTTGTGTCGGTGGTGGTGTCCCTTATTGGCAGCGGGTTGACGGGCGTTCCCGATGGCGGGATGGTCGACGTCCTTGGCGCTGGTACCGGGCTCTTCATCAGTGGGTGGGGTGGCAGTCTCGCAGGCGCCCGACTTGTTGTCGTTGGTGGCGCCGGTCGTGTTCGGATCGCCGGTCGTGCTGCGGCTGCCGGTCGTGCCGTGGCCGTCTTTCTTTTTTGCTAGGACGATGGGTGCGGCCCACGGGGATGTGCTCTGTTCTACCAGTCCCTGCTCTTCCATGTCCCGTATCATGGTGTCGATTGTGGCCTGTTTTACCGGTGGGTAGGGATATGGTTTGAGTGCTATGGGTGTTTGGTTTTTGAGAAGGATGTCGTGTTCAATTAACCTGGTGCGACCTACCCTACCGTTGAATACGTCCGGATAGTTGCGTACTACTTCGGCGAGTTTCACGCGTGTGTGGTAGTCACCGTTTATTGTTGATTTGTCGACATCTAGTGCTGGGGTTGGGGTGGGTGTCCGCCCTTTCCAGCACGCTGTTGTTCTCCTATCCGAACCTAAATGGATAGTGCTCGTTGTGTAGTCCCAGGTGACTTCGTTTTGTACGAGAAAGTCGTGACCTAGGAGCATGTCGCAGTACAAATTTTCCAGAATGGCTGCGTTGAAGGTGACCGTGAGGTCTCCGATTCTGGCTACGAATGTGGAGGTACCACTTGTCATTGTGGTATGTCCGTCCGCCATTCGTACCTGAGTTGGTTGTCCGTGTGGGGGTGTGCCATATTTATGTGCTATGTTCGGGCTTACATACGATTTTTGTGCTTGTGAGTCGAGTAGAGCTGTTACGGGGCCTGACCTAAATTCGAGTTCGACCGCGGGGGTCGGAATTTTGTCGGGGCATACACGTTTAGCGTTATTCGACAGTGGTTGTGATGTATAGCTGGGTAACTGGTTCTTAACCGCGTTATCGGTACTATGGGGAGCGGTTTGCACCGCCATTACCAGAGCATCCGTTTCGGTTACCTCTGTGCTATGGGTGTGTACCGTATGAGTACGTGTTAATTCCGTAGTAGGGGTCGTTGTGTGTGGTGATGATGACCTGCTACTTAACGGAATTTTAATGTTTTTGATGGGTGATATATCTGATGACGCCGAGTTTATCGATGCGCGTTTGATAGTTATATCCCCGTCTGTATTGCCGAGCGTTGTGTGTGGTGGCGTGGTTGTATGTGTGTGTGTGTGTGTGTTTGAGGCGGCGGCGTGGACAATTGTCCGTCGACTCATTTCCCGTTTCCCGAACGCGGCGTGTTCCCGGGGCAGTCACTGTTCCAGTGAGGACCTCCACAGTACCTGCACGGGTTGGGCGGTTGCGTTTTACCTGCAGTACCGTCCCGTGTACGCGGTTGCGGCGGGCGGGTTTGGGAATGTGATTTGTACGCCGGTTTCTGCTGTTGTTGTGTGGGCGTTTCGTCTGGTGTGTATTCCAGGATTCCAGCTACCCGGCGGAGGTCTCCGAAAGTCGCTGGTCTCTGCAATCGTATATGCGGTATTCGTTGCGCGTTAGACCGGCTATCGTACCGACTAGCTGTGTTTCAGATAGCCCGGTATTGACGCGGCGCGCGAGTTGGTTTTTTTGTGTCACGAACTCCGTAAGCGATTGCGTTTGTGTTTGTCGGACGGATACTATCTCGGCCCGCAGTCGTGATTGTATTTCCACGTTGTCGAATTTTTCTAAAAATTCGGCGCGGAACTCATCCCAGGTGAGGTCCAGTAGTCTGATGGTGTTCCACCATGTACTGGCTGCACCCTTCAGCTGCTGCGTGACAATATTAGTCCAGGCCGACCTATCTATACGCGTTTGGTACAATATCGATTCCGCCTTGTGTATGAATCGTACCGGGTCCTCAGGCGTTGTTCCGAGGAACTCCGGCAGCGAATGTTTCGCTGCACATACGTCGTCGTATGGTATCAGCGTCGATTGTTGTGACGCATAGGTGTGTGTGGAGGAGGGGGCATGGTATAAATTTGGCGTGTCATCGAACCGTACCGAACGTTCGGCGTGTTGGTTACCCGCGGACGGCGGTTCGCGTGCCGCGGAGTACCTCGTACCGTATTCCGTGTTGTTCGATGACACATTGTGGTGGGGGCGGGTCGGTGCTGTCCCTTCCGGTTGGTGTTCCGGTGCTTGGCGTGCCATACCCATTTCAAGGCGTCGCATTGTCTCTGCAATGCGGCGTTGGTCGTCGCCAAAGCGGGCCATGCAGTCCTCGAGCATGGTCAGTCGCGATTCCAGACTGTGCCCCTGCGCCGAGTTTTCCGCCGCTTGCCGTACCTCCTTAATTATGGACCGACTCGCTTGAATCATGTCCATAGCCTGTTGGTGTGTGGGTGTGTGTGGTTTATTGGTGGTGGTGTTCGGTGGCTGGGCGGGTGATGATTCGACCGGTTGGTTTTCCCTTTGTCCGGCGTCAAGTATTTGACCTGTTGGCGGGTTGTTTCCGGTATGCCCGGCGGGTTCCATAGGCGGAAACCGGACTTCGTTGGCCTGCAGGTTCAGGTCCGTGAAGTGTTGTATCAACCGGATTTCAAGATCATCCTTCGCGCCCGTATCCGACAACTCGCGCTGCCTGCATTCGTAGCGCAACTCCGCGGCGGTCAACTCATTAATATATTTTCCCGGCATGACGTCCGGTTGTTTTTCCGGTGTTGTTTACGGGAAAATATAAAATGTGGCTGTTGTCGGTGGAACGGTCGTCGCGTTCCTTCGATCAGCTGTGTTGACCGTTTATCGGTGTTTATTTGCGTACGGAATGTAGGTCAGTGGGTTGTTATTGTTTTGTTATTGCGCTTGCCGGGCGATCACAGTAACCGGTTTTCGCAGGGTGTTGTCACGGATGCGCGTGTGTGCGTTATCCGGCCCACTACTGCGATTAAGGAAGACGGCGGCTGTCGCTTTGAGCGGCGGCGGCGGCGGCAGTCCGATTATGTGGTATTTCTGTCCCAGGTAATCGCGTGTTGACGTTATCGGTGGTGGTGCTGGGCGGTGGTGGTGTGGCCCTCACGCGCTCTTGCGTTCCACCTACCTACGTCGTGTGTGTATGGACTTTGGAGCGTCGCGCGCGGTGTAGACGGCACGTCCGTAAATCGGGCGGCGCGGCTGGTCGTTACGTCCTTATGTAATATATTACGTAACGCCGGTTTTTCCGTTTTCGCCAGCTAACCACGTTTTTGTCGGATCGCGTCGGGGACTTTTTTCCAAGTCGCGCAACGGGGAGGGTATATGATGGTGGTAGTAAGGGGTAAGTTAATAAGTTTTCACTTACCGGTGATTCCTGTACGGGGAGCCAGTTGATGCGGACCTAGTGGGTGCCACGTGGGTGAGGTGATATTGAGGTAACCAAGTTTATACGACAAAAAAAAGAAACACAACTTTTGAAATGCTATGGTTAACTTTATTGAATGGATAACAAAAAAAAAAACCGAAAAAAGAAAAGACGATTGGCCGGGGACGTGTAGGTGTCCGTCTCGTGCGGGTCGTCGATCATGAACACCTAACATTACAATCCGGTTCACCCAACGGCCGGCCGATGGTTCACAGCGCGGGTGTCGCGCGCCGGCGTCGTCCGTCGTCGATTGGCGGTTTGTTTGAGAAGCGTAGCGCGGCTTTCCGCGTAAAAGGCTATTTGAATTCAAACAGCTATTACGCGGGACCGCGTCAACTAGTCACATCGCCCTAATATATTTAACTTTCTCCGTTCGTTTTTTTTATCCAATGTCCCATTAAAATACGAGTTGTGATCGGGATGGATCCAGATAACAATCGGAATCGTCCGAGACTTCAATGTCATCGCTGCAAGTCTGTACATTTTTTAGACAGGGTGGCTTGCGCCGCACGGACACTTACAGACTACAAATTAGGAACTAGGCTTCCTAGTATGCAGTCAGAAAAACAAGATTTATAAGAAGAATTAAAACTACATCATACCAAAAATATTTAATGTATTTAAGTATATCTATAAATATTTGTGTTGGTATAATGATTATTCTTAAATAAATAATTACAACAAATAAAAACAAAATAACTTTAATTCAATCTTTTTGTTATATTTTATTTACACTAAATATGAAACATTATTAAACATGACTGACCTATTCTATATCTAATATACAGTAGAACGGTACCCACTTGCCTGCCTTTTAATAATATAAAAAATAATAATAATATACTATTATTAATTCCAAATTAAATATTCTATATAAAGATAAATTCCATTTATCATTTGATATTCTGTTACAAAATCCAATATTCGTAACTTAAATCTAAAGCAGTTAAGCAAAGATGTCACCCAAAAAAACACGCGCAAAAAGACGTTCCACTGGAAAGAAGGCAATTAGTAAACGTATAAAAAATTTAGTTTTAAAAAAAAGTAAGTAAAACATTTATAAAATAAAAACTTATAAAAAATCAAATATTTCATACGTTTACGTATAAATAACTAAAATAATCGAAATATTTAGAAAATTCAATAATCTAAAATCGTAATCGTATACGATTACGGAAAAATTCAAATTTTAGACTCTCATAAGATTGTTTTCCATAATAACGCTCGAATTTGTTACTGTACTTATCTGAAGAAAAGCTTATGGAACACATTGTATAAGCTTAAAATATGATGAATTGATGAAAATATCTTCTATAAAAAAAACTAAAATATTCTTGAAACTTGTAAGTAAACAAATAATATGTTTTTTTCCTAAAATAGTTGAATAAAAACAATAAATAATTGCTATGAACCATTCCTTTGGTAACAGATAAATTATATATAATTTTTTACTTTGCGCCACGGAAGTAATGCGAAAGCATTTCCCGTGGCGTTGTCGGTTCAAAAATGAAAAAAAATATATATCTATAATATATACCGGTGCATTCGAATTGCGTCCATGAATTATATTTTGTCTGAGTTGCGTCCGTGGTTTTATCACGACACATCCGAGTTGCGTCCGCGGTTTTCTCGCGACATGTACGAATTGCATCCACGGGTTTTTCAGAAATTGACAATAATGTTTGGTGATAAACTCGTAGATAATCTCGATTAGGTTAGACTATCTTATCTGTAAATACCACCTTGTAATTTTGTTCACGTTAGCATCAGTCACACATCGACATTCCATATCAAATCATCATAGTCTTATATATTTTTATTTTTATTTATTTAATTTTGCAATGGAAAATCTTGAAATAGTGAAAATGTTTAGTGAAAAAAATAAACTATTATACTGCATTAATGGATACAAATTCGCTTTCCAAAAATTTTTAAATAATAATGTTCAGAGGTAGTCGTGTTCAAAACGTTTATGCAAGTGTTATTTTAAAATGAACGAAAATGATGAAATAATTTTTAGTGCTTTAAATCATGAACACGACAAAGATGACGAAAACGTTTTAAATCGTCAAAAACTCGGTAACAAATTGAAACGTAAAGCTCTCGATGACCCATGTGAAAAGCCATGCAAAATTCTACATCGGGAGTTGCGTGATAGAGATGTAAGTACATTGACTACCACAGATGTAAACCGCATTAGGAAAAATATTCATTATGCTCGGTCAAGCATAATTCCAAAATTGCCTAAACATTTGGAAGAGTTGCATTTGGCACTAACCAATTTGGGTGAGATAAAGACTAACAAGGACGAAATTTTTTTATTAATTAATAACACAGAAAAAAATATTGTAGCATTTTCAACGGCGACAAATTTAAAATTTTTAAGTGAATGTAAAACTTTATACATAGATGGCACATTTAAAAGTTGCCCTAAACTTTTCTATCAATTATTTATCATTCATGGTGCTAAAAATACTACCTATACTCCTTTGGTATTTTTTCTACTAACAGGCAAGACTATTTCAACATATAAAGATGCGTTTTATAGTTTATTAGAAAAAATGAACGATTTGAATTTAAATTTGGCACCAAATATAATTTATGCAGACTTCGAACAAGCTATACACTCAGCAGTTTCAGATGTTTTTCCTGGTGTTATACGCAAAGACTGTAGGTTTCACCTAGGACAATCAATCTGGAGAAAAATTCAAAGTCTTGGTCTGACTACAGTTTTTAAAAATAAATCTGAAATTGGAAAATTTTTGAAATTATTCTTTGGTCTTTCATTTTTAAAACCCGATGACGTTAATAAATGTTTTTATGAAGACCTAATGGCTATAAAACCTAATGATGAAAGAGTCGATAGTTTTTTTAATTATTTTGAAAAAAATTATATCTCGCTGGAAAGTAAATTTCAACCGGCAATATGGGTAGATTTCTCTAACTCGTTAATGCGTACCACCAACGCATGTGAATCGTTTCACTCAAAATTAAATGGGATGTTTTACTCGTCGTATCCTAACATTTTTCAGTTTGTTGAAGTATTGAAAAATGTTCAAACTGACATCTATATTAAAATACGAAGTTCAAATTTAGGAAAAAAACGAAGAGAGGATTTAGAAAAAGAAGAGTTTATTAAAAAAATTATGACTGAGTTTGAAAACAAAAAAATAACACGTCTTGACTTTGTTCAAAAATTGGCCAACAAAAATTTACCAATACATAAATGATATATAAAAAATCAACATTACACTTGAAAACAATACATAATTTATAATATACAATTAAAATGTTTAACCACTACACCATTTATATAAATTACTCATTACATTTTAGAACAATAAATAATAAAAATTTTTAACCAAACCATTTCTACAAATGACAGTCCTCAGTCTGTAAAATTGGGAAGGAAAATTTGTATATTATTAATCAGGACGCAACTCGTATATGTAACGAGAAACGCAACTCGGATGTGTTGTGGAAAAATCACGGACGCAACTCGGATATAGCGATTTATATTTTCGTATTTTGGGACGCAATTCGTATGCAGCCATATATACAAGTATAAATATATTTATAATATAATATATTTATTTATTCTATTTATCTGCGACAATCACGGATTGAGAGTAACAGAATGACCACTATTACCAATTTGATTACAAAAAAGTAGGTAATTCATTCAATTTTATTTTTTTTTATGCTTAAATCAAATATTTTATCATTTAAATCATAAAAAAAAAGAAAAATATTATAATTCGGAAATTAACAATTTATATGATTTTTTATGTATAATTTATTTTATGTAAAATATTTCAACCTTAGGTATAAAATATCAAAATATGTTATGAATTTTCAACTACAAAATTACTAGCCAATTTTCGTGTTTTGACATATTTCGTAAATATTTCAAATGTTTATGCAATTTTTTTTTTTTATGTCTAGCACTGACACCACCGACCAATTTTTTTACCATTATTTCTGGTCAATGTAATGTAGTTGAAACGTTATCTCCACCAGATAGTTCCACCACTATGCTAGAAGAGACGATAATAAATTCACCATGTTCGAGTTTAAATAACGCTAATAACAGTTTTTTATCAATTATTAAAACTCCGCGTCGTTCAATGAAAAAAAATGTACAATCCCTAGTGATGTCACCATCTCAAGATTCAATTAATGAAACAGTAAATAACTCGAAACTTTTTATTGAGATGGACACTGATATATTAACATATTAACACCAAAGTCGACAAAGAAATTACATGAAATGTCAGGGCGTAGAGTAGTGGATATTTTTACTTTTATCCGAGATATACAAAATGAGCTTTGTGATCATGGACCATTATTTGGATGTTCGTTCAAAGATATGGATATAGTATTTGAAAAAAGATGTGGACTACAAAGTACGATTTGTTTTAAATGTAAGATGTGTGGATTTAAAAAGTTTATTAAAACAAATAATTATGAAAGTTCGGGAGCAATAAATGTCAATGAGGCTGCGATTGTGGGTACCCTATCAGCCGGAGGAGGGTATAGTCATCTCTCGCAAATATTTTCAGCTATGGAAATTCCAGTAATGAATTTTAGTTCATATAGAGTCTATGAAAATAAAGTGACGGACAACTTTGAAAAAGTTGCCTCTATAATCATGCTAAATGCAGCGATGGAGGAAAAAGCTTTAGCTATACAAAATGGCGATATTGATAAAGATGGTGTTCCGTTATTGACAGTTATATGTGATGGTAGTTGGGGAAAGAGATCTTATAGAACTATGTATAATTCATCTTCTGGAACCGTAAGTTAAATTAAAATAATTAAATGACTATATTATTAATTGAAGACTCAAAATTTAATGCACTTTAAAAGCACTAAATAGCATGCATTTATGAGATTAAAAAAGTACACATCTGCTTTATAAATATGCACTTTTTTTTTACTTATAATTTCATAAACACAAATATTTTTTACTAAATTGTATTTTTTTTTTAGGCTGCAATAATTGGTCAACGAACCAAGAAAGTATTGCTCATGGGAGTTCGAAACAAATACTGTCTTGTTTGCGCCAGAGCATCAAATTTCAATAAAGAGCCTGTAGAGCATGTTTGTTTTAAAAACTGGGACGATAGCAAAAGTTCATCAGCTATGGAAGCGTCTATTATTGTAGAAGGTTTTAAAACGAGCGAAGCTTTGTACGGCGTTCGTTATGCTAAATTAATTAGAGATGGGGACAGTAATGTATATAAAAAAATTTTAGAGAAAAACTCTATAAAGATCTTACTGTACAAAAGGTGGAATGTAGAAACCACTTGTACAGAAATTTTTGTAACAAATTAAGGGATATTGCCAAAAACAGAAAATACAATGGTGAATTCCTAAATACTTTAAATGGAAATGTATTTCGACTTAGAAATGCTGTCGCTAAAGCCGTAAAATTTAGAAAAATATCTAATGACATCGCTGGTCTAAGACGAGATATCGAGAATGCTTCGTATCATGTTTTTGGAAATCATAATAAATGTGATTCATATTATTGTCAAGGGCCTAAAGAAAATGAAATCAATAAGGTCCCGGAAATGGAGAAAAATGGTATATTTGGAGAGATAATAACTACTATGAGAGAAGATATTTATTAGTACAATCTAAATCTCTCATTCAGGACTTAGACAGTAATATTGTTGAAAGTTATAACGCAATCGTAGCAAAATGTATTTCAGGTAAGCTCACGTATTTTTTTATATTTATTAGATTATTATAGTGAAGTTATACAATTTATATGTAATTTGTTGTAGACTATACGCCTTATAGTTATTAAATACTTATAATTTAAAAATTTCTAATATTTAACAATTACTTTTTTTATAATTTTATTCATAATATATATAATATGTATATATATATTAAAATCTTATTTTAGATTTTTTATTAATAATATAATTATATTATAATTTAAACATTACTTTTTATAGGTAAAAGAATAAATTACTCTTTAAGGCAATCATACACAGGACGTTGTAATGTTGCTACGGTGACATATAACACAAAAAAACCAGTTTACACTTACCACAAACTTATCCACAATAAGAGCCCTGGAATTTTCACTAAAAAAAAAAGAAGAAAGGATAATGTTAGCAGCACGAGCGACTTCTTCAAGAAGACGTGGTATAGTACGTAGACAGTTATTTCCAGCAAATAAAACAACAATAGTGCGGTCAGATCCTTCTTACGGAGATAATGCTGAAAAACCTGATATGGCAGATGATTTTGAAGCTGAAAAGGAAAAAAATACTTTCTTCCTTAATTTTAAACGAATAAGAGAGGGCAACTTTAGAACGCGAAACTGTGGATCAAAGTCTTTCGAACAAATGGATAGAACGACGAAGGAAAATGCTCTCAGCTTCTAATTTTGGAAAAATTATTAAAATGAGACAAACCACCGGCTGTCAGAGTTTTGTTCAAAATCATTTGTTTGGTGGAGTGACTACAACTACCATGGAATATGGCAAATCAAATGAAGAAATAGCACTGAGCACTAGAAAAAATTTTAAATATAAATATTATAAAATGTGGTATTTTCGTAGACAGTGAAAATCCATACTTGGGTAGCCTCCAGATGGTCTAATTGGTAGTGATGGTATAGTTGAAGTCAAATGTCCTTCATCGGCAGAGCATTTAACGCCAGAAGAAGGTATAAAACAAAAAAAAATAACATTTTGGACATTAAACAAATCTGGAGAAATTGGTGGAATTAATAAAAAAACATAATAGGTATTACCAAGTGCAAGGCCAACTGAATGTGTCAAAAAATATTTTGTCAATTTGCAGTTAGGACTCCCAAAAACATTAAAATCGAAAAAATTGAACGCGATGAAGATTTGTGGAAAAGTTGTATGGTAGAAAAATTAAAATATTTTAATCTCAACTGTATATTGCCAGAATTAGCGGACAGCCGATTTTTAAGGTCAATGCCGATAAGGAATCCACAAAAAATATTAGATGCACAAGAAAAAAAATTGAACAGAACAGGTAAAATTAATTTTTATATTTTGAACATAAGAAACGGATAAAATAATAAAGAAATATTTTTTTTTTTGTTCAGGCAACTTAAAGATAAAATAATAACCTAAAAAGTTATAATCAAGATCTACCTACCTACCAACCAAATACTAGCAATTGTGAATTGATAAAAATATTAAATATGCCTATTATATAATATATATAATATATATAATTACTATAGTATTGTATAATATTTGAAATATAATAATATAATATGATCATAAAACAATTCTAATTCTAATTAAAACTTGTAAATGTGTAATATAAACCATCGCCGTAACCATATATATTTGTTTTTACATTATTTATAAAATAATAACCTGATAAATATAAATCACATTATGTTGTTTTATGTTTCACAAAATTATTATTATGCACTTATCTTTTATGTGATAAATGATAATACTTATTATATTATTTAGGTAAACATCATGTTTAATCAATAATTTAGTTTACAAATTAGAAATATTTGAGCGAAAATATGCATCAAATACGTTATGGTCAACTATATTAATACATTGATGCGAAATTGCGAAACGTCAACACGACTAGAAGACGTAAGATAATGATTAGGAATTTATGATCACCTCTACAGTCTACCGCGCGGTCTGGTCCGTGATTATACAATGCGTGGACTCCGTCGCGGCGCCATCTCTGGAGCGTTGTATGCATTTTACTTTTACTATTACGTCCCTTTAAGGGTCTTCGACAGTAAAACTAAAACGTAACAACGCTCACTAGATGTCGTAAAACCTCTCACGCAATGCTTTATACCACGCCCACTTCGGTCGCTTACCGACGCGTGAGCGAGTGATTGAAACCGTCTCCGGGAGCGGCGCATCATTCTCTCAATACTACTCGTATTGACTACACAATTCAAGCGCGACGCAACGTTCGATTTATTTAATAATTTACGGTACGCTTCGCATACGCTTTGGTAATTTTATTTTTACAGACGCATAACCTATTATACTTTTATTGACCTATTATTATATACGCTTGTATTCCAATATTATTACTATGCAAATCAATAGGTATTTTGGGGATATAATAATTTAAATGTTCCACCTCTCACGGTCAGTCGTCAGTGAATAGCATTTAGTAGAAACCTAGTACAACCGGCAATACGAATGTCCCTTAGTCATTAATTATATTAATTTATGTTTGTAATGTATATGTGTATATATAAGTAAGACAATAAATCATAAACGAATATATAAATAATATTTTTATTTTATTTTAACGTATAGACGATTTCATAATATGTTAAGGTACATTGTAAAAAAAAAACTTAATATTTGTATATACTTAAACTATATACTTTAACAAAACTCAATATTACTTAAAACAAAATATTAAAGAAGCTTTAAACGTTTATTTTTTTTTTCTTCTTGTGCTCTAATTATGTACTCTGGATTCCGTATTGGCATACTACGTGAGTGCCTCGGGTCGACCAATTCCGGCAAAAAGCAATTGAAAAAAAAATTTTGAAGTTTCGGCAACATGATAGTAGTCCAAAAATGAATGTCCCTTTTAATTATTTCATACTTCATTCCTTTTTTTGTCCACACGGCGAGAATACAATAATCCCTTTGACAAACATTTAACTGTCCCTGTACTTGGTAATACCACTTATGATTTTTTTTAATTTCATAAGTGGTCCCATTATTAGTTTTTTTCCAACAGCTAATTTTTTTTTTTTCAATTCCTTCTTCGGGAGTCAGATCTGCAGCTGATTGAGGACATTTTATTTCGACCAAGCCATCTTCATCAATTAATCCATCTGGAGTTGCTCCAATGAAATAATTAAACTCATCAATGAACAATCCACACTCTCTTATTTTTATACTTAGTAAATTTTCTAAACAAATTTTAGCTTCATTTTCATGATTTCTTCCATACTCCATTGCTATTGTATCAACATCACTAGTATAAATTAAATTTTTTATTAGATTTTCACAACCCGTGTCTGGACGACGGTTAATTATGCTTCCAAAGTTTGAAGCAGTAAGTAATTTACGCCTAATGTCCAACCAATTCTGACAAGAACTTTGGTTAACAGTTTGTCTTTCTATTACCTCTCTTTGTGCAGCAATTTTTTTCATGGACTCAATGACTTCCAATTTTTCTATATTATATTCATTTTCATTCATATCTGGTTTCATTGAATTTTCTCCATATGAAGCATTTGAGTCATTCACACCAAATAATTTTTTTTTAAACCTTTTATTTTTCGTCAAGCGATTATTTTGACGAAATTGATTATCTCGTCGTGTTATTTCCATTTTCACTGATGGCAATTTTTTAAAGGGACTATTTTTTAAAATTGTCTTGTGCAAAGAATAAAAAGGTCTTTTAGAATTTTTAGTAACTGTAGCAATCGCACAACGTCCAGCGTATGACCCTTTTAGAGCAAAATTCACTCTTTTCCCTCCTATAAGTTTTGCAATAATGGCATTAAAAGATTCAACTATATTGCTGTCAACATTCAGTATCAAGCTTGAAGTATGTCTAGCAAGATACCTAATAGGTTGCATTACGCTATCTATAAACACTCTATCTGTACTAAAAATTTTTTCCATGTAATTAATATCGTTTGAATTATTATCGTCGGTTATGTCACAAAAATATTTTGAGCAACTACTATGATCACCGAAAACATGATTGACAACATTTAAAATATCATTTCTGAGTCCTATAACTGAATTTTCTTTTTTTCTATATTCAATAGCTTTCACTATACCTTTTCGCATTCGTAGAATATTACGTGATAACAATTTTCTATGAGCTAATTGACCTGCTTGTTTTTTCGTAGTTATATCTCTAAGTTTGTTACAAAAATTACGAAGAAGGTGGTTACGGCATTCAACTTTTTGTACAGTTAAATTTTTATAAGGCCTTGCTTCTAAAATTTTTTTGTATACGCTTGAGTCTCCATCGGCTATCAATTTTTGATACCTTATACCATACATAGGTTCACTTTGTTTAAAACCTTCAACTATTACAGCTGCTTCCATACCCGACGATCCATTTTTATCCGACCAATTTTTAGTGCAACAATGTTCTTTAACTTCTTTTGAACCAAGACCAGAACGAATACAGATTGAACAGTATTTATTTTTTACTCCCAAAAATAAAACTTTTTTCGTTCTATACCCAATTATTGCAGCCTAAATATACAAAAATAAAAACAATTTTAAATATTTAATAAGAACATAATATAATCTATTATTTAATTATAATATGTACAATATTGTAAACAGTATCTAGAAAAATTACAAGGTTTCTCATGAGTAGTTCATATTATAACCAAAAACTCTAAAAAAATGTATCAACACAAGTTCTTATAGGTATAGATATTTTAAGTTCAAATTTCGACAAAATTAGTTATTTAAATGAAGAATAACGATTTTATTTATTTTGCTGTAACTAAAAAATATTATTTATGGGTATATTTGAAACATTAAAAACATATTATATTATTACATTTTATATATAAAATGGGTATATACCTACACACAATTTTCAAATGCAATGTTTTTGGCAAAAATTAATTCAACCTACTGTAATATACTTAGGTATACTAAAAATAGTAAAATATATTACTTTTGTATAGCATATCATAAATTTATTAAATTAAAATAAGAATATAATATCAACTTACAGCGCCTGATAATGAATTGTAAGTTGACCTGTAAGACCGTTTGCACCAGGATCCATCTGCAACTACTGAAATAAGGGGAGTTCCGTCAGTATCTATGTCTCCGGCACTTACGGCTAGTTGAGCTTCTTCTTTTGCAGCTGCCTCCATTTCTTTAAGAGCACATTCATTAAATGATTTGCAAACTATATCATGTGACTTATTGTACACAAACTGACTTAAGGGAGGTATTTCCAAAGAAGCGGTCATAGTTTGAAGCTGACTAAATCCTCCACCCACATTCATTATACCAGCTACTGCAGCAATATTTATATCCGTCATATTCGCTTCTGAACTTTCCGAGTCAATTGTATATGTTTTCAGACAAAAATTGCATTTAAATGCAAAAGATGATTTTAAACCAATTTTTTTTTCATTGACACAAACCATGTCCTTAAATGAGCAACCGTATGGGTCGTGATTATCTTTTTCTTTAATTTGTTGACATATATAAGCTAAATCTAAAATTCGTCGTCCAACTATAGTGTGTTCATGATTCTTGATAGGTGAAATACTTGTTTCTAGCTTGTGCGTATCAACATCAGAATTTACGTCATATTCCATAGACGTAGCTAATGGTTGGGCTAGGTTAACATCATCTTGAGATAATGAAAAAGAGACTTTTGCAGCTTGGGAAATAGCAGGTGTACAATTTTCAGTTAGAGCAGGATTTGGAACTACATCAACAGGTACAGGTGAGACTGAAATTTGTGTATTTGAAGAAGTTTGATCACTGTGCTCTCTGGATAAATTAAAAGTATATACGTATATATAAAACTAAACCACAATTAATTATATATCTTGTTAATCATTAAAATGTTCGTAATATTTACACCATACTAAAAATGTAGAAGTTAATTTAAAAAAAAAACCGGGAACTCGCTCTGCTGTATAGTAGGGTTGTAGTGGACTTCGGTCATAGATTAAGTCACTATAATAATATGGTTAAGTCTATGATACATTTTATTTAAATTGTAATATATTTTATTTTGATACAAGTAATTTATTTTTCAATTAGGGTGGGTTGGCGGTTGCATACAGCAGGTTTAACCAAATTTTTTCAAAAACCTATAGCCTATATAATGAGTAAATAAAAGGCCAAATCAAACATTTGGCGAAGGTTTCCTTTTTATATGACTACTAATTAAAAATAAATTAAAAAATAGACCTATTTATAAAACTACTATTTTTAATAATAACAAAAATATAAAACCGTTTGATAGTGAATCGTTAATAATTCATGTGTAAAAAAAAGGGCAAAAAAATCCAAATTTTGAAATGGTTATTATTTGTTATACCTATAGTATAATAATATTCAATATGACGTCTATTTTAGATTCTGAGTGGAGCGATGAATGTATTGATTTTAACAATTATGTATGTTTTATTTTTTTTTATTTGTGTCTGTGTACACGATAAGTAGTCGAAATAATGCTTCGATTTTCTACTTCAGTATCTTGTTCGATGGGAAAGTGAATCTAGTTGGTGCATTGGGGAGGTCAAATAAATACGTAATTTTAAACAAAAACAAAAAAAAAAAATTTAAACAAAAACTGAATTTTTCACGCAAAATCGGTTTTTGACAAAATCCGATTTTGGTTTTTAGTGTAACTTTAAAACACATGACCATGACATTTTCACTGGTTGTTTATATTAGCATTTACTATACACCATAAAAAAATATAATAATAAAATATGTACCTTGTCCATCGACTTTTAAACAAGCTTTGTGAACCTATTATCTTAGATTTCTTCTTTTTTGATGGAAACCCTCTCTTTTTTTTGCATATTCTCGTATTGGAATTACTCGAATTCATTTCAATGTTCACGTTTGAAGCTCAAGACGGAAATGATTTTCATAATAATAATCAATTAGTAGGCTGTATTGTGTATACAAAAGCAATGGATAAAAATAGCCAGGCGGGCGGGCGGCAGCTGTCGTGTTATCGCTCGTGCCGCGAGTCGCGTCCGTCGACGCATTTCCAGGAATAAGGAGTGGGGGATTTAATAATCTTGGTCGCCGTTGGAATTGTTGAGCAGCACAGGTTGTGCAACAAATTATTTTATATCTATCATTATATCAATAAACATGTTCTAGTATTTCCATATTTACGGCTTCCGAGGCAGGTTTAGAGAAATAACATACCTATACAAAATTAAAGCCAAGATCTTAATCTAAGTTCACACCAGATACATTTTGAAATAATCTAATATTAAGCTTTTTATAGCTGTTTTAAATTCTTAAAATATCAGTTCCTTAATAGCTTGTATTTAATTAAAAAATATTTATTATTAAAAATGATCTGGTGTAAACACAGAAGACTAGGTAACGAGTTCAGAACAGTTTTCAAAATTGAAATCGAATAGATTGAACCGTGTTTATTTTTGGAAATTCAAAGACCATTTTAGCGCTTGAAAAATCTAGTGACGAAGACCCTTAATAACAACACAAAATGTAATAAATATTCACTATTTTAATAATATAATAAATGCAAATGTTTTCGAAAAAATATTAATTCAGCCTACCGTATTAGTATAATAATAATAATAGTAAAATAAATTACTTGAATTTAGCAATATCATAATCATGAATTAATATAGGTACTTTGTAATATTAAAGTTATTAAATAGGCCGAAAGACCGTTTTCGCTCAGAATCTTTTTCGTATTCAATGATTTATCATTTATTTAATATTTAACACATAACAAAGTTCACTTCAACAAAATTACAAAAATGGGAACGTCGATGTTAAGTAAATTCGTAGAAAACTCTAAATCTGTTCTCAGAATTATTATAGTTTTAATAGTTTTATCAATTCGTTGAAAATAGGACACATCTAAATTCCCATGTCGTATGTTGTGCGTGTGTTAGTCGATGACAAATATCACTGCCGTCGATCACCTTTAGACTATAAATATTACAATAAAAGAACTAGCCACTAAGGTCATTACAGAATATTAAATAATAATTAATAAACACGTTCGCAATGTCCACTTCCATCTAAATTAATCGCTCAAACAAATAATAGGTACATTTTTATTTGAATGCACGCATCACAAATTATATGTAGCATGTATATTTTTAAATATGATTAAAATATCAAATCCATCACGTGTTTGTATTCTTAATTATTAATCGTTTATGAATAGTAGGTATACCAATATATTATTAGATGATACTTTTTTTTTAATCACTATTTATTTTTTTATTTGGTATGTTTTTACTGTTGAAGGGGTGAATATTTCACTTTGGTAATTCAATTAAAACTACTTAATTGCCGATTTTGTCTTAATATAAATAATTAAATAATTTAAATAATTGTATTTAATTTTAGTTTTTGTTTCTAAACGACTAAATAATTTAATAGAGACGTAATACAAAATATGCCACCCGCGGCCGAGGTATCGAACCATCGACGGCTGCGACCTTTAACTTTTAACCACTCCGTCCCCCCGTTTGTATATTTATTTATATCTAAAATGTATTATTATGTAGACAAAGACAATTGACAATGTAATGTACTATTAAAATTATTAATCTGCCTGTGTTAAACAAAACAATACATAAATAATAAAAAGAAAGAACTTTATACCAACACAATAATTATAAATATTGAAATTAAAATTATTTAGTTATCGAAAGTCATTGTTATGATTCTGTTTGTCAGAATTTAGCAAGTCATAACCAAATTTTTATGAACTTATAAAATGTACCTAGATGTGGAGTGGAACGATAGGTACCTATTGATTTTACAATATCGATGGCGACAATGCAAAAGGGCATAAGCGACACTTTTTATGAAATTGACTTTTTGTAATTAGGGCATAAGCGACGTCATTCTGTATCGATTGCTCTTACTCATTTATCGATACGATTATTATTTACAATATAAAACGAAAATTTAGATTTAGACATAAGCGCCAAAAAATTTAAATTAATTAACAGGTATGTGTATAAATAGGGAATAAGCGACATTTAGTTTTAAATGTTAGCATAAGCGCCATATGATTTTACTTTATGGGGCCAAAGCGACAACATCATTATTATAGTTAATAATAGACTTTATATAAAAAAACCATTTTCTGTTATCTGTTCGGTTGACGAACAATCTTAAAAATGCAATATCGTATGAAGTTATTAACATTTTTATTCCAAAGAGAATATTTATCTATGTTTCTATTAAAATAACATGTCATTTATTTATGATTTATGATTATGGATTATAATATTATTAGTTTTACGTGTGAATATTCACACAATAAGAAGAAAATTAATACGACATGAGCTCCAAAATACTAGTATTAAAATTGGTGTTGGTGCAAAATAATTTGATACATTTTTATAATTTTATACGTGTACCAAATTTTTACAGATTGCGTGAAAAAGATACGCCAGTTCGTTCTATTTACAACGACGCTGTACGACCTTTAATGGACGCTGGATACGAGTTTGTCGCAGAAGTTCCTACGTTTGACGAAGTGAAAGCTGGGTTTTATCGTGCCCGAAAACAATTTAAATGGTCTGTTCGCGATCCACAAACCGTAGAAGAACTTGAAATACCAGCTGACCTAGTAGCTTTGAAAGACGGGACTTCATTCATTGTTCTGGATGCAACTATCGACCAGACAAGCAGAATTATAATTTTCGCGTCTGCATCAGGTAAAAGTGCATTGAAAGAGTATTCCGAATTTTTTATAGATGGAACTTTTAAGACTTGTAGTAAGCAATTTACACAATTGTACACGTTTCACATAGCTGCAAGCTCTAGTTTTTACGAACGCAATGCTTTCCCCATCGTTTTTGCTCTTTTGTCCGATAAAAAGCAACAAACGTACCATCGCCTTTTTGAGGAAATGAAAAATATTGGATGGAATCCACAGTCCGTACACCTCGACTTCGAGATAGCTACAATAAACGCCTTAACAACTATTTTTCCTAAAATAAAATTACGTGGATGCCATTTCCACTTCACACAATGTTTGTGGCGAAAAATTCAGGATGTTGGCTTAGCATCCGTATATAAACAAAATGAAGATATTCGAATGCATGTTAGGAAGTGTGGAGCAATGGCTTACCTTCCTATTGATAAAATTGACGACGCTTGGCTTATAATTCAAAGTAATGCACCTGATGACGTGAAGCTATCTGAATTTAACGACTATTTTGTTGAAAACTGGCTCGACTCCGCCACTATTTCTAAGGAAATGTGGAATTGTTACAATGAAAATCACCGAACCAACAACATCGTCGAAGGATGGAACCATAAATTTAAAACACTGGTGGGAAGATCGCACCCGAGTATTTGGGTTTTAATTGAAAAACTAAAGACAGCAGCAGCAGAAAGTGACCATCGACTTTTACGCACTGAATTAAATTTAGAAGGGACTAAACGTAACAAAAAATATACAAAATTGGACGAGAGAATCAAACGTATTATTCAAAATTTTTTAGAAAATAACGATTTAGACAAATGCCTCAAAAAATTGTCGATAATCGTCAAATTAGATTAAATTGATAGTCCAGTCCTAAGCCTGACCAAGTGTGAAGGGAAATGAGTGTGTACGCAAATACAATTAATGTCATTCTGGGTAATTACATTGTACGCAAGTGAGAACATTTGTAACTAAAAATAGACTGTACGCAAATGAGACGTACGCATCTGCACCGGATCCATTAAAATTATAGGTAAGGAAATGAATGGGGCGTAAGCACCAAATTATATAATAATAGCCAATTCTAACTAATACTAATGTTTAACTAAAAAAATCGAAGAACAATTGTCTTAAATAGAGTATAACTCATCTTTTTTATTCTTATCATATTTTTTTTAATTAAAAATATAATCTACAAAATGTAATTATTGTTAAAAAATAGTTTTTTGGCTCTCCTGAATAATTTTGAAAATGTCGCTTATGCCCTTTTGCATTGTCGCCATCGTATAGTGTGCTTTAAAATCCTTTTTTGTATCTGTCATCATGTTTTGGAATAAAACTGTTTCAATCTTCAAATTTGGAGGGTAGTTTACTGGTTTCTGGTAAAAAAAAATGGATCTGGTTAGTACCTAGGTAGTACCTAGCCAAACCTAACCTATTGTGTTAAAAAATGTAATAACGATTTCTCATAAAATTTGTTTTGTTATATTGTTCTAATTCAAAGAATATTTATCACAGAAGCTTGAAACATTCCTCTTTAAAGTTCAACTATAATAATCAATTTTTACGTTGGTAATTTTTCGTTGTCATGGTTACTTATTAACAAAAAGATATTGATAATTCATAGATTTTTCTTTGTAGAGGAAAAATATCGAGTAGCGGGCTATGGTTTTTTCTTTATGTTATTAAACATTTGTTACTCGGCCAAAGATCTTGATAAATCAATACAAAGTCATCATAAATTATTCTTAAGCAATTTAAAATTATAGAAAATAAATATGTACATTTCTTATGAAAATGTAAAGTTTAAATGTTGATTACATTTTAAATCTATATGCAAATTAACGATTTAGTTATTTTATTGTAATTCAAAATATATTAATCCTATAGGAACTTACATTTTACCATAAAAATAGGTATCTATAAACATTATGAACATTTTTTTTCTGATTTTGTATCAGTAAAAATAAATGTATGTACATACCTATAATAGGTACATAACAGGTACAATTGTGTAAAATAGATAGTCTATATAACAATTGTACCATTAAAAACTTTTAGTAGTTGATTTTTTGTTTCCGACAAATTATTATTGATGTAATTTAGTATCTAACCTATTACAATTAACAACTACTATAGCCAGGAATGGATCTAGAAATCTGAAAGTGGAGGGGGACCAACATTATTTTCAGAAAAAATACAATTACAAATTTAGTACCTACATAATATATTAAGATAATATATTAAAATAACGATATCACAACATTTTTAATAAACATAAAAAAAAACTTGAAATGGACGCTTTAAATATTAGTCGCCTTTTAATAGTTTTTAAATCTATTATCCTGTATGGTACCTCCTACTAAAGAATTCATATTTTTACCTAAAATTGGTTTGACATCAACAAGATGAATATTATTTATTATTAAATTATAGTCTGTTATTTTAATAGTTTTAATTTAATTAATTATTAGGTACTAAAAAGTAATATTAGGCACGTAAGATAGCATTATATTAGGTACTTTATTTATAAACACATAGGTACATCCCAATTGGAAATTAACAACGGGCGCAGTACCGCGCCAGTTCTGGTTGATACTGGCTACAAAATAGGCCAAAACTGTTCGTTTGAATTATTGAACAGTGGCAAACCATCTATGTTAAACAATAAACTTATACTATCATCAATGTATTCTTCAATTATTATTTGTTTCAAACTTTCTTCAATACCAAAGTATACATAGGAGCCATTCGTGTTCTTTGAGCTCATTATAGTTTTTATATTTTTATTTGATTTGGTTTTCAATAAAGCAACTGCTGATTTTGGGAGATCATAGAAATGTTCGGACCGTAACACGTCTAATAAGCTATCTATTGCTTCAACTGTCAAGTTATTTCTGAACCTAAAAGCCTAACTTTAAAGTTTCCCACGGAAAGAAGTTAGGTACTGTATCATTTTCATCCTGATTGACACTTCCTTGACTAGAGCCTTCATCTGAGTTTGATGATTCCAGAGATGATGAATATGACATAGGAGATTCATTATGATCTGGGGATCGGTCAGTGACCAGTGTACTCAAAAGAGGAATTTGTTAAATTACCAATGTTTTTATGTTCCAACGATATATCTGAGGAAGAATCTGAATTTTCAATTATAATTTGTTCAACAACACTTAATTTGTTACTTGGTATCATACACAATTCTTCAACAGCTGACCGTTTCAATTGGCGATGTTTTTTTAATCTATTATACGAAGACATTTCCTTTAATCTTCTAAAAAAACTCAGTGTAATTTACAACCATTTATTAACAACAAATATGTATTAAAAACCAACTTGCAAATTATTCAGTTAGGTATACCTAATTAATAGAACAAAATATACAAAATGCTGATTAATAATATTTACCTAGGCTGATGTGCTGCTGCTTTATTAAATTATTAAAGTTACACCATAACGATTATCAATTTTGTGTAGGTAGATAAAAAACCTAGTGAGAAAAGAGTTCAGCAAATAGTTTTGATGAATACCTGTAAAGTAAAATATTGGCTTATAATATTAAATGTTATTTAAATTTAAGAATAAAAAGTGTAATTTATTAATATATAGATTACTATTCCGATACCTTTTTGTCTATATCTAAAATAGCCAATTGTATATTTAGCTTTGATTTAGTATTAACATAATATTATAAGAAAAGTAGAATAATATTCAAAGCTGGGCACTAACTACTTAATTTTAATTCATATTAACTTTGTAACTTAACTAGTGTCTAGTTTAATGTGTAAAATAATCTAACCTAACTCATTAAAAAGAATAAGTAACTAGGTATTTTTGTAGTTTTTTTTTCATTTATTGAATGTTTCAATGTCTTATTTTGTTGTATTCTAATCAAAACCAAATCTATCACGCATTATTTGTTAATGTATCTTCAAATTTTTTAACACTTTGACGTAATTTTTATTTTATTTTAAAGCTATTTAATTGTCCTATCAACCAACATAAGCAATCAAACCTGAAATATGCAAATTATTTTATTAAATTGAAATAAGTCAACATTTAAAAAATAAAAATCAACCAGTAGTAATTATTAAAGTATTTGGAGTTATACTTTTAAAACTACTATTTTTTGATAAAATAAATGTTTACTTTATCAATTTAATAATAATTATTTGAAACATTTCTGGTTTAGTTGTGTATGCTGGTTGATAGGACAGACAAATAGCATTAAAATAAAATGAAATTTCATCAAAATGTTGTACAGTTTTGAAGATACATACACAAATTGCGTGATAGGTATAGTTTTGATGAAACAAAAGCTAATTGCCAATAACTTAAAAAATAAAAAAGTTGGACCCACTCTTTAAAGGGTATTTATTCATTATTTTTTGGTATACTTTAATATGATGTTGGCCGGTCAATTCCCCCCCGAAACACATTGTAGAATACACTAGTACATTTGAAAAAATGGTTTGTTAAATTTATATTTTAAACTAAAAAAAAAACAACTTCTACTCTAGCTTAACTTACTATTTTCACCAAACTAACTTCTATCTAATTTTGAAATTTGGTAAATTTCAGAAATTAACTTAAAAGGTTGTCCATTAACTGACACCGATTCTGTTTCAATAATCATATTAACTGTCTAATTTTGTATTAAATTTAACACATGAGGTGAACAAATTATATAGGTACTTAGTACATTAGTTAGTTAACTAAACATAATAGGTACAAAACATAAATGACTATGCAACAATAAATTGATATTGATATTAGTTTTAGAGACACAATAAACTAAGGAATAACTGACTAATATTTGAGCAACTATATATATATTTTATAGTTGTAGGTATAACTCAATAGTATATTTTAAACAATTAATAGATGTGTTTCATGAAACTGAAAAAATTATTGGGAGTAGCTATTACTCATATTTTTAATATTATGTTGACGGTCAGTCACTACTATAGCTATGTAGTATAGAAATCAATAGTCATAACTCATAATACTATAAGTCGTACTATGATGATGACTGCTATAATAGTATTTAATATTTAAGTCATAAAATAATAATATTATGACTCATTGGTGGTTCTACCACACCAACAATTTTAGCGCCCCTCATTATTGAAAAATTTAATTTGTAAACAAAACTGTACATAACTGTACGTTGACTGTATGTGCCTGGTATAAGTCCTAGAGCAGTAGCGTTTCTTAAAGCTTCACCACATTGATAATTATCTAGATAGTATCATACTGTTACTTACTAATAATATGGGTAAAAAAACCCAAAAGCCAGAGTTGAACCAAAAACATTAAGTATTAAAAAATATTTAGTTTTTATAAACACTATTGTACTTGTGCATCTATGGATCTATGGATACACAATTTAGAGTGTCTCCCAGTTGTGTTCAAAGGTAATTTCCGTCAACGTGTTCATAATATTTTAAAACAATTGTCAATCCACTGATGACCAGTGTAAAATAGATTAGATCCATTTTTACCAGAAAATAGTTGTGTTTCTGACAATTATCGTCGACCTAACCTAACCGTTATGGCGATAAAATTGTTTTTTTAGTCTGAACGGAGCTTTACAGTAATAATAATAATAAGAATACAAACTATAGGTACTTACCGAAAACGTATAAAAAATAACTCTGTATAAAACTAGAAAACGGATAAAAGTCTGTATACAATGAATAATGAAATAGTAAAAATATGATAATTACATTATCGAACGTTACGTTGTTGCAGGGGCGTCATTTCAGCTTTTGAAAAGGTGGGGCAACTTATTAAATTTGCCGACTTCATAATATAAAAAAAAATTTAGGTTACCTATGTATTTAATTTTATGGACGTATAGACTATCAATAAAATATTTTTTCGGAACAAAACATGTAAGGGATCAAAATTAGTAATGAATTATGATGACATGATGATAAACAATAAAGAACATAAAACGTTTCAATTTACCCAATTAAATAACAACATTAAAGATAGTAAAACATTAATTCGTTTACTTACAGGATTAGTTACCTATCGGCTATCAATAAGTTTATTGGAATAATAATATAAATCTAATTAAATAAATACTTATTATTTAATTATTTGTATATTTAATACTTTACAGCAGTTAAAATAACTTACAATGAAAACATAAAATTATCGTAAATGTAAATTATGTAAATTAACATAAATTAAAATTAAAAATTAAACGCATTAAACTATTAATGGATATCTTCGATTCTTAAGATTAGCAAACATATCGACAGCTTCTTCCAAGTTAACATGACTCTCCTTCAACATTAATTACCATTAAATATTAAAACACATAATCTTTCATCCCCAGTTGTACTTCTTAAGAATGATTTAACGCGTTTTAAAGAAGAAAAAAATCGCTCATTGGTAGCTGTAGTGACAGGCAAAGTTAATAAAATAGTCAAAAATTTTAGTGTTTCTTTAAATGCGCTTGTAAGTTCCGATAGAGTTTTAAGTAGGTATAAAATAAATATCTGATTTTAGTATGTTTTTATAATATATATTTCTTTCAGTAGGTTATCAAAGTCAAATTATTTAATAATTACTTGTTTTTGGAAATTTTTTCGAGCTAAATCAAAAGGATTATTTGGTGCTCCGACATGTTTAACCCGTACACGTTTTCCTCCATGTATTTTATTTTCGTGTTTGCTACGATAGTCGTCGTCAAACACACCGCCACAAATCAAACATTCTAGTTTAATTCTTTTTCTTTTTTTTTAAAGAAACATCACTCATTTTAATTACTAAGTAATAAACCACAATCACGTTTGAGTTATGAGTACAATATACAAATATATCAAATAAACAAACACGTTACGTCGTTACACCGTCCAAAACATAAGCAATTTTTGACTATCATCAATTGAACACATATTATTATTCTAAATTGTATAATAATTAATAACAATAATAAAAGTAATAATACTAGTAGTACTGATTAGTGGTTAGATGTCATCATGGATTATGGAAGTCGGCAATTGGCGTTCGATGTTATCTACACTAACAATTTGTTGTGAATCCATGATATCTATTTTTAGAATTTTTCTTGTTTTGCGCATTAGCGATTATCATAAACCGAGGAGCCAGTGTTTCCCAACATTTTAATAAACCATAAACCATTTAGATTATTTGATTTCTCAATACAAAATAGTAAATACAAATTTAGTATTTACAGATTTTAGCATTTGATCACCGGACAAAGAATTGCCGACTTTTTAAAATTTCTTAGAGTAGGGCATTTGCCATAGTCTGCCCCCCCTCCCCCCCAAATGACGCCTCTGCGTTGTTGTTCGTTGTAATACGGTTAAAAGTTATAAACGAAAGTAATAAATCACGGACAATCGACGCTAGACATAATAACGCATGAGTAAATGACGACGCGGCGCGTTGTAGCGTGGTGGGGAGTGCGATGGTCTTGGACTGCATGGGCCATGGATGATTGTTATTGCGTTATATTCGATAATTCGGTATTCCCTGCATACAATTAAATACCTTAACCGCGAGTGAATACGGAAATAACATTATTTTGTCGTCTCTGCGACTCGCCTTACACATTCGCAACATAATATTTATTTTATCAAGATTTACTTTTGCTCGAAATTAAACTACTCGTTTAATTAAGTCATTCAAAAGTGAAAAGAGCATTTAAGTTAGTGTTACACGTAGGCAGTACCAAATTATTGTTTACGCACAGCACATCCCTGAAAATTGTTCCTACAAAATATACTAATACAATATATTTCATACTAAAATTTAAATAGTATAATAACAAAATATTAAAAACAGTGGCGGTAAAGTCTCGGCGGTGTATGGGTACCATAGGCCGTAGGGGGACCATAATATTATGCCAGTATTCCACTCACGCTCGGCACAACTATAAGATACACTGGCTGGCCTTTACTCACAATTCATCCAGTACCCGTAATATACCAGTATTGAGTCATTACTAGCCCAGAGTACTAGTTTTCCAGCACTAGTGTAGTACTGGATAATTCTGTGGCCAATACTGTGCCCGTAAGGGCCTGCCAACTTTTGGGTAGCCAATGCAGGCGCAGTACTACGCCCTTTGCCAATGTCGGCGTAAGACATAAATTTCCAATTGGGATAACTATTATGGCACTTTGAGTTAAAAAGTCGACCAAATTGTTTGCATTTACACCGATTGGTATTACATAATAATATATATAATACACATAATGCCCAGCCAATGTATGAAAAAATTGAGTATTAAAATTGTCATTCTTACATTGCCCAAAATGTTCGGGTATTGTCCGGGTTTCTTACTTTGCCCGTAACATATATATATAAGTATATATTATAGTTTAACAGTGTTGGGAATTATCTAGATAAGATTTTTTGAAAAAAATTATCTTTTAGAGTATCTAGATAATTATGTTACGATTTATCTAATGTTCATCTTAGATAAAAAATTGGCTTATCTAGATAAATATTATAGTACCCCTACACAATTATAAAACCAATGTTACTAAAATTCTTAAATAATATAAATTATTTATAAAATTAGAAGAATTTATTTCTTGTTATTATTGTCAACGACGGTATTACGATAATACGAGAACCTGTGTGCGGGCATGCACTATATATCGTTCTCTACTAGCCATAAATCATGAGCTTATTACAATTAATTAGGTATAGGTTTATTTCCCCATCCATTTCAAAAATAAATTAAAATTAACTTCGTAGAAATGAGAACGCACCAGAACGCTGATGAAAACCGGTTGAACCTCTGATAACGATGCGTCGATGCGCGATGCAGTGCGTTTTTTGAAATAGTATTATAGCATATTATTTCATAAGACTAAATTTAAAGTTAAGACAATTTAGATCAGTACCCCTCATAGACCATAGTCCATAGTAGTATAGTTTATTACCCCCTCAATTCTCATCGACCATAGTAGTATAGTTTAGTAGCCTCATATTTTATTTAATCAGTTGATTACCTATACCATCATAATTTAATATATGTAAATTTATTATACTAGGTAATGTTCAGTATCTAAAATACATAGGTAGATTTATGTCTTAAATTTAAAATAGGTGGATAAGTGGATGTCACTCTGCTGTACAGTACGTTACAAGTGGGTCACTGTAATGGATGGTGTTAAATTTGAATTCAATGATATAATATCATTGTATAAGAAAAGCGATTCTGAGCGAAAACGGTCAGTCAGCCTATGATTTTACCTAGTATATTTGATGATATTATTGTGAATAAAGTAATTTATATATAACCTATTTACGTGGAGCCTTGTTTTAAATTTTCAATCCTTAGCCATAAAAGTTAAAAATTTATAAATTTTTAACCTCAAATTAATAAATTATAAATTTGATAAATGTTGTCAAAATTTGAACTTTGAATGCTTATAAAAAAAATTGTGCCTATGTATTTTTAATATTTTTCAACTGCTATTAGAACGATATATCAGGAGCCTTATATTAAATTTTCACGCTTTTTTACCCAACAAATAAAAATTTATTGATATTCATAGAAAAAAAAAACTAAAAAAATTGAAAACTGACAATGTCCGTAAACAGCTCAAAAAGAGTCAAAATATTTTCAACATTTTATGGTGTATAGAAAATGCTAATATAAACATTCAGTAAAATTTTCAAGTATCTACAGTCATTCGTTTTTTAATTACAATAAAATAAGAAAATTGTTACATGAGAAATCGAGTAAATATCAAATGTTGTAAAAATATAAATTTCAGACGCTCATCAAAACTTAATTTAAGTTTCTTCTAGACATTTTTTTGTTTGATAAAGGTAGACAAACTTATGGATAATCTTGTATTACATTTTCAAATCTTAGATTTAAAAAGAAAAATTTTTATGAATTCTCAACTCAAAATAATTTGCTATTTTTCGTGATTTTTCCGTATTTTGTCAAAATTTGAACTTTAAATGCTTATAAATAAAAACTGTGACTAAGGATTTTTAATTTTTTCATCTGCCTTTGAAACAATAACCTAGGAGCCTTCTATTAAATTTTCAAGCTTTTTTACTCAACAGATAAAATTTTATTGATATTTATAGAAAAAAAAACTAAAAAAATTGAAAACTGACAATGGCCGTAAACAGCTCAAAAAGAGTCAAAATATTTTGTAAATTTTATGGTGTACAGAAAATGCTATTATAAACATTCAGTCAAAGTTTCATGTCCCTATGGTCATTTTTTTTAGAGTTACACCAAAAACCAAAATCGATTTTCTCGAAAACAGATTTTGCGTAAAAATTCCCGTTTTTCCTTAATTTTTCTTTTGTTTTTCACGTCGCGTTTGAAAACTACTGAGAAGTTTTTACTTTTGACACCCCAAAGTACCAACTAGATTCACTTTCCTATCAGAAAAGTTACTATTGAAGAAAATCCAAGCACTTTTACTGTCCTAAAAGGTGATGACAGACACAAAAAAAAAAAAAAAAAATAAAAGCAAATAAAAAATTAAAAAAAAAACACACATCATTGTAAAATCAATACATTCATCGCCTCGCTCAGAATCTAAAATACAATATCATTTTGCTACTTGATAGTAGCAACTTGCTACTATGGCTTGATTTTTAGAAAAATGTAGGTATACTTATATGGTCACAAATCCTATATTTTTTACTTAACAAATTAATTTTGTTTTACTGGTATCATAGTTTTTACTTTTTACAATGAAAACTTAATATACATAAAAAAAATAGTCATACACTCATACATCACGATTAATCAAAGTACCTATTATAATATGTTAATTAAATATATGATACTAAAACAACTTTGTATAAAAATTAAAAATAATTAGATCTCATTTGTATTTAAATAATAATTAATGTCTATGTTAATACTATCTTAATTGTTTCAAAAATTAAAAAATTTTAAATTTCATTTTTAACATTTAACCAAAAAATTAAATTAAATAAAAAATAAAAATTCAGCCTCGGTGTCGTGCTGTGAATACCACAAGAAACATATAAAAATATGAACACTAATTCTCATCGACAATCAACTTTTATTTTTATTTATTACTTAATACACTATAAGCGCTCTAAACATAGGTACAGCCAACCTAAAACGTATACTTTTTATATTTATAAGAAATTATCAAAATTATTAAAAAGAGAACAATTATTATAGGTAAACGTTACAATTGTAACATTATAAGTTGTAAGTTGTAATTAATTTGATCTCGATGTACGTGGCTGCTTATGATTGAAAAGTTTGACAATATTAGGTTTTGTTTTTGACAGTTGGAGTTGCAAGTCAGTTTCTACATTGATGTGGCTGCGGTATTTGGTTTTAGTTGTAGTGTAAACCGAAAATCCTAACTCAAATTTTCATAAGGTTCAATTTGAAATAAATAAAAAATAAAAAAATATTTTCTTATGATCTGTGGTGTTCTTGAAAAATAGGTAGGTACTCGCGGTACATGAGTCACCGCAGTGCACTGTTTGGGAACCCCTACAGGCAAAAATAATAGTTCCAAGACAATAATTAAAACTATAGTAATATATTTTTTTACTTAATTGTCTACAACAATTTACGTAGTGATAGTAAACTTTTTATTAAAATTATAATAAATAAATTCATTATTATAATATAATATTTTTAATACGGTATAATATACTATCTGCGTCTCAAATTGATAAGAACAGGTTTCTTGCGTGTTGAATTCGAACATTTCTAGGTTCGGACGAAAGTTATACCTGTTAGTTAAGGCTTTAGCCAGAGATGGTAGCGAGTCCAGACCCCCGACCCCCCTTCCGATTTTTTAGTTAAAAACATATTTATACTTCCCCCCTCTCCGCCAAAAAAAAAAATTTTAATTAAATATATATATTTTGCATTTAATATAAAATGTTTATAAATTTTGCGTTTGACGTCGCCTTTGTGAGCTCTAAATTGCCTCTATTTCGATTTTAAGGGTGGTTTCTGACAACACTTAAGTCCTCTTAAGGTATTTAGTTTTTTTTCAGATGTACGATAGAAAAAGCAGGTATCTACAGAAGAAAATATATTTCTAAAATGAATAGATAAAAAGTGTGGGTCATGAATAAGTTGAATTTGAATTCAATGATATATCATTCAATTATTGTATGTGAAAAAAGATCGTGAGCGGAGATGAGTAATGAGTATAATATTATTTTGGTAGGCTAATTAAATTTTTTTTCGAAAAAATTGCATTTATTATATTATTAATATTTCATTATTACAATATTATCAATAGCATAATATATTATTCTTATTAATGTTTGAGTTAATGCGGCATTACCGTAGAACAATGTGAATAGGTGCATGGTATAAAAAGACAATAGTATAAGAATTTGGTAGATCAAGTTTTTGGTAATTGGTTTCATGCATCTACGTTTATTCGTTTTTGAATTAAAACAAAATAAGAAAATCGTTTGTTGAAAATCGTTATTTCCCCTGTAAATGCGTTTCCAATTTTGTCAAAATACTAACTTCTAACATTCATTAAAAATTATTGTGGATTCACGCTCAACTTAATATTTTAATTCCAGTAATAATAACTTATTTAATAATAATAATAATAATATTTATTGTCACCAAATTATCACCCTCATCCGAATTTTGAACTTTAAGGACTTTTTTTTGTCTCAATATTTAGCGTGCAATTGGCGTGAATTTGCGTGACCTATTTCGAAACCGTAAACCCAAAGCCCCAAGTACCGTGGGCTTTTCCCCTTTATTGCCATTTCCCCAGCCCCCCCCAGACGACAAAAACATTTTTTTTCGAATATTTTTCAACGCCAATATTTAGCGTGCAATTGGCGTGAATTTGCGTGACCTATTTCGAAACCGTAAACCCAAAGCCCCAAGTACCGTGGGCTTTTCCCCTTTATTGCCATTTCCCCAGCCCCCCCCAGACGACAAAAACATTTTTTTTCGAATATTTTTCAACGCCAATATTTAGCGTGCAATTGGCGTGAATTTGCGTGACCTATTTCGAAACCGTAAACCCAAAGCCCCAAGTACCGTGGGCTTTTCCCCTTTATTGCCATTTCCCCAGCCCCCCCCAGACGACAAAAACATTTTTTTTCGAATTTTTTTCAACGCCAATATTTAGCGTGCAATTGGCGTGAATTTGCGTGACCTATTTCGAAACCGTAAACCCAAAGCCCCAAGTACTGTGGGCTTTTCCCCTTTATTGCCATTTCTTTAGCCCCCCCACCACCCACCAGACGACAAAAACATTTTTTTCCGAATTTTTTTCAACGCCAATATTTAGCGTGCAATTGGCGTGAATTTGCGTGACCTATTTCGAACCCTGCATTCAAAGCACCAAGTACCAGGAGCGATACCATTTTTTAGATATTTCTCCGCCCCCCCCCCCTAAATGACAAAAAAATTCTTGGGCTTTGCAAATACGAAATACGAAGAACATACGAAATAATTTACGAAAGTTATAAACTATATAAATATATAGGTATGTATTTATTGTTTATTTATGTAATAATATGTTTTTATTATTATGTAATTATAATTTTGTTAATAAAACAAAACCATTTTAAATTTGAATTTCAATTGTACCTACCTAACGTCACTTTGCCTATCGCCTAAGCCTACGGGATAACCTAGCTAATCAGATGATTTTTCCTGCAAAAATTCGAGCATTTAAACTGTTTCTACTCAGCGTCGAAGACTAAATTAAACATTATTTAACCGTTTTAATTCGTATGAATATTGTGTGTAATAAACCTTAAATCGCTTATTTGTACCTACGTATTCGGTGAATTACCATTTTTAGTATCAATAATATTATATACCTACATAATGTAGGTACTCAATTATATTATATCCATACACTTTTTAAATATTATTTATTAAAAGAAAATTAGTGATCTGACTGTTATTATATTGCATATAATTAACAAAATTGATCACAGAGATGACAATATTATGGTATGAAGAAAATTAATACATTAATAAATATATTAATAAAGCATTATATACAATTGAACGTTAATTATTAAATGTAGACTGTAGAGTATATTAATCATTATAAAATCCAGTATAATATCATAGTATTTAGCATTATAATGGTCAGTTTAATATAATATTGTCTTTTATTTATTTATTATTATTATTATTATTATTATTATTATTATTATGTATGTATTTTTGAATAAATTAATTGAAATCATACTACAGAATTGTGTTTATGTTAGGCTATATACGTGAGTACCTATATTTATTAATGTAGATTATAACATTATGCTAAAAAAAATAGCCGTTTATACCATTCATTTAATTTAATTATTTTAATGGTTATTGGTTACACCGTTTGTGTGGTTAATTCAATATTGAATGATCAATATGATAGAGTACTCATAGTAGTTAACTTACCTGTCAATAGTAACATTTATGTATATATATAGTATGTGTAGCAGTACAGTCAGACTGATGTCTGATACTAATGTTGTCGATGAACAGGTATATACCTATATAGTATACTATATATTACATTACATATTATAACATGTAAGCTACTCATGATGTAACTGAGTAGCTATTTAATTACCTCTTCTAATTTATTATAAAAAGTATTGTAGTACCTATATTATCTGTAGGAGTATTCGGAAGTTGTCGATCAACGTCTCTGTAAAAACCGTCGTCTACTTGAGCTTAAATATATTATAAATAAAGGTCTGTTTGGCTACCGAAGACAAAGCAATATGTACAATAATAATAATAATAAAAGAAATATTTAAAAAGTGTATGGATATAATATAATTGAGTACCTACATTATGTAGGTATATAATATTATTGATACTAAAAATGGTAATTCACCGAATACGTAGGTACAAATAAGCGATTTAAGGTTTATTACACACAATATTCATACGAATTAAAACGGTTAAATAATGTTTAATTTAGTCTTCGACGCTGAGTAGAAACAGTTTAAATGCTCGAATTTTTGCAGGAAAAATCATCTGATTAGCTAGGTTATCCCGTAGGCTTAGGCGATAGGCAAAGTGACGTTAGGTAGGTACAATTGAAATTCAAATTTAAAATGGTTTTGTTTTATTAACAAAATTATAATTACATAATAATAAAAACATATTATTACATAAATAAACAATAAATACATACCTATATATTTATATAGTTTATAACTTTCGTAAATTATTTCGTATGTTCTTCGTATTTCGTATTTGCAAAGCCCAAGAATTTTTTTGTCATTTAGGGGGGGGGGGCGGAGAAATATCTAAAAAATGGTATCGCTCCTGGTACTTGGTGCTTTGAATGCAGGGTTCGAAATAGGTCACGCAAATTCACGCCAATTGCACGCTAAATATTGGCGTTGAAAAAAATTCGGAAAAAAATGTTTTTGTCGTCTGGTGGGTGGTGGGGGGGGCTGAGGAAATGGCAATAAAGGGGAAAAGCCCACAGTACTTGGGGCTTTGGGTTTACGGTTTCGAAATAGGTCACGCAAATTCACGCCAATTGCACGCTAAATATTGGCGTTGAAAAAAATTCGAAAAAAAATGTTTTTGTCGTCTGGGGGGGGGCTGGGGAAATGGCAATAAAGGGGAAAAGCCCACGGTACTTGGGGCTTTGGGTTTACGGTTTCGAAATAGGTCACGCAAATTCACGCCAATTGCACGCTAAATATTGGCGTTGAAAAATATTCGAAAAAAAATGTTTTTGTCGTCTGGGGGGGGCTGGGGAAATGGCAATAAAGGGGAAAAGCCCACGGTACTTGGGGCTTTGGGTTTACGGTTTCGAAATAGGTCACGCAAATTCACGCCAATTGCACGCTAAATATTGGCGTTGAAAAATATTCGAAAAAAAAATGTTTTTGTCGTCTGGGGGGGGCTGGGGAAATGGCAATAAAGGGGAAAAGCCCACGGTACTTGGGGCTTTGGGTTTACGGTTTCGAAATAGGTCACGCAAATTCACGCCAATTGCACGCTAAATATTGGCGTTGAAAAATATTCGAAAAAAAATGTTTTTGTCGTCTGGGGGGGGCTGGGGAAATGGCAATAAAGGGGAAAAGCCCACGGTACTTGGGGCTTTGGGTTTACGGTTTCGAAATAGGTCACGCAAATTCACGCCAATTGCACGCTAAATATTGAGACAAAAAAAAGTCCTTAAAGTTCAAAATTCGGATGAGGGGGGGCTGTAGAAACGTTTCTACAGCCCCCCCCCCCCACTTTGTTTACATTTTTAAACCTGACCTAGTGCCACGCAAATTTCAAAACCAGTCACGCCAATTCACGCTAATTGCACGCTAAATATTTAACCGAAAAAAAGTTTGAAATTCGAAATGGGGGGGGCTGGAGAAACGTACGTCCTTGATTGTCGACACATAATTGAAACGTTGTAGACATCCTCTATTAGTTGCTGACATTATTTGACTTTCAGTAAGGTTATTACACGCAACCAAGATTTTATTTTTTAAATCTGCTAGATTAACTGGTGGATCTGCGTAGACTACTGTTTTTAAATGTCCCCACAAAAAAAAATCAAGTGGTGTAATATCTGGAGATCTTGCTGGCCATTCAATGGGTCCATAGTGCCAAGCCATTTTCCCACATATACCCGATTCAAGTAATCTCGAACAATATGCGCATTATGAGCAGGAGCTCCGTCCTGCTGAAAATAGAGGGTTTGACGAGTAGCTAATGGTAAATTTTCTAACATTAATGGTAAAACATTTGTTAAAAATGATAAATATCGTCTCGCAGTTAAGTTTTCTTCATAAAAATACAGACCTAACAATTTTCCACCAATAAGTCCACACCAAACATTAGTACCCCATACAGTTTGGTAACGATTATCCACTGCCCAATGGGGATTGACATCTGACCACATACGATTATTTTGTTTATTAATAACTCCATTGTTCGTGAATTTAGATTCATCAGTCCATAATATCTGATTTAAAAATAATGGTTGTGTATCGATTTGAACTAGTAACCAAGCAATGAAATTTAACCTTCTTTCTGGATCTGCAGGTCGTAAATGTTGAACTAAGTCAGGTTTGTAAGGATGCATTTTGTGTTTTTTTAAAATTTTATGTACAAGGCCAAATGAGATTCCAACTTCTCTACCAACATGTCTAACCGAAGATCTTGGATTCAATCTAATGTAAGCTAAAACTTGAAGTTCCACATCTTCATTAATATTGTTTTCTCTAATTTGTTGGTTACGGACTACTTTTACAGAAAATGCTCCATGATTAATCAATAATTGTTCTATCTTAATAAAAAATGTATGCGGTGGATGGTACCGACCTGGGTATTGTTCAGCATACATTCTTGCTGACTGCCGAGAATTTCTATCGCATTTACCATAAATTAATAGCATTTGCACTTTTTCTTTGTTGTTCATTTTAACCCAACTAATCGTACTAGTATGACAACCAGCATAAAAATGATTCATTTTATCTAAACTTTCAAGTATAAATTTAATAATCACAACGGTTTTTCTACCTATAAACAATTACAAATTAATGGGTAGATTTAATTTATCGCTTAATGGTATTAAACATCTAATAATACTGAATATTAATGTGCAATAAATGCATATTATTGTTGTAACTTCTGATTATCTAGTATTAAATTATCTGAATAACTATATGTAAATTAAGATTATCTTATTATTTAAAACCTCGATAACTTCATATTTTATAAAATAACTGTTGTAATCAATTTTAATTAAATAATTTTATATCCATATTATGTTAATTGTAAAAATGTATTATTTATTAAGATTTGAATGGCTCTCATTCAGTCAATTTTAGTTGTAAAGCCATGGTTAATTGGTCAAAATGACTTAAAAAAATTCAGTATATCCGAATTTGGTATCAAAAATACCAGTTGCTATTAAAAAAAAAATAAGTTGCATTGCGCATGCGCGTACTGAAGGGGTTAAAAATTTGAAATTTATCTGAAAATGTGTATTTATATACCACTAGCTTGTAAAAAAAAATTTTATTTATTCAAACATAATCCGGCCGAGAAATGCAGTGTTCCCTAAATTGGTGAACACACGGTATATATATAATCGTAAGTAAATGAAATGTTAATATAGCATATTCTGTGGATTATAATATACTGGTATAATTAGAAGATTAAATAGAATTATTTGATAATAGTAATTAATTTTAACACGAATTTAACTATTAACAGTGAAAAATATATTAATTAATTTCTAAATTAAAGTATAGATTATTGAAACAGAGCATTATTTATATATTTTTTATACATCTTGAAACTCTTAAAGTTATGAATATTAAAATTATAAATAGTACAGTATTGAATGAATTTATATCTAGGGCTTTGTTGCCCAAATACTGTGTTCATTTTAGGGACGACGACATTAGTATTAACCTTAAAGCGAGTATTGTAATTATGACACGAAATATCAATACATTTTATCATATTATAAAATAGTAAGCAAATGTTTTTTGTATACAGTGATTTTAAATTTAATATCTTTAGCTCTTTGTATAAATTAACTGTAGGAAATAACGTAGGTTTATTAAAAATAAATTTAAGAAGTGAGTTCAAAGTGACTTCAAGATTCGTAAAGTGAGTGTGATATGTCCCTCCCCAAAAAGAAATACCATAAGAAAGAATTGATTGTATTAATGCATAGTAAGTTAATTTTTTTAATTTGAAGTTTAAAACAGATTTAAGAGATTTATATACATAGAAAAATTTTCTAAGTGAATTATTTAAATAGTTTATATGAATATCCCATTTTAATTTATCATCAATAAATATTCCAAGATATTTAACATAGTTTACTCTTTTTAATTCACTACATTTGCATACATTATTTTTAGTATTATTGTTGATACAACTATTAGTATGAGCAATGATTTTATAATTATTTAAATGTATAGATTTTTGTATACCAAAGTGAATGTAGTTAGTTTTTTCACTATTAATCTCTAGTGAATTATTATCTAGCCAGCTTTTAACAATACGAAAACTTTTCTCAGCCATTTTATATAAATTATTTATACACGGACTCTTTAATAAGATGACGGTATCATCAGCAAAACAAATTTTGTTTCCAGGAGAATCTTGATTAAGAAGTCCATTAATGTATATTATGAATAATATCGGTCCTAATACGGTACCTTGTGGCACTGAGTAATCAATTTCTTGTACATTACTATAATAATCATCTATTTTAACTCTTTGTACTCGACCATTTAGGTATGACTTAAATAAATTATAAGCAGCACCTCTTATTCCACAGTAATACAGTTTTTCGAGAAGAATTGTATGATCAACTGAATCAAAAGCTTTCTTAATATCTAAAAAAATTCCAAGAACATGTTGCTTGTTATCTAGATTTTCATATATATATTGAGTGGTTTTGTATAGCGCATTATTAATCGAAATATTACTTCGGAAACCAAATTGATTATTGTGAAAAAAATTATGTTTGTTTAAAAAGTCTAATAACCTACTTTTAAGGCACTTTTCAAATAATTTAGACAGAGTTAAAGTGAGCGATATAGGCCTGTAATTCGAACATTTACTTTTATCGCCATTTTTGTAAATAGGTATAACTATAGATTCTTTAAATGATTTAGGGAATTTCTCATTAGAAATAAAGCTATTAAATATTATAGATAAGGGTACAGCTATAGCATTTGACGTTTTTTTAAGAATATAATTAGATATCGAGTTTTCAGAAAAGGAATTGAAACTTTTAATACTATTTAATAGGTTAAGGACTTCAAGTGTTTCAATTGGTTTTAAAAATATAGTTTCAGAAATATAACAGTTTTTGTTTAGTGTATCAAAACTTATAGGTTGGAAATTGCTAATCTTAATATTATTAGTACGCTGCCGACTTTAGAGAAGAAACTATTAAACTCGTGTGCTATGTTTTGCTTTCCAGTTATTTTTTCACCATCGTTATTTCTTAGATTGCTAACATTCGATTTTTTTGATTTATTAGTGTATGATACATCTTTAATTAAATTCCATATTTTTTTAGAATCTGAGCTCGCAAGATTTATAAGATTTTGATAGTAAAGGTTCCTGGCTAGCTTAATTGTACTATTTAATATGTTCCTATATTTAACGTATTTACATTTAAGTAACGTATTGAATGGTTGTTTGAGTAATTTCTTATATAATTTTTCTCGATTTCTTATTGACGTAATTAACCCTTTAGTAATCCATTGTTTAATTTTTTTATTTTTAGATTTACAATGCTTAATATTGGTTGAGGATGAATTAATAAACGAATTTAGCACCTGATTAAATTTTTCAAGCATATTATCTACACAATTATAATGATTTAGCCAATCCCAATTCTCGGTACTAATTAGCATATTAAGATGGTCAAAGTTAATAAGGATCCGTTCAGTATAATTAATACTATTGTTTCTATCGATGAGAGGCGGTATCTCGTTAATAATAATAGTGCTAAAGTGATCAGTTATATTACATTTAAGGATATATGCAGTAAATGTACTACCATTTATGATAGCGTGATCAGCTATAGTCTTAGATTGTTTTACAAAAATATGGTCAATACATGTTTTAGAATTACCATTAACTCTAGTGAAATCGTTAATTGCAGAGGTAAATCCAAACTTGGCCATTGTATTAAGATATGCATTAGATTCGAATGAATTGGAAAACAAATTGATGTTAATTATATCACCACAGATTATATGATTACTTTTAAAATCATTATCTGAAAGATAGTCATCTAATGAGGTAATAAACTGTTTAGTATTATAACATTGTGACCGATATATACCTGTAACTATATACTGAAACCCACCTTTATTTACTGATAATTGTATTGAACTGCAGTTATCAACAATTTGAGTAGAAATGTTGTCAAATGTACAGTCATCACTAATACATAGGCGTGTCTACGGTGGCAGCCTAGGGTGCCTGGGCTGCCCCAGCAATTTTTGAAAGGTGCTGGTCAACCGAGCTTCAATCAGAAGGGTCACAACATTTATTTTTTTTTTAAACTTGATTTTTTTGTGTGTATAGTTATAATTGCCATTTACTTACAAAGATATGTTCAACAAAATTAGGTAGATAATATCTTTATTTAACATGTATTGTCAAATTAATTTCCTGACTTCAGAAATCGGAAAAACCTACTATAACGACTTGAGGCAGACGACCTTGAGAGGTAGGTATTATGTTTAATTTGTATCTAGGTGGTGTAATCCAAGGCTGTATATGAATAATATTTCTGAAGTTACTGTAGATTATTATTGTAAATAGATAATTCAGACTTTTTTTAAAATTATATACATATTTCACTGTGGGGGGGGGGCTTAAAAAAATACGGCTTTGGGTGTATAGGGCTTTTTTTGGTTCACTAATAAGGTCATTAGCTAGGCTGCCCCTGCCGATGAAGTCTAGTCACGCCTATGCACTAATAAGTACGGAAACCCCATCCGATTTATTTATTAATCCTAAAGAATGAAACACTTGGTATCCATTAATTTTTATATCACACTCGTCTTTCATCCATGTCTCACTTAAAACTATTATATCAAATCTGTTGTTTATGGAACTTAGGTATGTTATTAGTTCATTAATATGTGCTTTAAGGCTACTAATGTTCATCGAAAATACACTAATACAGTTTTTATTAAATTTTATATCGTCAATATAATTAACTGATATAGTTTTAACATTGTTAATATCCATAATATAGTTAAGTAAAAAATTGATATCGGTATTATTCATATTTTTCATAAAAATAAACTAAAATACTAAAATTGATTAAGTTTTTGACTAACGATGAGGCTTAATTATCATTCCATAGTTGATCAAATGATTTTTCGGTATCAATTGCCATTAATTGGGACAGATTAGTAATACGCGTACCATACATACCTTATACTTATTAAGAACCTTGTTTTTCATTTATAATAGTTTGCCCACAAACCACATTTTATTTTATAACAAATTGACTTAATGAGTAATGTAGGTTATATATTTAAAAATTACACATCAAAGTATACAAATAAATTATACACCCATATATAAATAGAAAATATCAAATATGTTTGTAGAAAAAAATTATTTACAGACCTAAAAATCATTTTTTTGTCTTGAAATTTGTCGTATTACTACAGTCGGCCAAGATAAAAATGATAATTACATATTAGTTAGTGATTAATGACAATGTACAGTAACGTCAGTAGGTAAGTAGTTAGTAAAGATGTAACGATTATATAAATATGATTTAGTTTCAAAATTATTAACATTGTGATAACTGATAACCCTGGTCAGTCTCAACTAATATATTAGATTATTAATTATTTACAATAATATTGTAATTAATAGTGTATCTAGCTAGAACCGGCCACAGTCGCTATGCGAGAAATGTTTACTTGGGTAGGCACCACCTACCTACCGCGCGCGTCGTGAAGTTAAACAGTCCTGCGACGAACAGGGCGTCACAAACAACAAAACACAAAATTGACGAGTGGACAAATTAACAAAAACGAACGAAATTTAATAAAATTGCCAGTTACAGGGCGCAAATCATCGAAGGAAAGCACAAACAGGACGCCACTGATTCAATAATAATATAGGTAGGTGTATTAATATATTAACGCCATGAACGGAAGTGATTGCGACGAAAATAACGCATGTGTCCTGATGCCGCTGAAAAAGAAACGCTGTCCGCGGGAACCGGAAGAAGACGGCTGTCCACCGGCCCACGCTGCTCGGTTCGAGGATTCGGTCGAGTGGAAGTGGACGAAATGTACAAGTGAAGGCCTATTCCGGACACTGGGCCGGTACTACGATGAGACGTGGTTTCCAACCGCGGTCAACGAGTGGTGTCAGCTGTATTACCGGTGCAACCACGCAGCCGACTACTGGTGTCACCGAGACGAGTGGCTGGCCGGTGACGAGGAGATCCGGCTGGCTGTGTGGGCTGAGGTACTTAGACACCGAGACCAACACGACGCAGACCGTTCCGAACAGTGCGACACCGACCTGATGTACGTCGACGACCGAGTGGACGCCGCCAAGGTCAGTCCGTTATCACAATGTTAAGGCTTGTGTATACATATTTTTCCGTTAAGACAGGCGACTTGAACGCCTGACAAATAATTTCTTCACCCTATTCCTGTGGTTGATTTGATAATATATTGTGTATCTTACATCCTTTTACACTTGTACGCGTGGTTTTTTAATGATTATAAATCAACTAGCTGTCCCGCCCGACGTTGTATAAGACAAAGATTTGTATTTTTAATAAATATATTTGTACAAGATGTATATGCCATATTTATATGTAAGTTAACCAATTGCAACTATTTAGATAAAGAAACAAAATTTGCTTTTTTCGTAAGCTGAAAAAAAATCATGCTGATAAAATTTAAATAATACAAATTTTAGATTATATAAGTGTATCTTGGTTTCGGTGTATCTACCTACCTAAGTTCACAGCTAAATTTGCGTAGTTTTGCGAACTAATTCGACCAAGGTGGACAACTAATTTGTGGTGGATTGGATTTTGGATATAGCAATAAATTGATATAAATCAAACGTGGTTGAAATTTTAATTCTTTAAACTTTCCTGATATCTCAAAAAACAATTTTAAATTAAGTAGTTTTTGAGTACCTAAATAATATATTAATATCTATAAATATACATTCATCTCTTATTTAAATTAAAACTATTAATTAATTTACTATACTTTAGAGGACTTTAGTTAATAAACTAGTGAACCAAAATTGATAAATTACACCATCAACATTTTCAGAAAAAAGTTTTACTAGAATCCATTAAAAAATATAGTTTTTGCCATTTAAAACAATTCATTTTGATTTTTCTGTTGATACAACTACTGAACTACGTACTTAAAAATTTTAAAATTGGGATAAAAGAATGCGTCTTGGTAAAAAAAACACTTATTTTTTTCAAAATTCCATATTACTATCAATTTATTGATTCATAAGCATTAAAAAAACCACCCATATAACGCTAGATTAAAAATTCTGATATTGTGTACCCGGGGTCCTATTTTTTAGTACTTGAAAATACAATTATTATCTGAAAGTGCCAGAACGAATTTATGTACCTACTTGTTAGTTATTATGTTTAGTGGGTTATCTTTTCTTGATAACTAGAGTTATTTTTATATAAAAAAAATGTATGTTCATATAATTTCACATTAGTGCCATATAATTTTTGTTCAATAATACCCAATTCCACCTATTTGTATTTTTTAACGCGTCCACGCACCTTGTATACTGACTGCATATTATTGTTATAGATAATGGAAATACACGGGGCCCTGAACGAGGCCAACGATCGGATCGACTTAAAGCGTAAGGACGTGCAATCCCCCTGTGTTGAGAAACCGAACGCCGCAGAAAGGAAACGGGCGGAAGTCGAAGCGGCCGAGATAGCACTGGCCGACCCGGACGAGGAACCGGACTGGGTGGAAATGCGGCGCAAGATGCGCGGCTCGTTTGCGGCATTAAATCTGGCCCGGTGCGATGTCAGCGCCGAACTCCTGGACCACATCATGATTGAGCTGTGTAAGTATTGGGCAAACGCGCCGGAACTAGAGCACGAGATCGATCCGCTGCTGGAACGGAACATCATGCGTGAGGTACAAAATTTCCGATACAAACTCTTCAATGTGGCCGTCGAGATCGAACCAGAGCTTGAAGAATCGTGCCCGGAAGCGGAGGAACCGGAACCGTGCTGCATACGACCACGGTCGTCATCCCTGCCACCGCCACCGCCACCACCGTCACCCGTCTGCAAGAAACCGAAACCTAGAACGGCGAGCTGCCGCATTCGCAGACCGGCCACCAACAAGTTGGCTGAGGCCAGGGCTCGGCAAAACCGTGAAAATGCGGCCATGGGTCAATGTCGTAGGTAAATCCACGACCGACCGATATTTAATAGTCTAAATTTTACTCTCAAGTTGTAGGCTGGGACAATGTATATTTTAATAACAAAATTAAATTTTAAATTTTATGATATCTCACGTGTATTTTATCGAGTGTAGAGTATTCGGTGGAACGGATTTATGGGGATGGCGTCAAGTGGGAATCCTATTGGATGTTTTCAATTAGGATTTGAATTTGTCGTTTACTATCTACTTTATATTGAGAAAACGGTCAACCATTTCAATTAATAATAATAATAAGTTTTGGGTAAGTTACTTTTAATAAGTAATTAAGTTACTTTACTCGTTACTCAAATAAAATTATAATGAAATTACTTAGTCTTCCACGCAAGATATTCATAGGAAACCTATTTGAAGGAATCAAATTAAATAAAAAATTTAATTAACTGTTCTCATGATATAGGTGCATTTAGACATTTAAAATGGCAAAACCATTGAAAACTGAAATGTGGCGAGTTAAAATCAAATATATATAGGTACATATTAGATTGGTAAACCGTAAACATAATAATATCCGCATTATACATATATTTTTTTCAATTCGCAATAAGTAGGTAGGTACTTAATAATTCGAAACTATAATGCGTTATTCTATAGAAATTGCTTTTCAAAAGTAATTTCCATTACATTTTCGTTACTAGGAAATAATTCTAATGAAATTACGTAACGCGTTACAAGCAAAGTAACGCCGTTACAATAACGCGTTACTTTCGTTACGTTACTCCCCAACACTGATAATAGCTTAAATATTAAATTGGTACAAGCCCCGTATAAATATGCTCAAATTATTTTTATAAAATTCTATTAGGTATGCAAAAATTTATAAAAACATTTAAAATGAAGAATAAATATAGAAATGAATAATATAAATATTATAATTACCACGCATCGACACCGTGTTATATAATAATATATAAATATCATAATTAATTTGATTTCCAATAGTGCCTTCTAAAAGTCAAATAAGTGCTTGTAATTAGTAATATTTGAATACAATTCTAATGTTCGAACAATATTCTTCTTAATTTTTATAATATTTTTATAAGTACCTATACACATACCACTTTATAACGTCTGTAACTTTGTAAGTACAAAATAAAAATAAAAAAAGTACACGTATTTTCAACTATAAATTATATTTGTATGAAATGTATTTCACTTTGAAATGTATCATAATTATTTATAAAATATTAATTGTATAAATATAAGTATGTTATTTAAAAAGTACGAAAATAGTTCAAAATACTTTTTCAGTATTCTAAATAAAATGTTGAATACTTAGGTATCTCCAAAGAAACGAGTACACAATGCGTAGCCGCGTAGGCATTAAAATAACAAAACAAAGTAGTGTTGACACGATAATTTATTGTGCTTGAAGAGAATTAATCAAATGAATAAAATATACACATTATTTTTAATGAGCTAAATTCCGCTCTGACAACTTGGCCTTATCGTTACTTGAATCAACATTATTTGGTAAAACATAAATTTGAATGTGAATAGTAAATTTCACTGAATTGATACTTAACAATTTTAACAAAAATATTTTGATTAGTATTATAATTTATAAGTACATGCTTAAAACAAGTTAAATACATTTTAAAATACACCTACCAATTACAATATTTTTACACAATTCTTATTTTAGTAAGATTAAACCAGTAAACGTAATACAAGGATAACTAAACTTAACTTATTATTTATAAGTTACTCTAATCCAGGTTATTGAATTTGCTTTCAATCACAGGTCATAAAAAACAAGATTTATTAAGTCTTTCTGCATTCATATTTCATATAATATAATATAATATTATTGTTACATTTATAATAAATAGAAAAATATGTTGAACAGGTAGGTATAAAGTATTTGTTTATTGTTATAATATTATGTCTATGACATATGTACCTACTTTTGTTAACGTGATTACTGACTACACAAATGTTGGCAAAAGTCATTAAATAAAATTAGCATAGTAATATCTATTTATAATTATTACATTGGTCTTGGCTTAAATTCATCAGCAAGAATAGACACAAATTGGAAACGAGAGATAAAGCCACAATTTAAATCTAGAATTTGGCAATCAACAAAATGTTTTTTTGAATAAATTGTATTTTTATTCGGTTCAATTGTATTGCAACTCCGTATCGAAATAACCGTTTCCGTTTGTATGGTCTTCAGTATTTCGATAAATTTGAAAATGTTTGGATGGGACTCATAGAAATTTGCACTGAACTGGGAATGGAACGATTCACATGCATCAATTGTGTAATTAAAACTAGAACTTTGATCTGCCCAGATTTTGGGTGGAAAACACGAATTTTCGTCGATATAGTTTTCCACCAGACAGTCCAAAAAGCGTACTAATCTGTCGTCACATGGCTGTATCTCGGCGAGTTCGGTTGCAAAACAATCACCCACCCATTGTTCATCTAGAAATGGCAGTCCGAATAATTTTGTTAGATAATTACTTATTGGCGGGCACTGGACGTATGCAGTAGAAAGCCCGTGCCGATGGATCATTCTGTACCAGGCTTGTCCTAGACGAACTCTGCAAATCTTAACCGTAGTTCGTGGCCAGATTTGATGCACTGCGTTGTGTAAATTTTTCTCAAAGTCTACGTACACGATTTTTATGTTGAATTTGTGGTTGAAAATCATACAGTAGTTTTGAATTGTTTGGAATACTTCTTCGTATGAACCTTGATACTTGTTCGGTAACAGTGAAAACAACACCGGAATGCAATAGTTGTTCTTTAAAACATAGACCGTAAATAATATATATAAAATATCTTTTCCATATCGCAATGTGCCATCCACATATAATGCATCTGACTCACTGATAAATTTCATATTACTTTCAGTACAAAATATTATTATTTCTTTTTCTTGGTCGTTTAATAACAAAAATTGATCATTTTCATTTGTTTTTATATTCAAAACCCCTAATTCTGCATGCAATTCCCGTCTGTTATGTGGTAATTTAAGAATTGCAGAATAACGTGAATTATACATATTTGTGTTAATATAAACAACATCGGTATATTTTGTAATTATATTAGTACTGTCAATCGGATTTTGTAAATGGTAAAGCAAAGACGGATGAGAACCGTAGATATCATAAACAGATTTATGATTTGATGAGTTACTTACATTCTGATCATTTATTATTCGTACCGGATCCGGGCTATGATTGTGTATCAAGTTTGAACTTAAAATATAACGACTATTATTGAAACATTTGGCATAAGCTTGACATTCTCTGTTTGCAGTACATATATAACTTTCAACACTATGAGGTAACATTTGATGAAAATCAAATTTATAGTTATTAATTACAACAATTCGTTTGGTTTTTGCACTCATAATATTTGTACGGTAATGTAACATACGGTATGATACGGTGTGATTAACACAAATACGTAAATAATCGTTGTTGCGAACACGCGGGCACAATAGGTACTGATTGACTAAGAGTAAATATTTTTCAGAACTAAAGGAATACGAATTGAAATAGACAATAGTTATCACTTATCATAAAACACTATAGTCGTGTATATTTTCCTTTGTATTTATATGTACCTATATCAAAGCATTCGAAGCCAACACCGTTTTTTATAAATTTGAAGATAACCGAAAATAATTTAATACTATAGGTACATATTATTATAACAATATCTATTCGTGTTTATAACTCGATATGTTTACTTATTGATAAACTTTGGCATTATTATTTTCGGAGTCATTAATAATGTTATATTCTATTGAACCCAATTATTTTTAATTCACGACTGGATTTTAAATATAAAAATTATTTGTTTAGGTGCCTATATCTGCTTATTTCAACATAGATTATCTGTATAATACCTAGTTGTATTTAATATTTAATAATATAGGTTCATATTAATAAATAATTATGTACAAAGAGACCTCGAAGGTAACTTTTTTTTTTAATGTATATGTTATTAGTTATTACACATAAAATGTAACGAAATTTATTTTCGTTGTCAGTATGTATCTACTCTTTATTTTTGTGGTATTGCAAAAATTAAATTTATAATTTGGTTATTTAATTTATGTGAGTATTTCTAGTTATACAATTAAATAATTTTAATAATACCTATATTGCTATTTAGGTACCTACATTAAATAAATGTAATATAAAAAAGGTGGGTAAGTGGATGTCGCTCTGCTGTACAGTAGGCTACAAGTGGGTCACAGTAATGGATGGTGTTAAATTTGAATTCAATGATATAATTACATTGTATAAGAAAAACGATTCTGAGCGAAAACGGTCAGTCAGCCTGTGATATTACCAAGTATATTTGATGATATTATTGTGAATAAAGTAATTTATATATAACCTATTTACGTGGAGCCTTGTTTTAAATTTTCAATCCTTAGCCATAAAAGTTAAAAATTTTTAAATTTTTAACCACAAAATAATTATTAAATAAAAAATTTGATACATTTTGTCAAAATTTGAACTTTAAATGCTTAAAAAAAAATTGTGCTTATGTATTTTTAATATTTTTCAACTACTATTAGAACGATATATCAGAAGTCGTATATTAAATTTTCTCGCTTTTTTACCCAAATAATAAAATTTTATTGATATTTATAGAAAAAAAAACTAAAATATATGGAAACTGAAAATGTCCGTAAACAGCTTAAAATAAGTCAAAATATTTGGAAAATGTTATCGTGTATGGAAAATGCTAATACAAACATTCAGTCAAAATTTCATGTACCTACGGTCATTTGTTTTGAGTTGCACCAAAAACCAAAATCGCTTTTCTCAAAAACAGATTTTGCGTAAAAATTCCCGTTTTCCCTTAATTTTTCTTTTGTTTTTCACGTGGCGTTTGAAAATTACTGAGACATTTTTACTTTTGACCCCCCAATGTACCAACTAAATTCACTTTCCTACCAAAAAAGTTACAGTTTATTTAACAAACCCAATATTATTTTCTAAACATAATCAAATTTGTTTTTAAAAACGTTGAATATTTTTATAAACTATTTTGTTACATAAATTATATTCTAATTGATGATGATAACATAAAAAAATATTTAAATATTTTTCAATTTACTACACACATTGGTGTTTATAAAAATAATCATATCATGGGCCAATATTATATTTCGTTCAAAGAATAAAATTAATGTTCTGATGATTGGATCGGAAAAAAGTATTTTTTAATAAATAAAAAATTCAAATAAAAGTATTCGAATACTTTACAAGACTGTCCCCCTCTAACTACGCCTATAGCCCCCACAGGTTTTATTTTTGCTATAGAAAACTGTCAAAGCCTAAAAGTAACAGTTCAATTAATAAGTGTGTGGTGTGTCCCCTGAAATCAGATGTATTTTAGGCCCTGTGGTGGTACTGTGGTAGGTGATCGTTCGTACTCTAAATAGTAAATACCTAACTTAAAAAGTATTTAAATACATTTACTTAAATAGTTAATACTTTACAAGACTGCTAAACACACCATGACACTACATGTGTCAATAAGCGTCATGTTGACTACTAACAAAAATACTAACACCTAGTCACGAAAATAAAGTACACGGTTTAATAGGTTGGAATGGTTAGAATGGCGAAAAGTATGTAGAAAGACATATTATGCAAATACCAAAATAGTGGAAAAATTTACAATTTTTTCCATTATACTTAGATACATATCAGTGGCGTTTCCTGACTTTCGACGTTAGGCGTTAATGTGTGATTGATTAGGAACCCCCCCCCCCCCCCCTTATGAAAAATAAATTCCCAATTCAACATATTATTATTAAAGTTATTTATTTTACATACTTTTTAAATTTTTAAAAATACATAAAAATATTTATAAAATTTAATTATTACACAAACTGACAATGTTTTAATGAATATAATCTATTATATATTGATTTTTATTTGAATTGAATGCCGAGTGCATGACGTATTATCTGTCGTCTTTTTAATTTTTACTGTTGTTAAAATGTCAAGATCTGGACACGGTCTACCATTTTGAACTAAAACTTTTTTTTCAGCAAATGAAAGTCTTGAAAAGCAATTTTGTTTTAATTGATTTACAACTTCGCTACGGTTACACATACCTATTGTTAATATGGAATAAGTTTAATAACTATACGACACGTAATACGTATTGTAAATAATCAGTACCAAGAGTATCTTAAACAAAAATAAATAGAATACCTGGTAACTGTCTTGAATTATCAATCAATTGCAATAAAATTCATAAAAGATAGAATAGGTAGTACATGCTAATTAACAATAGTACAATACTGATGCAGTGATGCACAGAAATAAACAATAAGTTTTTGTCGATCGGCGTTGCAGTACGAGTGTACAACGTGCAGCCGCGATGATCCCCACTACTAATTGCCATTAGCCGAATAGCCGATTAGCGGCTGGTCGTTAATTTCATTTTCAACGACTTGGTCTAGTATTAACATTGCACCGAAGTTAGCCGACAATATCACGACAAATTACGAATGTGGGATATTAGATACCACGAGTCGTTGTTCAAAACATTAACGTCCTACACGACACAATACATAATATTCCGCAATCACACCATCGCGCCCGCGCGTCGTAGCTGCAGACGGTGCATACCGCTGGTCGAATCCCGAGTTAAAAATAGTTTATTTGTTGATTATTATTTTTATTTATAGAGAAGAGTACCTACAAAACAATTATTTTAAGATTTTGTAAATAAAATTATATTACTATGTAATATGCATTACAAATTTCCAAATTACAATATTACACATGCACAATATGTTATGACATCAATATTATAGGGCGTTAACACACAACTTGCACACCCAAAGAAAACGCCACTGATACATATTATAATATTTCAAGGAGACTGTATAATTTGACTTATCTGCGGAATGGCAATGTATGCAAGGCAAAGCGCGCAATTGTGAAATTTTAGATTAAAGTAGTAAGTATACCAGCTATAATGCTATATCATTTTAATAATGTAATACTTTTTATATACAAGTAGTTTCACAGTATGAATTATGGGTAAGTTTTTGGTCTCTAACGTCGTTGCTGTAGAAAGTAAATATTACCTTTTAGATTCTGAGCGAAGCGATGAATGTATTGATTTTACAATGATGTGTGTTTTTTTGAAAAAATTTTTGTGTCTGTCATCACCTAATACTAAAAACACGTTTTAAAACTTGGGACACACATTTGTCATTCAGGGGACACAAAGTGTGTCAGGGGACACGGTATTTTAGCCCCTGTACCACCATAACCTAACCTAACAATTAGCCGTGCTCTGTTTACCGAGTTGTTTAACTGCATTCCTACGTACGACAAATCTTTTTACGAGTTGTAATCATTGCGTTTTTATTTGATTTACGTTTAAGTACATATTCCAATGATGTTTGAGGTGTGAGCACATATCATTACAACTAGTCAATAGTGTGTGGTGTGTCCAATGTACATCGCTTAATTGATTACGCATATTGTGTGCATACCTAGTAGTCCTTTAGAAGGAACGATGATCGCCATCCCCCCTCCCACCCCATTGGGACCTGGAAAATTCATTTTAATATGTAAATTACAAAATATCATAATTAATGACAGTTATTCAGTATTAAGTAATTACAGTAATCGGGGCATAGGTACTATATATTTACGTCCCAAATTGACAAGAGACGGTTACATGTTAGTTATTATTAGTGGCTAGTGATGTATTCGAACTATTAGGACACAATTTACCTATTGTATATTATATTGGCGGGTTATTTACGTCCTAAACGATAAATTAACGATTTCGTATCTATAATATTAGATAGTTAGGTACATAAGAAAAAAAAATATAACTATAAGTATGTACGTTATTATTATATTTGATAAATAAAATAATCTTAAATACTCATATAAATAACATGTAAGTAGGTATTTAATAATTAAAAGAATTTTGAATATTAATAAAATAAAACATTATAGTATAAGTGGGTAAATATTGGGTAAAATTGTATGACCTACATTAAATAACATACTATTAATTTCTTTGTTGTATTATATTTGATAGTACCAGTTGAGTTCCAATAAGTTACATTTTATCTTTTTGATCACTTCTGTAATTTTTTTGGTTTAATAAATCAATCGATACCTATAAGAAAATATTATTATGTTTTAATTTGCAGTTCTTTTAATTTTTTTATGAAGACGAAAATATTAGGGTGTACTTCAGTGATATAAACGATTTGAATTTAAAACGAAAAAATTCTTATTTAACTCTTAACTGCACATTTGAGTTTCCATTTTTATTTATTACGTAGGGTAGGTGCTAACAAATACCTATTACCTACTACCTATAACACGTCTACGGGTTTTAATGATTATGAAACTTCGGGTGAATGTAAGTTCCCACACGAGATATAGCAGGTAAAAATTACTCCTGGATATCCCACGTTCCCACACGAAAAAAATTACACTTGTACGTAAGTTCCCACACGAAAAAAAATTATACCAAACACCAAGGCAAAGAAAAGTAACTCAACTTAATTTAAAGTTAAAATTTTCTTATTTTCAAAATAAAAAATTTCTGACACATAATAATGTTTATATAAATTGCTTATAATTTTAACTTATAATTCGTTAATGCTCAGCCTTGCCAAACACAAACTTCCTTCCCACTTTATTCAGACTTAGGAGTTAGGACTTACAACTTAAACGTAGTTGGTGTGGTTAAAATTTGTTTTGTTTTTGTATTGCATAAAAAAAGTCCAATTCAATTTTGAATTGAATCTAGTCCGTATAATGTATAATAAAAATTAATAATATAATGTGTATAATATTTGTATATGTATAAAATAAAAATAATAATAGAAAAAATCAAATTTTATTAGGTGTATTACGATAGCTCAAACACTGCACATAGTCATACTGTGTAATTTTTTTCCGTGTGGGAACTTACGTACGGGCGTATTTTTTTTCGTGAGAGAACTTACATATGTACTCGCTTACCTGCTATGTTTCGTGTGGGAACTTACCAAACCCTGAAACTTCAAAGTACAAATTGTCTCACTGGGTTACATCTAAAATATCACATACGTCAGATGTCATATTTTCCAAGAAATTAGCTACTTTAAAAAGTTTAAGTAGCTGGTGATCAAACACGATTTTTTTTAGGTATATTATTTATATTACTGCATGCAGTATAATAATAAATTGTATAATTATATTCTCTATTATTTGTATTTTTCGGAAAATTGTAGTTTTACTTCGCTAATAAATAATATACTTTATATATAAAGTGTGTTTAAGATTACGCACGCGATCAACCGAAATTGGTTTAATTAATTTTTAATACTATTGACCCAAGTTCCTCTAAATTATAAGCGTGCAAACATGGGAGGGGGGGGGGGATGAGCAGGTGGGCCAGGTGCGAGACATACCGAAATTTGTATACATAATAATACATGATCTAGACATCACGATTTTTGATTTTTTGTAAATCATAAAACATTAATAGGTAGTTGAAAAATAACATTGATACTCAATGATAATAAATAATAATAAATTAAATGTCCCTAAAAATAAATTGATAACACATTACCATTACAGATTGCGAAATTGTATTTATTTAAAATTTAAAACTGTGTTGTACAATAATACACCCAAAAATACGTACATAATATTAATTTTTTTAATCCCCTAACTTGTTACCTATTGAAGTAAGTGTGTATCAAGGCGAAATAAGAACTAACACAAACTGTATAGTACTTAAATACCTAATACATAATAACATTTATTACAAATTCATACTAGAGCCAATCCCGTGTTTAATACGATAAACAAAAAAAATAGTTATCATACAAAATCCAGTTTTTTCATTTTTTGGATGCTCAGTTCATCGATAACCTCATCTGGCATTATTATTGTATTGACCGGTGACATGCCAATAAAGCCAACACATTAAGGAATAAGGGCCCGTATTAAAATAGGTTAAACCGCGGAATTCGGGCGGTAAAATCAGTGGGTTAATAATTCATTATGTGTAACAGAGGTTTAAACTATGATTGTAAAACGGGTCTTTAACAAAGTATATAAAAATTACTACTTAATTTAAAATGTAGTTATTACTCAATATTAGATAACAAAAATTGATAAAATATTTACTTCTGTCATATTTTGTTATTAAGTATTATTAATATACCTAATAAAAACTTGAAAAACATCGTTCAGGTGGAGCACATGTTAATACAGGAAAAGTACAAAATATTTTCAAGAGTTCATGAGTATTTGGATAAAACTCTTTATTACAAATATCTAAAGCATGTAACCCAGAGGTGAATACAATTTTTTCAGTCATTAACTACACTTCTAAAAATAAACCCACGTCCTTTGGTAAATCTACAGTCTTCATAGTAATTTTGTTTTATTTCCGACTGTTTATCGGGTTTATTATAAGCATGAAAAATAATTCGTAAAAAAGTAAAAAAATACAGTACCCCATACTACCATAGAGGTATATGTTTTTGTTGTCCGATATATATGCTGCGAACGACTAGTGGCGTATAGTATATCAGATCGGTAAAATTACCACGGCTAGTGAACATTAAGAAAACAGAAAGAAAAGAAATATCATATTGAGAAATACAGAAAATGAGAAAACTTAACTTCACAAAAAAAAAGGGTCAAAGGGGGATCTATCTCCATATCCCCACCGTAAATACGCCACTGGCCCACCCTGCCACAAATGTCTGTGCACTTTTATGCTCTAAATATTGACTGGTTGGCGGCCCCTGTCCTACGTTATGTTGTACAAGGGTCGAGGATATCTATCACGAACTAATGATGAGATTATGTTTCAAACTTCTTTGTTCAATTCGTTATTTAATATTTAGTGTATTGGTGTTCAAAACTTAAAAATGTACTACCATTTCTATAATAATATATTTAGTTTTTTTTTCTATAACTGTCAGTAAAATATTATTTGTTGGGTCAAAAAGCTTAATGCTTAAAATCTCTAATACAAAGCTCCTGATATATTGATGCCATAGCGGTTAAAAATATTAAAAATACTTAGTTACAATATTTTTCTAAGTATTTAAAGTACAATTTTTGACAACATTTATCAAATTTAAAATTTAAAAGTGGATGTCGCTCATCTGTACAGTAGGTTACAACTGGGTCACTGTAATGGATGGTATGAAATTTGTATTGAATGATATAATATCATTGCATACGAAAAACGATTCTGAGCCGGAGACAGTCTGTTTAGAATATTACTATAAGTATTTTTGATGATATTATTGTAAATAACGTAATTTACGTGGAAACTAGTTTTAAATTTTAAATTCATAGCTATAAAAGTTGAACATTTTATGCTTTTTTAACTACAAAAATAATTTTTTTTATTTTAAATATGATACATTTTGTCGAAATTTGAACTTTGAATGCATATAATTTTCGTTTATTAATATACAAACCAAATAATAATCATGAATTGTAATAAATGTTTTGAAAGCATTATTAAGGATGATTGTTTAACCTGTTCTACATGTAGTAAACAATTTCATTATTACTGCCAGGGCTATAATGAAACAACATTTAATAAAATGTCGAAAAATAGTAAATCTAGGCTCGTCTGCTCGGATTGTAAAATTAATTCTGAATCAGGTATAACAACTAATAAACATAACGTCACATTACAAGGCTTAGCTGAATCAGTTAATTTTATGGGCAACAAATTTGATGAATTCAATAATACTGTTTCCAAATTACTTAATGAAATGAAGGAATTAAGAGAAGAGAACCGGAAAATCTCTGACATTAACAGAAACTTAGTAACTGAGGTGAATATTTTAAAACAAAAAATTGATGATATTGAACAAAAATCACTTGAAAAAATGGTTGAGATATCCGGAATACCTACTTCTAAAGATGAAGATTGTGCCAAGATTGCTGAGGAAATTGCCGCCAAACTTAATGTTGCAATTCATGTGGAAAAAGCAGTAAGAATTCCTATTAAAAATAATCAATTTTCAAAAATTCTCGTATGGTTAAGTCATAAAGATATGAAGTCTAATCTCGTTACAAAATGTAAAAGAAATCGTGATTTATTTGCCAAACAAATTAATTCAAATTGGTCCAGCACTGTGCGAATTTTCATCAATGAACATATTACTAAGGTTAGAAGACATCTATTATTCAAAACAAAAGAAGCTGCAAGAGAAAAATTTTACAAATATGTTTGGATTAATGAAGGTGATATCTTAGTACGTAAGGATGACCAATCTAAGGTTTTTCGTATAAGAGAACTAGGTGATATAGCCATGAAAATACAGTAATTATGTTGTTTTGATTTTGCATTTTTGTACATACTTTATTAATTAATGAATAATGATATTCAATTTTGTATATCTGATATTGATCAGATTAATTCAATTGTAACATTAAATATTACTGATTTAAATTCAATAAATATAGGCAATAATAAATTTTCCATATTTGCTATGAATATAAGTAGTATTAAGTGCCATTTTGATGAATTGTTGGTATTATTAAGTACTTCAGTGGTAAATTTTGATATTGTTGTTTTATATGAAACTTGGCTTTTAAATGATGTAAATTTTATTATTAATGGCTATCAATCTTTTAATTCTCTTGGTGTAAACAATAAGTCTGATGGTGTTACTCTTTTTATTAAGAATAGTTATCAAGTTAAAAATGTTTGTACTAACCTAATGACTAATGTTAATTCAATTGAAGTACATTTTGATATTAATGGCATAGAGTATATTGTTATTGGGTGTTATAGATCCCCTTCAGATAATATTGATGCTTTTTTATCTTCTTTATATAGTTATTTGACACAAAGTTCTGAGTTTAAAAATCATATTATTTGTGGTGATTTTAATATTGATATCCTAAAGAGTAATAATCTAAAAGTAATTGAATATTTAAATATTTTTTATGGTTTTGGTTTTTATTCTTGCATTAATAATGTAACTAGACAAACTAATACTTCTGCTTCATGCATAGATCATTTCTTTGTTAAAAGAATTTTATCAGTTAATATTCATTCTTATGTTTATCTTTCTTCAATTACTGATCATTTTAGTATAATCTTAACATTTAAATTAAATTTTAATCATATACAACATAGTAAATGTAATAATACTAATAATGCTCTATCAGTTATCGATTTTCATAAATTAAATTTAAGTATTAATAACTTTAATTGGGATAGTATATTAAGTAGTAATGACATTGATGTTGATGTTACCAATTTTATAAACAAGATTGACTTATGTATAGCTAATTCTACTAAAAAAATTTCTAGAAAATTTAATTCTTATAACTACAAACTTAAACCATGGATAACAAAAGGAATCATTGTTTCTATCAGACATAGAGAAAAAATGTATGGTCAAAAAATTAAAAATCCAAATAATATTACATTAATTACTAAGTATAATAAATATAGAAACTTACTTAATACTTTGATTAAGAAAGCCAAAAGTATGTATTATCATAATAAAATATATAATAATAAAGGCAATGTCAAAAAACTTTGGGAAACAATTAAATTTGTAACTAATAACTCATCATATAATTCCAAAAATACAGTACATTCTTTAATAAACAATGAAGGTATAAAGATATCTGATAATAAAATTATTCCTAACATTTTTAATGATTACTTTTCCTCAATAGGGATGAATATCTATGATAATATATTAAATAAAAACTATTTTAATGATAATTTTCATGACTTAAATAAGGGGTGCTACATCTATGAAAGTATATTTTTTACTCCTATCACTCATGATGAGATTATAAAGTTTATACAAAAGATTAAAGATCATAGTTCTTTTTATGAAGGCAACTTATCAAATAAGGTTTTAAAAATGACTTCTACATCTATTTCTAAACCTTTAGCAATTTTATTTAATAAAATAGTTGAGTTAGGTATATTCCCTCTTGCCTTCAAAAAAGCAGTGGTTATCCCAATATTTAAATCTGGTGATAAAGGCTTACCTGAGAACTATAGACCAATTTCTCTAACCCTATCAATTTCAAAACTATTAGAAAAATGTATTAAAGTCAGACTGGTCAACTTTTTAAATAAATATAAATTTTTTTCGGATAGGCAATTTGGTTTTAGGGAAGGAATGTCCACTAATGACGCCTTATTTCATATTACCAATTACATTTATGATAATATTGATAAAAGTAATTATGTAATAGGTGTTTTTCTTGATATAAAAAAGCCATTTGACACTGTAAGTTTAGATCTATTAATTAGAAAGTTACACTATGCTGGGATAAGAAGTAATATTTTAAAATTAATTAAGTCATACCTAAACGATAGAACTCAAATAGTCAGGGTTAATAATGAATATAGTAATGTAAGTAATATTTCAATTGGTGTTCCACAGGGTTCTGTTTCAGGATTTTTCACAAGTATTTAAAGATCAAATTTTGATAAAATTAATTCGCTTTATCTTTAATTTCTTTAATTATCTAGTTATTTTATTAAAATATGAAAACAACCGGTTATTGAGTGCTAATTTATATATTTTGTGTTAATTAACAATATAAATATTTTATTATAAAATATGATAATTACAGTCTTTTTAAAGAAAATCTTTTTGGCCTGGTACCTATATTCTGTGGCTGCCCTTGGGTACTGATTCACTATTCTTGAGATAATCTATTAAAATTGAAACACAAAATATTAAAAACAGTTATCATAACAATTAAACAAATTAAATAATTACTTTTGTGATGTTAATGATGTTAGTTCTGCATAGCGGACAAACTCTTCACCCTCTCGCATCCACTTCTCAATGCATACCCTGCAGAAATGGTGCTGGCAGGGCACTGCCGTAGTAGTGGACATTTCATTATAGCAAATTATGCATACTTCAAGAACTGAAAAAATAATGTTTTAAGTTAACAAATATTTACAAAAATGCCATACGCAATGAAAATTAATTTAATTTTACATACTTTCATTTTCTTGTTGTGTCTCTACCTCATCATTTTTAAGTTCCGCATAAAAAGCTTCAAATATATTAAGTCTTCCATTTCTTACAAGTTCTTCTTTTTTTTTTTTATTTATTGTTTATAAAGTTTTTCTGACAATTGGTCATCTAAACTTAAGGCTAAAAGAATATAATATTTGACATTTTTAAAAAGGTTAACATAAAAAAAAAAAATTACAAAATCAGTAAGATTTGATAAATTAGAGTTTAACAATGTTTTATGAGCTTAGATCTAACTATATTTTTTACAACAGTAATAGGTATGTACAATTAAGATTTAATTAAGAATTAATAAATATGAGAAAATAATAATACAATAGACAATTAGCGTAGGAGGTCATGTGGACGTCCACGCTTGAGACGGCGTATTGGAAGAGGGACACTTAGGTTGTAGTATTTAGCGCTGCTAGCGGACTGTAATTGGTTGAAGAAGTTGATTGTTAATTTCTTTATATAATCAGTTATAGATGGTAGCTGGAAGTCCGTGTGCAGTGCAACATTACGTATAAACCATGGGGCGTTAGATATTGTCCTGAGGACTTTGGATTGAAATATTTGTATCTTGTGTATATGGGTCTCAGCACAATTTCCCCACACAGGGACTGCATATAAAAGTAGTGGTTGTAAAATTTGTAAAATTTGTTTGTATATCAATATAGAACAATCCCAGCTTAGCGATGATTGTCAGTTTAACAATGGATAAAGTATCTTTAGTCTCTGGTAGCCTTGTTGGAGTTTAGAGGTGATGTGTGGGTTCCAAGTTAGTTTCCTGTCTAATATTACGCCGAGATATTTGATGCTAGGTGACCAGGGAATGTTATTGCCGTACAGTTTTAAATTGCCGGGAGTTTTGGGGCGACGATTAGTGAAAAGGACTGCTGTGCTTTTTTGAGGGTTCAGTTTTATTTTCCATTTATCTCCCCATTTTTGGATGTCATTCAGGTGGTCTTGGATATTTTTTTGATTAGTTCTTCTACTCTTGGACTCCAGTATCTATGTCTCCCATTATCTACACATAAATTATAATGGTTATTTCATTATTTGTTTATTGTTATACATTTATTGAATAAATTCAGAATATTTTTAAGTTAAGTGAAGTTAGTAAGTAACGTAACAATATCAAACTTATTGAAAGGAAGCGATTAATAAAGTAATCCAAACAATGTTAAGTTGAATTAATAAAAAAAGATTTTTAATACAGTGAATAATTAACTATATAATAATACAATGCACTCAGAAACATATATCGCCAACGGGTTGCATATCTTGACTGCCATAAGAAGTAAGAACTGAATTATAATAATACTATAGCTAATATTTCTAACTGCCATATACACACAATATTGAAAATTTATCAACTCTGCATTTTTGCTTTCCTTATAGATGTATAACTATATAGCTTATCTACAGTATGACAATATTACTTATTGTATACAATATACAGGGTGAAAACTAAATTATAATTTAATATTTCAACTAGACTATTAGAAGCAAGGTTTTCATAGACATAGGTGCAACTAGACCTCTAACTTTGGGGGTGCTAAAATTATGGACACACAGCCTACACCCCTACAATCCTCTTTACACAACTGTCATTGCTATACACACAAAATAATTAAATATTTTATATACCTATGTATTAACAATTTATTTATAAATGTTGAATATTACTATAATAATATATAAAGTATTCAGTAGATACTACAAAAAAAATTACTGTTTTTGGCAGGTGCTAAAGACCCTATAGCTCCCTTTATTGCTCCTATTCATACACTATACAGACATAATTGAATATATTTATAAGTATTAAAATGTTTAACAAAAGTACTATTTAAATTTTTAAATTTTAATAATAAGGTTTTTTTTAGTTATATTTACTACCTACCTTGTAGGTTGTAAGCATGACCACATACTATCTGCCTTCATTGACAGGTAGTTCTATATGAAGCATCTGACCTAATACTGGTGCTAACGCAACTGCTTCTGCTGGTGCAACAACTGGTACTAAATCATTACCTACTGGTACTGGTGCTGCTGGTTGAACAACTATTGGCGGTTCATTATCCACATGCAGTGCTCAATTTCGTTGCTGTTGTTCATATGTTGCTGTAGTATGCGACATTCATGAAGAAACCACCACGTTGATATCAGCCCAAGAGAATATTATTAGGAAGCATGTTGGATAGAATTTAAATTTCTATAATTTATTCGGTGGTATCTTGTTGGCCGTAAATTATTATTTAGCTGAGCCATAATAGTGTGGAAACTCATACTCAGGTGAGATAGTATAGTAATATAATCCATTGTGGTTGGTAGTAGTTGGTGCTAAGTAAATAAGTTAAAAATTAAATAAATATGATTACCTAAAAATATCCATAAGTTAGGGTGAGCTACATTAAATATGTTCCGCAAAGTATTATGAAAACTTTCGAGACTATTGTTATTTTGTCTTGGTAATCCATTGATTGAAATAATGTTTAATCCAACTTGTCTGAGCCAATAGCTGAAAATAAGTATTTAATTGATTAGTAACAATAATAATAAATAGATAAATTACCAATAAGTCTTAAATACAAATAATAAAAATATAAGTAATTTATTATGTTTTTTAGTTTACTATAACAATAATAGAAACTTCAAAATACAATTTGTTCTCATATTTTGCCAAACTGCCTTTAAATGATTTTTTTAAATTAGTAAACTAGGTTAAGTTGTTAAGAATGATTTTTTTTTGTCATTATTAATTATTATTTTGCTTCATTATAACTTCATTAATGAACTTACTTAGTTGTGGCGAAACCAACACCTGTGATTCGTGCAGCCGGAAATATAAACTTGAGAGTATCTCTTAGGACCGTTTCATAATCCGTTATTACGATGGATGGATTGAGGTTGGCCAGATGATGGGTCTTTAAAAAGTTAAAAACGCAGTTGTATGTATTTCTTGTTTTACATTCCATGAGACAGTAGACTATAGGTATAGACTAAACACAAAATATATCAAGTTTTACTGTCTTGGTGCCTATATAATGGATAATGTAATATTTTATGGTTATCATATTATGGAACATTTTATAATTTACACAAGGATAACTTAAGCGTATGTAGAATTTATGAAATCAAGTAATAGAACATTTACTTTGCAATTTAATTATTAGCTATAAAAAGGCTCATGATAATTGTAATTCATATTTTAAATAAATTCTTATTTTTCAGTTATCTGGTATTTTGATTATAAAATATGAAATTTTAATAATATTAAAATATTAAAATTATACATACGTAATTTTCAATCATACAATGGATAATTAAAAACTGACTTCCCGTGTTTGACGGCACAACCTTAAAAGTGGCATCTACATGGACTTCATCAACATTGTTAGCCATAACTAATTGCAATAATGTGGTGCATGAAAAAATCATGCTTGCTCGGACATCAACATCATGCACACAGCCCTTAAACATGATTTCACCACAGCAAGAGCACAGCACGATACAAACGTCCTTCATCAAAAATATTAGCCAAATCAGCCAGAGAATGGGGCAAAGATGGCAGCGATGATACTTTCTGCTGTTGAGTATGGATAAAGGCTAGAGGCTTCTGGCTTCTGGCTTTCTATGAAAACAAAATAGTGTTCATAGAGATTTCTTAGAATTTTGATGTATGTTTATATTTTAAAATTAATTTATTTGTTTTTATATAGATAAATACAAGAGTATTAATAATTCATTTTTATATTTGAAAATCCATGAGATGAATAATAATTATTAATGTCTTACATATTAAGTCAAACAATAAGTAAAATTATGGGTAACAGACCTACAAAGAACCAATTCAAAACAAATAGTTTTGGTCACTGCAGAATATCTACTATTTTTCCTTATAGTGTTGATCTAATATAGAGAAGATGTACTATTTTTTAAAATAAATAATAATATTATAAATATAAGTATAAATGTATTTAATTATTAAATTAAGAGTTAAGTTCCCTGTATCATGCTTTATTTTGAAAATAAACCTTTTGTGACTTCCAGTTTTAATATTTTTATACTTATGATTTTAGTGTTTAGTCCCATATACTTATTCATAAAAGTTATAGGTAGGTAGGTAGACTGAAATAGTATTTATAGTTTGCGTACCTATTGTACTGTTACCAAATTATGTACTTACATTCTAGCTTCTTCATCGTAAACATGCCTCAATGTTACATTTTCTGATGAAGCCCTTCTTTTAAGGACTTACCTTAATGCTCTGACCAATGTTTCATTAATATTTTGCGTTAGGTCGCCATTATGTTCTTTAATAACAAAAAATGTGCCATTCAACAACTTTTTTAATGACCCTGTACAAAAATATCCACCACATCTAGCACATCTGTAATATCTATAATAATAAAAATAAACAATAAATTAGTATTAATTACTAATTAGTAATCTAAGTAATAATGGGGATTTACCTTTAGGTACATAAAAATATTAACTAGAGTATAAAATTCTGTACTAGGTAGGTGGTTCTAAGATAGGTGCCTACACACAATTTTAAACCCTGAACACAATATTATTGAAATATGGAAGTATGAAACATTACATAGCTCCTTTCTACTTCCCAAATACAAGCCCGTTTCGATATTGGAATTGGAAAATGGAAATAGGTATAGGTAGTACATTTAAATAATTTTAAGTTTAAGTTTAAGCAACTTATTTCTACAGTTAATAATGTTGAATATTCACAGAACATTATTCTTAAGACTTAAATACAGATAAGTAGCAATTCTAATATATATTAAGTCAGTTGAGCAATAATTATAACTTATTAAATTATAATATAATTTATAACTATAAATTAGCAATAAGTAGTATACATCTATATAAGTGTAAAAGGGACTATTATAAGGTATACTATGCACAAAGGGCAAACGATTAATGATGTCTATTATAATTTTCTAACTTAAAAATCAATGTAAAGCTCTTAAATATACTCACGTTATTGCTTTTTAGGTACCTAAATTATCATAAATATAACCATTGTGCTTAAGAAATAAAAATATACAAATATACAACATAACAAAAAACTTTTTGCGTTTTGCGCGGGTTAGAACCACTCCCTTGATATTTATAGTAGAATTACTAAAATTCCACAACGCATAGGGAACAACTTTAACTGTGTCGTAGCCTTTATATTATTTGGATAACATAAATAAAATTTAAGTTATCAGTTTGAGAATATTAGGATTTTTTTTGATTTTTTCATTTAATTAACCAAACGAATTAAATAAAAACGATTTATCACTATCATGGATGAAAAATATCATATCAGTTTGGCTTAGAATAATCAACAAATTACATTATCTCTGGCCGCCGAATTTAAAAATATTTAAATTTTTAATATTACATTATTAGATACAAATACAATTTCAAAACTGACTACTGAGTATAAATGTATAATATAATGACATCAATTTCCAATAATATTGTATACTTAGTACATTTATTAGGCAGTCGTATTTAGATTATGAGTCTTAACATAGTTACTAGTAAGACACAAAGTAATAACATTAAACTATATATACTTATGTATTATTTATGTGTTTAGGTAGTTGCATGTAATCATAATTTAAAATTGTTAAATTTTTATTCATTATAATTCTCCTAGGCTCTACAGTCTACAGGTCAACTTATCGAACTTAAATAAACGACCTTACATATTATAACGATTCATTATTTGAATAATTAACAATGGATAATAAACTGTTTAACGCTATTGGTTAATTCAATAATAATTTTCTTCACAGCCCACGTTTACTTAAGTGTAATTTATATTTTTACACTAACCATGATCTACATCTAAAAAAAGTAATAATATTTTAGTATATAATAATAGGGCTCGGATTTATATGTATTAAAAAAACCAAAATATCTAAATATATATGTAATAAAAAATCACTTTATATGTGATTAAAAAATTAAAATATGGAATAAAAAAAAATTACAAAAAAATATAAAAAAAATGCTTTATAAATTACATTATTATCTAATTTCTTTATTTTACTACTATTATTCATCTTGATCTTGAAAACAATGAGATACCATATACATGCTGAAATCGTCAAAGTTAAATAATCTACGTTTAGTACGGTTTGGTCGTAACACAGATTTGTACCGACTGAAGGAGCACTCGACTTCCACCGAGTTAATGGGTGCAAATTTCATATTTGCAATGTCCAAAGTAGTGAGTTCATATATAAATTAAATTATTTTTAAAATCATCTATATTTAATTAATGTTTCGCTTTTTAAATAGAAACTGCTGAAGTAGAATCCAACGTTGATACAACATCTTTTATTTTTTCAAAGGTTTCGCAATAGTATTTGACTGCATTCAACATGTCCCCCCTCTAGTAATTATTGGTTCTGGTGGAAGAATCAAATTTGGATACATTTCTTTCAGCTTTTCTACACGACTTGGAGCTTTTTTAAAAATATTTTTTTTACCTCAGCAATTAACTTGTCTATTTGTCTAATTTAGCTCTAATGGTTTCTCTAATTCTACGAAGTCCATGAGCTAAGCATGTCAAGTGAATCATCTTTGGGTAAAATACATTAATGCGGCAATTGCGGATTTCACCATATACGGCGCTGCATTAGTTAAAAATAATAATACATTTTCGTGTTTCACACCTTTCGGCCATAATAAACTCTTACTTAACTCTTATTTTACTTAATTTTCCAACAATAAGATTTCCAACAATTCTACCTTCAACGTCTATTGTTTCGTCGATCGAAACCCATATAGGGCCATCTTGAATGATGTTTCTAATAGAATTAAGTGTTTCCTGGTAAATTTCTGTCATGTTATTTTTCCTAAGAGTACTCTTGTCAGGAATTAATTGCCCCCTATACTTTGTTAAAAAAGCATTCAATGATTTATTTTCTAACTTTGAGATTGGAATATCCGCATATAAGAACGACAAAATTCGAAATTAAATGAGTTTTTATTACCCGGAGAAGTGGCGGAAGCAAAAAACTGCTGTTTGAATTTTTTTCGTCTTATTTTACTCTCTTTGTGTTTGGCGGTCCCTATATGTTGTACTACTAAAAAGCGTTGTTCAATGGAAACAGATTTTTCACACGTATAACAGTACAAAATCTCACAATCACTCTGAAAATGTCCGTTTGGAAATTCTAGTACATAGTTTTTAGCTTTTCCAACTTTGGACACTCGAACTTTCGGCATAATTTAACACTAACACGGCCAACTCAAAATTACACGTCTAAATAAACGTCCCGTTCGTCGATGTGGGTATACTGACTCGCTGTCAGTACTTCAACGCAAACACGTATTAATCGTTATCTATCATTTATCGAGGTCACAAATGTCGAATATAATATTATATCGACCGTAGATTACGGTCGATTAGTTCAATAATTGGTATTATTTTGCTTACGTACTTTTGGAAACATGGGAAATTTTCTGTATTGAAAAATACAATCGTATATAATTATTAATAAATCGTAAATTAACTAATTGTCGAAATGTGTAGAAATAAATGGAATTATTGAGAAAAATGTAAAAATATGTACTTATGACAAAATATGTAAAAATATGTAAAATAAATAATAGTTCATTACATTGGAAATCGCTTGAAATGAATTTATCACTTACCTAAATTAATTTATCAAGTCACAGTAAAAATATGTATTTACATATAAATCCGAGCCCTAATAATAAATAATAATGTATATAAAATTTAATATTTTATAATATTTTTGGGTAACACAGCCGTAAAATAAAACAGTATTTAAATAAGTTTTTTAATTTTATAATATATTAAACAATGCATACATATTATACAGCACAAAACAGTTTATATACATGTTAGTCACTAAACATTATAAATGTAATGAATACAATTTAAAAAAAATTCAGAATCTATGGAACACCACTGATATAGGCTATTATGGTTTAAGTGTTAAACTGTGTCATTATTATTATTATATTTAAATTTAAACTATTTATTGTAAATCTATATATTGCATTAATCATAAGTTAAATATAAAATTTTATTTAATTACATTTAATACAATTAATAATTATTAGATAGAAAATAAATTTATTAGGGTTTTACTAATGTTTATCATAAAGCTATTTTCAATGTCCAAAAATTAATGAATCCAATTTCCATAACTCAAGTATAAGTGTATAACTAAATGTCTGAAGTCTGAACTACATATTATATGTTGTTACTTTCAAATTCACATATACACATCCTGGTCCTTGAAGATCTGCACTCTTAAAATTGGCTACCTACTTCTTAAAAATTGAACAATGGTAGATACCCCAGACACGTATACATGGGTGTGGGGGGGGGGGTTTATTTTTATTTTTTATAATGAAAAGAAATAGTGATCAACCATCATTATTCAATTTTGGTGTAAAAAAAATTAAAAATAACGAAGAAACTGAAAGTGAATCGAGTAATATTGAAAATATTGCAACCGAAGTTGATGTACCAAACACTTTGCAGACCCAACTTGATACAAATATAAACAATGAATCGTTAAAAAATTATTCTCTGGATATTGAATTATTTTTATCAGCTTCTAATAATATAAATGATGCGAAAAACGAGTTATTAAAAAATCCATGGACACCACCCAAAAAATACCAATTTCCCACCGAACAACAAAGGCGGCTGAAATTTCAATTAGATTGGTTAAACGGTTTTCCTTAGCTTGTTTACTCCGAAAAAGTGCAAGGTGCCCTATGTAAATGCTGTGTACTATTTTCCAATAACATTGTTGGTAAAGAGATCCATAAAAAATTAGGCGCTCTGATTATAAAATCAGTAAATAAATAAGAAGGAAGAAATTGTTTTATTATGTTGCTATACAATTTGTATTGCTATATTTTGTTATTATATTATTAAAAGATAAGGTACTAAATATTGAAATCGAAGCACTCTTTCTGGTATAAATTTTGTAAAAAGGATAAAAAAAAAAAAAAATAAACACCATTGTAAAACCACTAGCTTCATCGGTCCGCTCAGAATCTAATATAGTTATGTTATAACTCATAACTAGAGAGCGGATTTGTATGCATTTGCATATTTATTCTGGTTGATCGCATGATATGCTAAGTGAGCACACAATTTGTTTCATGACATGACGATTTAAAAAATGAAACTTTTTAGCGCATATTTTGACATTTTTCTATTTTAAGGGCTTATTTTACAATTTTAATAGCATATTTCATCTTTTAGTGCATATTTCGATGTTTTTTAGACATATTTAAAATACATAGTATTATAATAAAAAAAAAAATATCATATTTTTGTAGTTTCGATTAATATCAAAATAAATTAATAGGTATACTTCTAGGTATAAACGGGTTTCCCAAATATTACCTTAGATCAATAATCGGGGTAATAAAATACATAATAAGATAAAGATTTTAAAGATTAAAATTTGTTTTAGGATACATTGTTGATATAAATTGATTCCTATTTTTTTCTTATAGATTAAAACTACCTACAAAAAAAAAATAAAGTAGTATTTATAGTAGGGTTCGATAATTTTTTTGCTAATTTTATTATGCATATTTATACTTTTTGTGCATATTTTAACATTTTAGTGCATATATTTATGCATATTTGGGATTTTTTAGTGCATATTTGGTTGGTTTTTATTAAAAAATGGGCACTATCGAATAGTCACTATCGAACTATTCGATAGTAGTTCACTATTCGAACTATTCGATAGTCATTCCAAAACTATTCGAATAGTTAAAACATTCGAATAGTCACGATATATTCGATAGTTTTAAAACTATTCGAATAGTCGAATAGTTTATTCATTCGAATAGTTGAATAGTGCGAATAGTTTTTATTCATTCGAATAGTTCGAATAGTTCGAATAGTCGAATAGTTCGAATAGTCGAATAGTACGAATAGTTTCTTTTTAGAGTTTTAGACCATTACATTTTTTTTCATTGTTTTTTTTCTTAGTGAATTTAGAATTATCAAATAAAAAATTCGTAATAGAGTATTTACTATTTACTATTTTATTCGTCGCTAAAAACTAAAAAGTAAAAACCCGGATGGTTACACATATTGTTAGGTATATAGTATATACTATATACCTATGCGCGGATTTATACGCATTTGCATATTTATTCTGGCTGATTGTATGATATGCTAAGTGAGCATAAAATATTGTTTCATAGCATAACGATTTTAAAAATGAAACTTTTTTAGTGCATATTTTTGCAAATATTTAATATTTATCCATTTTTTTTTCTATTTTGAAGGCTTTATTTTACGATTTTAATTGTATATTTGCCATTTGGATGTTTTTTTTTAATAAATCATATTTTTTTATGAATATTTTTTATTTTTTGCATATTTCAACGTTTTACTGTTTTAGCGCATATTTAAAATATTGAAGGGCATATTTGGTTGGTTTTTATTTTTTAATGCATATAATTCTATGCTCTAGTAATAATTTACGAATTGAAATATTCGAATAGTCCATCTCCATAATAAAACTATTTGAAATTGAAACTTATTCGAACTATTCGATAGTGCTATTCGAATATTATTCCGAATTATTCGATAGTGCTATTCGAATATTATTCCGAACTATTCGATAGTAATATTCGAATAGTCTTCCGAACTATTCGATAGTGCCCATCACTCTTTTTAATGCATATAAATCCGTGCTCTACTCATAACTTTTATAAAAAAGTTTTCCCAAAATATATTAATTCATTTATTGTTGATCTTAGATAACTTTTCAACCTTCGTATTGTATGATAAAATTTGTTTTTTTTAACCATGTAAAAATACAACATTTAACATGTACGAGACACGAGTCAATGGTAGGGGGTCCGGACGCCATGGACTCCCCCCCCCCCCCGTAAATACGCCACTGCATATCCAATAAGTTAAAAAAGTATTTTGTTGGATTTCATCATTGATTAAAGTATTAAAATATTTTATACATTTTGTTCATACATAGCAATCTACATAGGTACCTACATACAACATCAATATTAGTATTGAATAATAGCAGCATAAATGCTAAAATATCGGCAACAATTAACAATTAATTAGGTGTCCCAATCAATTAGGCGTTAGGTAGGAATCATTGTTAGGAGTGGTAGCGAGATCGAATCCCGAAACGGTTGAAAATCCGCAGGAATTTTTGTATATTTTGTCATTTTGAATTTTTTTCACGTAGTTTAATATTGTATTCCCAGTACTGAGTAAGTACTAAATGCAGTACCAGCCCAGCACTGAAAGTCAGTACTGAACACTGTTATTATCTCAGACATATACCAGTACGGTGCCACTACTGACTGCCAGTAGCGTGCCTCAAGTTAATGCCCACCTTTGGCGCAGGGGCTCACGGTAATTCTTTAATTATAATTTACAAGCTTTTTTCCTCGCTAAATAATCATCAATTAATTTTTAGATGATTTACGCAGTGTTATAGCCTATAACGAAAAAAGTAATGGACAAATCTGAGGCCCCTAAATAAATTCTAGCTATCGAGGCCCAGGGGCCATGGCCCTCCCTTAATCAGGGTATGCACCTTCACCCCTTGCGATTTCAGGTGGCACCATCAACTAAGATCCCTAAGATTCCTTTGTATATATTGGAAAAAATGCAGTTTAACTCCCGACCGATTTTTTGGAATTTTTTTTTTTTAAATATGTGTTTTGCATGGCTAATTTGATGGTACTTTAAATAAAAATAGCTCAAATTTCATTTGGAAGTTGTTAATGTCAAAAAACTTCAAAATGCTCAATTTTTCCAAAAATTGTGTTATGGGGCTTAAAATACCAAACATTTAAATATTTGGGGGTTTTTTTTATATACTCAACTTTTTGGTGGAATCAGAATATACCTATCGTACTTACTTTTTATGTTATTATTAATAAAACACGTAATACTGAATTATCAAGTTATTTCAAATATTTGCATATTAAACAATTAACTAAAAGTTAATTTTTTTGACTTTTTTTTTATTCGGTGTAATAACCTAAAGAAATGTTGGTTTAATCAGAAGTAAATTATATTTTTTGATTTGGATGAAATAGGTTAAAATAATAAGCAATAAAAAACCTAAATGTACAGATATAGGTAATGTATACTAATGTTTATTGTATTATGTCAATATCCTCGTCATCAGATACGCCGAGCCCATATAATTATCAAATTTTTGTGGTTCATATAACTAACTGGCTAAATCAAAAAAATCGCAAGAAAGCAAAGCTGCTTTTGTTCCCAAGTAACAAGATTTGTAAATAACCATTTATTTTCTATATGTTTGGCGTATGATTTTATTGTTTACCTACTGACATCACTACACCAGTTATATGCAATCTGAAAATTTTAATAGGGGACAACATTTTTTTAAAATTGATATTTGATATTATAATAATGACGAATTTGAGACTATCAAAAATTATTCAAAAAGTGGGACTAAAGCCCCTTAGCTCTCTGGGTACGTACTAGGTTGCACCCTCTACATCAGGGGTCGGCAACATTTTTACCTACATGGGCCATAATTTGTTTTAGTTTTTTATGGAGGGCCGCATACAAAATTAAAATATTAAAAAAGGTGGGTAAGTGGATGTCACTCTGCTGTACAGTAGGTTACAAGTGGGTCACTGTAATGGATGGTGTTAAATTTGAATTCAATGATATAATATCATTGTATAAGAAAAGCGATTCTGAGCGAAAACGATCCGTCAGCCTATGATATTACCAAGTATATTATTTGATGATATTATTGTGAATAAAGTAATTTATATATAACCTATATACGTGGAGCCTTGTTTAAAATTTTCAATCCTTAGCTATAAAAGTTGAACATTTTATAGATTTTTAACTATGGCCCCTGTTTGATTTTAATTGTAGCACGATGGGCCGGTGCTCTGTGGTTTTAGATTAACCATTATTATAATTCATTAGCGAAAAAACATACATATATTTATAGAAAATTATTGTCTCTAAAAAATTATCACAATGATAAATTGGTAATTAATAGTTGAAATACATTAATAATATAAATATATATGTGCATGTGTGGACAATACATATTACATAATACTATGTATAGTACATATGTACCAGTAGGTAATAATGATATATGCATAATGTGCAGTCTAAAAAATTAATGTTACAAAATTGATACAATTAGAACTAAAATTAAAAGTGTAAATTAAATAGTTGGTTCTAAAAAATATCCTTAAATTATATTCCCAGATAAAAAGTGTTACTGAAATTGTTAATATCTAAAAATGATCGTTCCTAGGATTGTTTGTTACCGTCTTAGACTTCCTTGATTCTGTCATTCTGATAGCCCTCCTTGTGGGAGGCAAAGCTAAATTATTAGAAATTTTAAATTTTGACTTCCCGAATGGAGCAACTAGATTCACTTTCCCATCAAACAATATAAGAAAATCGAAGTATTTTTTCAACTACTTATCGTGTAGAAAGACAAAAAAAAAATTACTAAATTACAAAAACACACACTATCGCTCCGCTCAGAATTTAAAACAAAACCAAACTTAAACTAACAATTAAATATGGTACATAGATGTTGATATGAACTATCTTAATTTTGGAAAGTTTACTTCATCTAGGTACTTATAAATATTGTGGTTATTTCACAGTAGTGTATCCAGAATTTTTTTAGGGGGGCACACACTGTCTGAAATGTAGGAAGTCGATTTTAAAATTTCGAATTTAAAGGATTTAAAATAACATTTTTTTTCAAAAATCCCATGAAATAATTGTATTTATTTTGGGCACATCTGATTTTAAATCAAAAAAGTGATTCCTAAAGAGCATAATCTAGAAGCTTATAAATTCAACCATTTTTTTGAAATTACAATCTAACTTCAGGAAGTATGTTTAATTTACTACCGCTTTTAGTAGTTTTCATAGTAAACAATAATAATATATTTCATTTTTCGCAAAGTATTGACATGTACGTGCGTGCGCGTCCGAGAATTACATCTGGCGGCGGTTGCCTGACGAGGCATTACAGCGATTCTCGGAAACACCTACTAATGCTATAGACAGCCCAAATGTTCATGTCATGTGAATTGCCTAATTATTACTCCTTAAAACATGATACGCTGGAGCCTCCATAATGCGAATAATTTATTTATACTTTTAGTCAGTCATTAAGTTAATACATAATAATATGTACATAATAATAAATACCTATTAATAGCGATGTAAATAACGGTGATAGTGACTAGTGGTATAAGCACAGAATATTCATTGATATATCTGGTATAAGACATATTTTAGTATGCGTTCATATTGTATACGAATAAATATTATATATCTTAAAAAAAAAATAATATCAAAGACGGCCAATGAGGGGGGGCATGGCTCCTTCCCCCCCCCCCCCCCCCACCCAACTAGATATGCCACTGCTATTAGGTATATTTTGCATCAGAAAACACTGGCGATTTACAAATTTACTTGTAAATGTAGCGTTCCCAGCGTTCCGTTTTAAATAAAACAAAGGTTACGCTAAAAAAAATTTAAAAAATAGGGAGGATAAGTTATAAATTCATATATGTGATATTGATAGTTAAATAGTTAAGTAATGCTGTCCAAGATCTTTAAGCAATATTGTAGTGGAATTAATTCATGGGATAACAATAATATAATAATTATTATTATTTACATTTTTTATTGATCCTTTTAACTTTGACAATAATAAGAATTAACTTATTTTATGATAAATGAGTTTCAGTATAATATACAAAAAAAAATGTGGGTAAGTGGATGTCGCTCTGCTGTACAGGAGGTTACAAGTGGGTCACTGTAATGGATGGTGTTAAATTTGAATTCAATGATATATCATTGTATAAGAAAAGCGATTCTGAGCGAAAACGATCCGTCAGCCTATGATATTACCAAGTATATTTGATGATATTATTGTGAATAAAGTAATTTATATATAACCTATATACGTGGAGCCTTGTTTAAAATTTTCAATCCTTAGCTATAAAAGTTGAACATTTTATAAATTTTTAACTACAAAATAATTATTAAATTTTAAATTTGATAAATGTTGTCAAAATTTGAACTTTAAATGCTTATAAAAATAAATTGTGACTATGTATTTTTAGCCTTGCATTAAATTGTCACGCTTTTTTACCCAACAAATAAAATTTTATTGATATTTATAGAAAAAAAAAACTAAAAATATTGAAAACTGACAATGTCCGTAAACAGCTCAAAAAGAGTCAAAATATTTTCAAAATTGTATGGTGTATAGAAAATGAAAATATAAACATTCAGTACAATTTTCATGTATCTACAGTTATTCGTTTTTGAATAACAACAAAATAGCAAAATCGTTACATGAGAAATCGAGTGAATATCAAATGTAAAAATATGAATTTCAAACGCTCATAAAAATTTAATTTGACTTTCTTGTAGACATTTTTTTTTTTGATAATGGTAGACAAACTTATGGATAATCTTGTAATACATTTTCAAATCTTAGATTTAAAAAGAAAAATTTTTATGAATTCTCAACTCAAAATAATTTGCTGAATTTTCGTGATTTTTCCGTACTTTGTCAACATTTGAACATTCAATGCTTATAAATAAAAACTGTGACTAAGGATTTTTAATTTTTTTCATCTGCCTTTGAAACAATAACCTAGGAGCCTTCTATTAAATTTTCAAGCTTTTTTACTCAACAGATAAAATTTTATTGATATTTATAGAAAAAAAAACTAAAAAAAATGGAAATTGACAATGTCCGTACACAGCTCAAAATAAGTCAAAATATTTGGACACGTCGCTTTTGAAAACTACTGGGAAATTTTTACTGGCATTAAGACTTTTGTTAATACAGATGAATAATATGGTCCACTGTAGACCTTTATGTTTCAATATTATAAGCAGTTTGGAAAAAAGATTTGATCTTATTGAATAAATTATTTAAATTGTCAAATACCTCAAAAGAACTATTTATAACTTTTGTAATTACTTAAATTATCTTTAGGAATATTACTTATAGGCTGCCTAGATCCTGTACATGAATTTCTGCTGAATTTTCGTAGACCAGTAGCGTTGCGTCATAGTTTGATGTTTATTGTATCACAGAATACTGAATAGTAGAATAGTTGAAGATGAATATTTAGATTTCACTATCTTAACACCACGATGTATAATACCACGTCAATAGTATTATAATATAACAATATAATCTACATTGTGTTATACACTAATTATCGTATTTGATGGTATAGAACTTTTGATTTCCATTAGGATTTTTGAATTGGAGGAAAATAAAATAATTTATTGAAAATAGTACCACAGAATTAGTACCATAAAATTCCATATGATAATATTCCACTTTTTCCAATGCACATTTTTTCTAAAAACCACTATAACTAATGTTAATTTTTTCCAATATTGGTAAAAACTGAAAAATGGAAAAAGTTGTTGTTGGAAAAATTAAAATATGGAAAAAGTGGTAGATTACTTTGGAAATAGTGGTTTTTGGGAATTAAAAAACATAGAAAATATTGAGTCATTGAAAAACGTTCTTTTGGCAATTGAGTACAATGGTAAAACTGGTAAAAACGTTACTGGATAAAATGGTGTTTGGTAGTAAATGTAATGTTTATTTTTCCCAAAGTACATTTAAGATTTACAATGGGAAAATTGGTAATATTGGTAAAACTGGTAGCAACCCTTTATGAGCGTTTGAAATTAACATTTTGACAAAATTAATTATATACACGAAAATTGGCAAAATATTTTGAATTATAAATCCATAAGAATTGTCCCATTTATATCTTACCTTGAAAAATTTAATATAAGATTGCCCTTAAGTTTTCCTACAGTTAAGCATGGAAAAAAACTTTACAGAAAAGTAAATTTTGAGGTGCGTGCGATGTTGGACATTGGTCTTATACAAGTATACAACAATATTCTTATTGTGTTGTTATTCAAAAACTAGTAACTATAGATACTTGAAAATTATACCAAATTTTATCTATTTATTTCCAATAAATTACAAAATTTAAAAATATTTTGACTCGTTTTGAGCTGTTTACAGACATTTCCAATTTTCAATTTTTTTAGTTTTTTTTCAAGAAATAAGGATTTAACATTTAAAACTAGGTTCCTTAGTTAAGTAGTTAATTCTGTAACCAAAAAATCTAAAAAAATATATAAACCGTAATTTTTAAGTGATTTATGTTTAAATTTGGACAAAATTTCATATTAAATAGGTTACTATAAGAATAACGATTTTAATTATTTTTGCTGTAATTTAAAAATAGTATTCGTGAATACTTGATACTTCTCAAGTATATAATTTTTATTATTATATACAAATATTGAAGTAGGTATGTTAATATGCAAATAATATTATTTCAACTTACCGGCTACTGTATTAATAATAAGTAATAACAATGCAAATGCCTCTGCTCAGAAACTTTGATTACCAAAAATTAGCCCGTTTTCGCCCAAAATCGTTTTTTCATTGTATACTGCAATAGCTATGGTCTTTCAATAGGTTTTGTCTAAAAAAATATATAAATATACCTACTTCAAGTAGTCTAATTTATTTTAATATTGAATTTGTTAACTTTTAATATATATTTTGTGGGTGGTAGTTTTTTGATACTTTCAAAAGCTTATGTACTTCGATTTACGATTCCAAATTAATTTACTTAATGTCTCAACATTAATATGTACTTTAACAGGCCAATGAGACAAAAAAATTAAAAAGTTGACTCTATAATACACAGAAAAGAGGCTAACGAATTTAAGTGATTTTTCAAAATTTAAAATTGATTACTTGAAGTATCTGTTTATTTTACACCAGCTGCTTATATGTCTAAATGCATGAAAAATCTAATCGCTTAGAACCACTTAAACTGGAAAAAACGTCAGTGTCAAGTAAAGTTTTTCTTATGTCCATGAACATTTGTAAAATCTTCTTATGTCACATTTCAAATCATAAAAAATACCTTTCACTTAAGTACATATATATAATTAATATTTTATATAATTTTTAAAGAATGCAGATATTGAAAATAATATGAATAAAAGTGCTATTGCTCCAAATACCTTCTAGTTATTCGATGTGGTAATAACAAAAACAATGACTAGATACTAATTCAAAGATAAATTAAGTTACCTATACAAAGTTGGTTGAAAATTATAATGATACTATAATAGAGTGGAGACAGTGGAGGGCCAAGCACAATAAATAACATTCTTTGAAAAAACCGCTAGAATATTATATTTAATAATACTATACGGAAAAAAAAAAAAATAATTATAATAATTATGTTATTATTTAGATTACCTATTATTACCTATTATTATATATTACAGGTAAGTAATCCATATTAGGTAGGTACTACATTTGTTGTAATTATAACATTTTATTACCTATACTGGCAAACCTAATAATCAGGGCTCGGAACTTTATGCGTTTGCATCTTTCTCAGGAAGCTGCATATTTCAAATCTGATTCGATACAAATTCGTTTCATGAACCATACAGTTGAAATACAACAATTTATGTTGCATATTTTTGCATATTTTACTAAATTTATATGATTATGCATATTTAAAGATTTTGAGTATATAAATGCATTTTATGGTAAAAATGTAGAAGAAATCTACAACAAACAAGTTTTTGATAGTTGAATATTGTAAATTAAATAATTTAAAAATAAATAGCCGCCGCACACGGTTTCCTAGTCAATATTTTGAATTATACTATACCGAGTAATAGTTGAAATATTGTGTAAATGTTTATAAATATTATAAATTTTAATCGTCTTATTTAATTAAAATGTTTTCAAGAATAAAATATTTATTTTTACCAATAGCTGTCAGTATTGCCGTCGGCGACGCTCGCCCGTATGGTTTATAGTGTTTTTACTAGGAAATAAGAATTGGCCTTTAATGACCGTAATGACCGGCCAGGTTTACAGATTCAGTATTATCAAAAGAAAAATATAAATAAAATATTTATGATTCAAAAATAATTTTTTTTCTCTATAATTATGCTTTTAAATACATTTTTTTTAAAATAATAAATGCATATTATACCGCATATTTTGGTTTTTTTTAGTGCATACATATGCACATATTTCATTGTTTTTTAGCGCATAAAGTTCCTAGCCCTGCTAATAATTATTGTTATTATCTATTTTAAATCAACATTATCAATTTATATTACCAATGTATAAGTCTATATTACCAACCTTCCCATATAATTCATTGTAAAATAATTTGCATATATTTATTATACAGCTAGGTACTTAACAGTATTTAATTTAAATACACATTTTATAAAAAACTAATATAATATGTAAAAATGTCTTTTTTAATACTTAGATTCTGAGCACTGCAAAGATTCAGAGAATAAAATTTGTATTTATTATTATTATTAATATTAATATATTATTCGTTTTAGAAAAATTGACATGCAAAGTTCTTTGAAAAATTTTGAACTGAAATATTCAAATTGTATCAATTAGTAATTTAGTTATTTGTTGTATTAATCATAGTTAAATATAAAATCTTATTTAATTATATTTAATACAATTATTAGATAGAAAATACATTTATTATAAACTTATTCAAAGGTACAACTTAACTTAATTTAAATTTATAGTATTTTTATAAATAATAGTTTGTTTTTTACAATCTTAACAATAATTTAATGTTCCATTCCTCGAAATCATAATTAATTTCAAAAATTATAAAATCATTATTCAGTTGTGTAATTTCATATATCTGAAACTGGTAATGACGAAATATATGTATGAGCCGAAGAAAACATAATTGAGTAGTTCATGTTATACGTTGATATCCTAGTTTATCTGGAACTTGGAAACCCTCTTTTGCTGACTATAAGAAACAAAAAAATACATTTAATTGTAATTATTGTGAACATATGTTATATATTTTCAAGTAACTGAAACATAGCTATCGCAAATTAAGTGTTATTTATTTATTATGATAACACCTTGGAGGGTAAACAGTTAGTTAACTAACATAGTCAACATATGTGTGTAATTATGTTGTATAATGTATTATCATTGATTATAAATACTATAGATTGCTCACTGGCTGGTATTTTGGTGGTACGAAATATTTACTCCCGGTATATGGCGAGGCGACGTGACTACTAGCAATTACAACATTATCCGATCTGACTAAACCGGGCGGCCGTGTTAATGGGTGCGGGCTTGTGGTTAGTAATGTTGGGTAACGTTGTAATCCCTAGTAGTCACGTCACCTCTACCACCATCTACCGGGAGTAAATATTTTTTGAAACCAAAAAACTGGCGAGTGAGCAATCTTTAGTATTTATAATCAATGATATTATGTACTAAGTTGAGGTCATTTCTGATCTATAGACTTTAACGATACTGGATGAAACTTTGAAATGTAATTTTTAATAAATGGATGTTATAAATGGATGTAACGAAGAAACGGCCCGAGAGCCTTGTGGACCAACCTAAACAGGATACGAACGGAGCAGGGTAATTGTAAATACCTTCTACATAAGTGGAAGTTAAAAAACTCTCCCTTATGCGACTGCGGGCAAATACAATCCATCAAACACATTGTGGAGGAATGTCCTCAAACTAAATACAAGGGAGGAATAGAGGGACTTCATAAGGGCGATGACGAAGCAATGGATTGGCTGTCTAAGACCAATGTTCGCCTTTAAATATATTATGAGCTCTTCTTATTATTATTATCTTTGTTATTGTTAATTTTATTTATTAGTTTATTAGCTTATTGTAAATCTATCTACTCTAGTACTCGTTACTTTGCTAATTTAATGTTTAATGTTTATTTAGTTTTATTTTATGTTTATTTAATTTTGCTTTTCACCAATAAACCTACGCCATATGCAAGAAAAAAAAAATGGATGTTTAATAAAATAAAACTTTTAACAGGTGGTGGGTTCTAGGTATTAAGCTTAAATAATAATATCAGTTCAAGTTCAGATATATAATTCGGAGGCAATTTATTAACAAGGTACAATAAATTATGTATGATGTACTTACAGTATCAGTTAAAGAAGAAATATAAGTATTAAGTAGGTATTTTAGGTACCTATTTTAGATTCTGAGTGGAGCAATGATTGTATTGATTTTACAATGATGTGTTTTTAATTATTTTATTTTATTATTGTGTCATCTCATTTTGGTGGAGTAAAAATGCAGAAAAAAAACAACTTTTCTACTTCAGCATCATTTCTGGTATTAAAGAGAATCTAGGTAGTTAGTACTTTAGAGGATCAAAAGAAAAAAATTCCTAGAATTTTTCAAAAACATCAATAAAAATAAACCAACAATTAAGGAAAAACTGAGATTTTTACACTAAACCAGTTTTTAAAAAAGTCGATTTTGTGTTTTGGTATAATTAAAAAATAAACTTCAAAACATTAAAATATTCAAATATTTTGGAATTTTTTAAAACTATTTAATATTCATAAACATAAGAAAATGTTGTTGTAATATAAAATCAAATCTATGGTAGGTTGTTATGGTACTTACAATCTATAGGTATAGTACCTACAAAGTAATAATTTGTAATTATGTTATATCATCATTAATAATGTATCAATAATATTCTATTCTTTGGTAATATTGATATTTATACATTATTATAAGCATGTAAGTATGTATATATGTAAATCATTATTTAGATAATTTTATTTTTAATAGTTTATAGTATAATAATATAAACAATTTGATAGGTACTCTTCTTCGATATTACAGTACAAAATTAAAAATTATTATCTCAAATTTTTCTTTTTATCATTTGTTTTTATGCCGCTCCTTAAATTGATGGATGCCCTTGAGTACTAGTCCCCTTTGCCCCCCCCCCCCTTAGGACGACTATGATTATATTGTAAATAAGAAATTAAGTATTAGGTGTACAACTTTTGTACCAAAATTAAATATTATGTTTACAATTTTCACATAATTGCACACTTCAATATAATTTTATTTAGTATTTTGTGTCATAATAATTATAAAGTTACCAGCAATGTCTCAAAATGAATCACATTCAATTGTCAGAACATTGAATTTCCAAACTTGTTATGTGTTCTTTGAAATGCAAATATGTTCAGATGCTCCGTGCTATTAAAGTTAGATACTGGTTCCGCAATATATTACCTACAAATTAAAAGTTTGTTAAAAATATGTCAGTACACTATTTACCAGGAACATAGCAAGTTTGTGTAGAGCAGATCCAATTTTGTAAGGTTAGCTTTAAACATAAGAGTAAAAATATTTTCTAAAAAACCTTACAGGTATATTTATTTATATATTATTTTTAAACCAAATTATGGGTATTTTAAGTACTTAATATAATTTATTTAACATAGTTATTTATTATGACTTAACTGGCTGAGCCCTTTGGGCACAAATATAATTCTACACACACAATTCGATATATTATAATATAACTATATAACATAATATAGTCATAGTGTCGTACAGATAACTCACTTTTAAAGAAATAAATAAAATTCCATGAAGTGCCCACAATAATATACTTACCTTTAAGTTTTAGTATTCACTTGAATATTAATGTTTTTATAACTTGAATTGCAATAGTTATAATGTAACTTGGTCTGTAGAATTGTCTTATAGAAAATCAACTTCTCAAAAATGGCTCGACTTCTTAGTTCCTCGTAGGTACCTACATCATATTATTATATTTCAGTTTTGAAAACCATGATATAATACATTGTGTATTTGTGTGAACTAAAAACAGTAACAGTTAATCATTAAATTACTTTCAGCAAATATTAAAAATTTTAGAGACCTCAGACAACTACTTACTTACGTGTGTCGTGTTTGAACTATTTAACTAAGAGACGCGAGCTAGACAATAAAGTATAGACATTACCACGAATTAAGATTATCTGAATTCGTGGACATTACAAAATGTCTGTAAACCAAAAATTTCAAAACTAGCCACTAATCAGTAATAATTATTATTGACCTAGACATTGATAAGAATGTGTACGATGTGTTGCCTATACTATTCCCAAACATAATACCAGGCTTGGTCCGGGCCGGGCCATAATTTAAATATTACGGGTTGGTTATAGGCGGGATCGTAATATTATTCATTGGGCCGGGTCGGTCAAAAATAAAACTAATTAATTTAATTCGTAACTTTTACTATGTGATCTAGGTTATCTAAATTCTATATCTATAAATAATTGTATTACCAGACTATATGATATTTATAAATAGATCACTGGTAAAAACCAATAATACTATTTCAACATGGTTATTGGACAGTGGTGGCAGTGTAATCAGTGTATTTGGAAAATTGATATTTCACAGTTTTATCTTTACTGTTGTGCAATTATGTTTTTCATTTAATAATTTTATTATTTCGTCGACTGGCAAGACATAACAATAAATTAATACACAATTACACGCTGAACAGTGAACACGTCTTTCAGCACATCAGGAAGAGTTATTTAAGAAAGAAGAACACGACTTAAAGGTGATACTGTAGACTCCCTTTTATTTTTAAATGATTTTTTCAAAAAGAAAATGTAATTATTATAATAAGTATAATAACAATTATTATTACATATTACTAAAAGTTGATTTCTGTATTTTAATTATATTTTATTATTAATTAATTAATTGGCAGGTTTAAAAATATATTTAAATTTTAATAAAAATAAATATCTTTTCCTTTGTAATAAATTTATTGTCTTTATGAAATGTTTTTGTCTACTATGTCAATACTGAAAGGAAATAAAGTTGATGTATATTTTTATTTACAAACGGACCGGGCCTGGACGACGACGATTTATATGTTTAAGCTTTGGGGCGGATCGGGCCGAAAAAAAACAGCCCGTGATGATCTCTAATAGGTACTATATTTTCTATAGAAAACGAAGATATTATAGTACATTAATCGTTTTCACGTGTCATATTAGCAATTTCTTAGTATAAGTGTAGTTTAAAGATAAATCACATAATGATCCATTGTCTTCTAGCTAGGGTCCGGCACGTGCCATGTGTAATTTGAAACTAATTTTGAAGTCAAAAACATTACATTTGAAAATGTCATTGTGTCTATAAAATATAATAATATAAGTACTCTACAAATGTTATATACCCGTGAATAATATTTTTGAATTACAACAAAATAACTAAAATCGTTATTCTTGGTTTTAATACGTAATTTCGTCCAAATTTGAACTCAACATTTCAGTAAAAAATAACTGTGTTTATAATATATTTTTTTTAGATTTTTTGGTTAGTACGGTATTAATTATTTTCATTTATGAGAATCCTTGTATTAAATGTTCAATCCTTAGCTATAAAAATTGAACATTTTATAATTTTTCAACTACAATGAATTTGAAAATTTTCGATATTTTGATAAATGTGGTCAAAATTTGAATTTTATAAATACTTATAAAAAAAAAATCGTCCACATGGATCGTTAATACTTATCAACTGCTATTATAACAACTTAAATAACCTTGCATTAAATATTAAAGTTTTTTGACCCAACGAATAAAATTTTATTGAAATGTATAAAATAAAAAATTTCAAAATTTCAAATTTGTAAAAGTACTCAAAACCATTCACGGGTCAATGCCCCCTCCCCCACAAAGTCTGTAAAGCCCTCTCCTTTTTTATTTTTGTAGGATCGAAGCCCTTCACTCACATTGATGTTAATAACGTATTTACTATTTATATTAGCCCCCTTTAAATTGTAATGGATTTTCGCTTATGCTCAAAACGAGTAAAAATATTTAGAAAATTTTATAATGTATAGAAAATGATAAGATAAACATTTGATGCAAATTTTGATACTTGAAAGATCAATATTCAAGAACATCGTTGTGTGAATGTTTGTTAAATTACGGGTGAATCTAACGTCCAACTTCAAATTCTCGTAAAAAAATAATTTGACTCTCCGATAAACTTTTTTTTTGTGAAATATAGTAAAACTTAAGGGGGGTCTTGTATAACATTTTCAAAACTTAGATATAAATAGAAACATTTCAGTGCAGTCAGAAAAAATCATTAAAAAACCCTGCATTACACAATTACAGTGACCCACTGTACAACAGAGCGACACCCACTTATCCGCTTTTTTATTATTATCATTACATTGTTTATATTATAAAAAACAAGAAATATAATGTCTAATACCTACGCATATAATCTGTGGTACCTACTACCATAAAATATAATATAGTGAATTTTTGAAAGTTAGGCTATGACTTATGACTTTATGAGTTATGGGTAGGCTTTTAAAATTTCATGAAATTTATTTTCTTGAAATATTTCATGAATTTTTCATGAAATATTTCATTTTGGTGAAAAATAAAAATAAAATGTTTATTATACCTAAAAGTTTATAGTCGTCAACTTCTAAGTGAATATTTTTAAAAGTTGGTTTATTGTATGAAACAAAAAAAATATGTAACATATTTACATATAATTTATAAGTTGTTTAACAAATCTATAATAGTCTTAACAAACTATATGATCTAAGTATTAAATAATGAGCCCAGAGCACCTTCACATCACTCAGCCACATAATATACGACTTTTGTACACTTTTTAATTACTGAAAATACATTATTATTTCATTCATTGTTGGAATTGACTTCGACTTTATAACAAACCATTATATGTTGGATCGCTGATATACAACAATATTTTAAAACTCATGTAAAAAAAAGTTTTTATTCTTAAAATAATGCCAGGAATATTTTTTAGCACTATATAATATAGAATATACAAATATGAAATAATAAATCTACAAAATTAATATTTTTTTTTTAAATTCTAAGTGTGTAATCAATTTATTGTTTCTAATCATCTATAAGACTATAACCAAACACGTTTAAAAGAAGAAAAAATATTTTTCATAATTTCATTGAAATATTTCAAGAACAGTGAAATTTTCAACTTTGAAATATTTCAAATTTAGAACCCTAGTTATGGGCAATAAAAAGTTTATTAATTTTCTTAGAACTTAACTAACTAATTGATAGTTAAAATAACTTGGCTTTTTTCAGTTGTTTTTGGTAATATTTCATAAAGTTAAAATTAATTATTGAAATAACTAATAAGTTAAGTTAGTGTTTAAAGTATGAAATATTTCACAAAAACGTGAAACATTAAATTTTTTTTTAACACAATTTATTTATTTTTTTAATTCAATGTTCAGTGTTCTAAATCCTAATGTAAGCATTCAGTAGGTATACATTATACATGTATAATATTGTATACCTACTTTCATGAAATTTTCAAACACTAAGTATAGTGTAAAAATATGTATCTAAAGTGCATATAAATAATTAGGTATCTAACGATATTAAAATAATACCTACTTAATTTAATTTAAAAAATATATTTTCATAATTTATAATAATAATATAATACAGTGAAACTTCCATATAACGAACTTCCATTTAACGAAATTTTCTGTTTAACGAAATATTTTTAAGAATTATGACCTTCATTGTTAATTACACGTACATTTATCTCCAAATAACGAATCTGATGTTTCTATATAACGAAATAATTATTCGATAAAAACCAGTTTTTGTAAATGTTGTCACTATCAAATTGATAGTTTATGTCATAGTTCTAAAATTGTACATGAACAATGTACCCGATAAAGATAAGACACCGAAGGTAGGCAAACTGATTAATTTTACTGTAGTACACTTCAGTTCCAATATTGGTGCAAACGAGTATACATTCTTTCGTTTTCTCTTTGTCCATACAAAAAAAATGTCAAAACGTACCTAAATGTTTATCCATCGCCGATAAATTTGAAATTTTGATGTAAAACTTGACGATATAGAAACTTTTTACGAAAGAAGGAATATTTTCAAAAATAATAAGCAAACAAAACTTACTTATTATTTCTTTTAAATTATATTTAAGGTTAAAAATTAAATTAAACTGTAATATGATGTTTGATGTTGTTTTTACATACATACAGTATACATAATAAAAAAATAATAAAAAAAAAGTTGAAAAAAATACGTAATTCTATTTAACGAATTCCTCTATATAACGAATTTTTTTTGCTGCTTATTCGACTTCGTTATATGGAAGTTTCACTGTATAATATATTATCACTTAAAAAAATAGAAAGTATAGTACACATGCATTGCAATGTGACAACTACTTATGAAAAAAACCATTTCAAGAATATTAAACTTATAATTTTTGAATTTTTCGATAGTAACTTTTAAATGGAAGAATTAAATTGTAAGAAAGCAAAGCTGCATTTGTTCCCAAGTAACAAGATTTGTAAATAACCATTTATTTTCTATATGTTTGGCGTATGATTTTATTGTTTACCTACTGACATCACTACACCAGTTATATGCAATCTGAAAATTTTAATAGGGGACAACATTTTTTTAAAATTGATATTTGATATTATAATAATGACGAATTTGAGACTATCAAAAATTATTCAAAAAGTGGGACTAAAGCCCCTTAGCTCTCTGGGTACGTACTAGGTTGCACCCTCTACATCAGGGGTCGGCAACATTTTTACCTACATGGGCCATAATTTGTTTTAGTTTTTTATGGAGGGCCGCATACAAAATTAAAATATTAAAAAAGGTGGGTAAGTGGATGTCACTCTGCTGTACAGTAGGTTACAAGTGGGTCACTGTAATGGATGGTGTTAAATTTGAATTCAATGATATAATATCATTGTATAAGAAAAGCGATTCTGAGCGAAAACGATCCGTCAGCCTATGATATTACCAAGTATATTATTTGATGATATTATTGTGAATAAAGTAATTTATATATAACCTATATACGTGGAGCCTTGTTTAAAATTTTCAATCCTTAGCTATAAAAGTTGAACATTTTATAGATTTTTAACTATGGCCCCTGTTTGATTTTAATTGTAGCACGATGGGCCGGTGCTCTGTGGTTTTAGATTAACCATTATTATAATTCATTAGCGAAAAAACATACATATATTTATAGAAAATTATTGTCTCTAAAAAATTATCACAATGATAAATTGGTAATTAATAGTTGAAATACATTAATAATATAAATATATATGTGCATGTGTGGACAATACATATTACATAATACTATGTATAGTACATATGTACCAGTAGGTAATAATGATATATGCATAATGTGCAGTCTAAAAAATTAATGTTACAAAATTGATACAATTAGAACTAAAATTAAAAGTGTAAATTAAATAGTTGGTTCTAAAAAATATCCTTAAATTATATTCCCAGATAAAAAGTGTTACTGAAATTGTTAATATCTAAAAATGATCGTTCCTAGGATTGTTTGTTACCGTCTTAGACTTCCTTGATTCTGTCATTCTGATAGCCCTCCTTGTGGGAGGCAAAGCTAAATTATTAGAAATTTTAAATTTTGACTTCCCGAATGGAGCAACTAGATTCACTTTCCCATCAAACAATATAAGAAAATCGAAGTATTTTTTCAACTACTTATCGTGTAGAAAGACAAAAAAAAAATTACTAAATTACAAAAACACACACTATCGCTCCGCTCAGAATTTAAAACAAAACCAAACTTAAACTAACAATTAAATATGGTACATAGATGTTGATATGAACTATCTTAATTTTGGAAAGTTTACTTCATCTAGGTACTTATAAATATTGTGGTTATTTCACAGTAGTGTATCCAGAATTTTTTTAGGGGGGCACACACTGTCTGAAATGTAGGAAGTCGATTTTAAAATTTCGAATTTAAAGGATTTAAAATAACATTTTTTTTCAAAAATCCCATGAAATAATTGTATTTATTTTGGGCACATCTGATTTTAAATCAAAAAAGTGATTCCTAAAGAGCATAATCTAGAAGCTTATAAATTCAACCATTTTTTTGAAATTACAATCTAACTTCAGGAAGTATGTTTAATTTACTACCGCTTTTAGTAGTTTTCATAGTAAACAATAATAATATATTTCATTTTTCGCAAAGTATTGACATGTACGTGCGTGCGCGTCCGAGAATTACATCTGGCGGCGGTTGCCTGACGAGGCATTACAGCGATTCTCGGAAACACCTACTAATGCTATAGACAGCCCAAATGTTCATGTCATGTGAATTGCCTAATTATTACTCCTTAAAACATGATACGCTGGAGCCTCCATAATGCGAATAATTTATTTATACTTTTAGTCAGTCATTAAGTTAATACATAATAATATGTACATAATAATAAATACCTATTAATAGCGATGTAAATAACGGTGATAGTGACTAGTGGTATAAGCACAGAATATTCATTGATATATCTGGTATAAGACATATTTTAGTATGCGTTCATATTGTATACGAATAAATATTATATATCTTAAAAAAAAAATAATATCAAAGACGGCCAATGAGGGGGGGCATGGCTCCTTCCCCCCCCCCCCCCCCCACCCAACTAGATATGCCACTGCTATTAGGTATATTTTGCATCAGAAAACACTGGCGATTTACAAATTTACTTGTAAATGTAGCGTTCCCAGCGTTCCGTTTTAAATAAAACAAAGGTTACGCTAAAAAAAATTTAAAAAATAGGGAGGATAAGTTATAAATTCATATATGTGATATTGATAGTTAAATAGTTAAGTAATGCTGTCCAAGATCTTTAAGCAATATTGTAGTGGAATTAATTCATGGGATAACAATAATATAATAATTATTATTATTTACATTTTTTATTGATCCTTTTAACTTTGACAATAATAAGAATTAACTTATTTTATGATAAATGAGTTTCAGTATAATATACAAAAAAAAATGTGGGTAAGTGGATGTCGCTCTGCTGTACAGGAGGTTACAAGTGGGTCACTGTAATGGATGGTGTTAAATTTGAATTCAATGATATATCATTGTATAAGAAAAGCGATTCTGAGCGAAAACGATCCGTCAGCCTATGATATTACCAAGTATATTTGATGATATTATTGTGAATAAAGTAATTTATATATAACCTATATACGTGGAGCCTTGTTTAAAATTTTCAATCCTTAGCTATAAAAGTTGAACATTTTATAAATTTTTAACTACAAAATAATTATTAAATTTTAAATTTGATAAATGTTGTCAAAATTTGAACTTTAAATGCTTATAAAAATAAATTGTGACTATGTATTTTTAGCCTTGCATTAAATTTTCAAGCTTTTTTACTCAACAGATAAAATTTTATTGATATTTATAGAAAAAAAAACTAAAAAAAATGGAAATTGACAATGTCCGTACACAGCTCAAAATAAGTCAAAATATTTGGAAAATTTTATCGTGTATAGAAAATGCTAATATAAACATTCAGTCAAAATGTCATGTACCTACGGTCATTTGTTTTAGAGTTACTCCAAAAACCAAAACCAATTTTCTCGAAAACAGATTTTGCGTAAAAATTCCCGGTTTTCCTTAATTTTTCTTTTGTTTTTCACGTCGCTTTTGAAAACTACTGGGAAATTACTTTTTACCCCTCAAAGTAACAACTAGATTCACTTTCCTATCAGAAATGTTACTGTTGAAGAAAATCCAAGCATTTTTAATGTACTAAAAGGTGATGACAGACACAAAAATAAAAAAGAAAAACTAAAAAAAAATACACGTCATCATTATAGAATCAATACAATCATCGCTTCGCTCAGAATCTAAAACGCAGGTTTTCATATAAAATATTAGTAATTTATTATGTGTTAAAGAAATATACAGGTAATAACAAATACAAAACATAATATTGTAAACAATAACATGAATATAATAAATATAATAAATATTAAAAATGAATAGGAGGTAGTTACAAAATTCAAAATACATTAAGCTATTATACATACATAGATAGGTACCTCCTAATAAACCTACACAGTACATAGTATACATTATTAATAATTTATTTATGCAATGAATGACTTAGTACAGCCATGATTGCTTTACCTAAACCTATATGGCTATACTTACCACAAAGGCATAAAACCTTTATACATCAACGATCAAATTGAAATCTACTAAGTATGAGCCAATGATTACAGTTTACAGTTACAGTAAATATTAGGAGAAGAAAATAATTTTGAAATTCACAATAATGTAATTTTCTTATTTTAGATTCTGAATGGAGTGATCAATGTATTGATTATACATTGTCAACATTTGATGTGTGTTTTAGATTCTGAGTGGAACGATAAATGTATTGATTTTACAATAATGTATGTTTTTTTATTTTTTTTTTTTATTTTTGTGTCTGTCATCACCTTTTAGGACAGTAAAAATGCTTGGATTTTTTTCAATAGTATCTTTTCTGATAGAAAAGTGAATCTAGTTGGTACTTTGGAGGGGGGGAGGTCAAAAGTAAAAATTTCCCAGTAGTTTTCAAAAGCACCGTTAAAAACAAAAGAAAAATTAAGGAAAACCGGGAATTTTTACGCAAAATCTGTTTTTGAAAAAATCGATTTTGGTTTTTGGTGTAACTCTAAAACTAATGAACAAATGAATATGAAATTTTCACTGGTTGTTTATATTTGCATGTTCTATACATGATACAATTTTAAAAATATTTTGATTTGTTTTGAATTGTTTAGGAACATTTTCTGTTTCCGATTTTATTAGTATTTTTTTCTATGGATGTCAATAAAACTTTATTTGTTGGGAAAAAAACATACAGAAGAGCGAGTTCCCGTTTTTTTTTAAAAAATGCATTTAATAACATTTATATGATTATTTTTAATATAAATAAACCTGTTTTTTTCTTTTGATACATTACTTGGTATTTTTAAATAAAGTAAGATCATTTTTCAAAAAAAAGTATCAGTTAAGTTAGAATGTTTATATGGAATTCTGTTTTCCATTTCTATAAGTACCATATAGTTAAATAATTTTAGTGGGTTAGACATAAAGACCTTATGTATTTCTATTAATCTATTATAAATTTCTTGAAGTGGATATTTTGCACATTTAATTGATTTTTTATACTTTGTAAAAAAAAATCATAATTGAAACAGTTAAAATTATCTAGCGGATGATGAATTCTCACAAACATTGTTAACTGGTAGGTAAAAGCAAACTATATAAAAAACATTATAAGAAATACATTTTTTGCCACATAATACTGAAGAGACTATTTTCATAACCAATTGGAAGAGAATGGTAATTAGGAAAATTAGATTTTAGGAATAGTATAACTTTGGAAATAGTAGTTTTTGCTGTTTTTGGGAATAAGAAAAAACATAGAAAATATTGAGTCGTGGAAAAATGTTCTTTTGGCAATCGAGTACAATGGTAAAACTGGTAATAACGCTACTGGATAAAATGATTATTGGTAATAAATTAAATGTAAACTTTTTCCAGTTTCTGTGTAAAATATGTATAATTGATAATTTAGTAAGTGGTAAAACTGGTAGCATTATCATTATTCCACTTTTTCCAATGCAATTTTTTCTAAATACCACTATAACCAATGTTTATTCTTTCCAATTGGTAAAAACTGAACATACTTACCTACAGTTAACCAAAATTATAGTTGCATATAAAAATATTAAATAAAGATCAATATAAAAGTAAGTTCAATAATATATAAGAAAAAATATAAGCCTTTTGTCTTTTAGAAATATTATACACAAATTAAAAAAAAAATAGTTAATACATGTATCACTAAATCACTCTATAATAATAATAATTATTATTATTATATTGACCGTGATTTTGAATAATAATTAATGTAAGGAATAGTAATCAAAATATATAATATTTTATTAATGTTATCTATTGTATAAGGTAATTAATTACATTTTTTAAATGAGTATTTATTATATTATTAACTATTAATATAGTTATAAATGAAAATTTAAGGGGATCGCAGCACACATATTTTTCATACGTTTTAGACCAATAAGTGGTGGTAAATTAATAATTACATATACTTCGGATTATCCAATTTAAATTTTTTATGTATGTATTTACTCTTTGACTAAATATCTATAGGCTCTTTAGGATGTAGATTTTAAATTTTAAATTTTAATAGACCTTAATATTAAGATTATTTTTTCAAAAATCCCATGAACTAATTTGTATACATTTGTATTTATTTTGGGCACATCTGATTTTAAATCAAAAAATTAATTTCTAAAGAGTATCGTAAAAGCTTATAAATTCAACCATTTTTTCAAAATTAAAATCAAACTCGTGGAAGTATGTTTAATTTACTATCGCTTTTAGTAGTTTTTATAGGATTATATCACAAGAATATATTTCATTTTTCGAGAAGTATTGACTTCTGTGTACGCGTGCGAGAGTTACATCCGGCGGCGATTCTCGGAAATACCTACACAATTATGTCCATTTACTACTCACGCATAGACAATAGACATAGCCGCATAGCCCAAATGTTTATGTCATGTGAATTACCTAAATATTACTCCTAAAAACATGTTACGTTGGAACCCCCTTCATAGAATATTTTGTATATTTGAATTTTTTGTCCAACAGTAAAAAAATAACCTAAACTTTTTGACCAACTTTTTTCAAAATGGACTTTTTGACTGATAGCTAGATTACCAATTCAGACAATCATTTACATCTATAATTTATGCTAAAAAAATAATATATAAATATAATTATTTCAATTATTATGGTAAGTATTACAGTATATTATTATTTATAAATTATTATTATCGTTTATCGTATTAATTACCTATCATAATATTATTAATATTACCTATTTTTTGTTGTAGAAACTGAAGCACGGAGTATTTGGATAGTCGAGATTTTCAAGGAAGAAATTGTATCGATGCGTATCGGAATCGCATACAAAACGTGAGGTATATCAGCGATACGTACCGCCCGTATCGGATTCAGCCACTTTCGAATCGTCATTCGTATCGAATTTTTCTTCTTAAAAATTTCGAATTATAGGAGCGCACTCTGCTGGTATTTATGACAGGAACCTCCGCGTTTTGGATAAACGTATTGTCATCTTGGTCACTACAGTCTGGGCGGTGACCAAACAACACTGACAGCGGTTATCTGCTATCACTAGTAATAAACAAATTTTACATGATCATCGTAGTAGTTGAAGTCTCACGATTTATTCATTTCCGTGAAATACTGATCTCGTGTGCCCACCGTTTTCTTGTAATTTGTAAGTATATCTAGTATTTCTAGTTATTTAGTATTTCCGATTTAAATACATTCCAAAGTATTTTATTTATTACATAGAGTTGCATAATTATCGAAACGTTAACGTCAACAATTTGTGAAAAAAAACATTAACTTTTTTTTTCCTTTCTAGAATCCCAGATACGTGATTTAGCTGTTGTACAAAATGACAACAGTCAAAAGTAAAACCTTTAAATGGTCGTTAGATTTTACAAGGTAAATATCTAATCTCTAATCGCATATTTCATAGATAATATCTTATTAAACTACCATGACATTTCATTATGTATTCACCGCATTATGTAGTCATATTTGATAGTATTTCTGTTTGAATGCCTTTATATATTTTAGAAACAAACATGAAAAATCGACAGACAATGTAAGTCCACCAGGATATAGTCAATTAGCTGGACAAAATGGTACTGAACTGACAAGAGACAGTGAATCGAGTAGACTAATTATTAAGAAATCTTGGGATCTAGCATTAGGACCTCTAAAACAAGTACTAAAGTTAATCAATTTTATATTTTATGTTCAATTGTTAATATTCTTTATTGTTAGGTACCAATGAACTTGTTTATTATGTATATGGCCGGAAACTCGATTTCTATTTTTCCGATCATGATGGTTGGTATGTTGATAGTAAGACCAGTCAAAGCCTTATTTACACTACAAACGAGTAAGTTAATAATACTAGAACTTTTTACTGATTACTATTAACTACTTTATTTCAATTTAGACAATATGATTGGTAAATAATAATTACCAAACACTTGACATATAAATTGTTATTTAATATTTACATAATATTTCATTAGATAGGATATTTTGTATTTGTATAACAATTTTACAAAATCAATTATAGGTGCATTACATATTTACATAAATAAGTAAAAACATTATTGAAACCATCTTGCATAAATTATCAATTAAAATTAATTTATCAATCAATAATATTATTTAAATAATATACATAATAATATAATATTATGAAATACGGGGTGCCACCATTGAGTGACTTCCCTCTCCCGCTAATCAACCCACATCCCATTTGCTTATTGTACTACATATAAATACAGATTGTAAATATAAATTTTTGTTCAATAAAAAAAAAAAATATATGAAAAATCATGTACATACAAGTTAAAATAAGGTAAGAGCTTAGTATTGTTATACTTACATTTAATGATTTAAATTCATAAATTATTGTGTTCCAAAATTGATTCTTACAAGCTATTACTCTATATTAATATGTTTAATTATGAGCATAAAGTTATCATTTTAAAAACACATCTTATTAGTACAATTAGTTATTTTTAAATTATAATGTTAATGACTTACAACTGCAAAATATTTATTTTATTTGAAAACCATTATTTCTTGTTTCACTAAAATATAATGTTGATGAATATCTTTATTAAAAAAATAAATGAAATGTTACAAATACCTATACAAACTTAGTTTACAATTATTTAGCTTAAAAACAATTTCTAAATACTAGGTATTTTTTATAGTTGTGTATAGAATAAAGTTATTTAATTTATTCAAAAATATAGAAAATGTGCAAACTCAAAATATATAACATAATTATTTTTAACTACTTAAGTCTGAACAAATTATAGAATACCTCATTTTAGATTCAGTGCGGAGCAATGAATGTACTGATTTTACAATAATGTGTTTTTATATTTTTGTGTCTAATGACACAGTCTACTCTCTAGTAGATAAAATTAACCCACCATCAAATTCGAGAGAAGTTTCTGGTAGCAATTTGGATCTAGTACTTTGGTAGGTCAAAAGTAGAACTCTCTTAGTACTTTTTGAAATAAGAAATTGCACATTACTGCATATTTAAGGTTAATTCATATTTGTGCAAACAAATTTAAATATTTTGCATATTGAAGCAAACATAAAAAAAAAAATTATAAAATAGTATCTTGTAAAGCCGAAAATTGAATAATACATTTTGTAAGCACTAAATCTTATAATTTTAATAATATTAAATTATAAACTATGTTTTGTTTATTAAGTAAATATCTATAATTATAAGTTGTTTAATTTGATTTAAATCATTTTTAGTCAACAATTTATAAACTAGTCAAAAAAATAATCATTAAATAAAAAATTGTGTAATATTTTTGCCATATTACACGATTAAAGTTTTTTTTCTTGCATATTTTTACGATTTTGACTGCATATTATATAGCATATTTTGATACTTAGAGTGCATAAAATTCCGTGCTCTAGTTATAATGAAACATAATATTACATTACATAACATTTTATGCATACAGTATAACCTAATAATCTGGCTGGGCCACTTGTAGGACACAGGCAATGTGATAGTGGGCTGCGGAAGCTGGACGAGAGCCTAAGCCAAGGGACGGCAAAATTTAATTTACATCAATATCGATACTTTTATATGATTTTATACATGTCTATATATTTTTTTCTATCGTCTTATTTGTGTGTAATTATATTTTATACCTTTATATTAGGTAAGCAGGCCTCAAAGTTTTTCTAACATAATTTGTGGTCCGCACAATTAAAAAGTTTGGGAACCACTGCTCTAGGTTATCTGGATTAAACAAAATAACCTATGAAATGATCCAAGATATAATCTTAAATAAAAGTTCAATATAAAATAATAAGTAAATAAAATATAAATAAATATTTAAAATTAATTCAATAATAAGTCGATAAAAAAAAAAAAAAAAACGTGTATTATAGATTAAGAAATACAAAGGTTATTTAGTATACAAGATATTAAGCAACACAGTATTAGGCCCTACAAAATAGAAAATAACTAGTTATTCTGATTATTTATCTGATAATATGTATTATTAAACAGCTGACCAGTCTAACGGAGTCTGATTTAAAGAGGTTACTTGTATGTACTTACATCCACTTCAGTGATACAAAATAGTACAGTTTTCCGGAATTGAAATTAAAAATACACTAACATATTTTAAATCGATTCATAACTTAAAATAAATATTATTAAAAGGAAAAGCATAATACATTAATTTATTATAGAAATATATATACATAATGTAATACGTAACATTTCAGCTTTAAAAATGCTTTATAAGTGTTGATAAAACGTCAGATTTGTTTGATACCTTCTTCATTTAAAAAAACAATAAAATAAAATATTATTTAGAATACATTTGATTACTTTGAGCATAATAATATGTATAATAAACTTATTTAATATTGCACATATTATTAAGTACGGTGTCAGTTTTGATTATTTATCACTTTGTTTTCTTCATATTCATATCGTATACGTCTAAAATATTAATATAATTTTTATTTTACAGCATTTAAAACCATTGAAGGAACACAAGCTTGGGGTCAAAAATTTATATTCTTCATTGGAAATTGCGTTAATATTGTTTTAGCACTATATAAATGTCAATCTATGGGTTTATTACCAACACATGCATCAGATTGGCTTGCATTTATCAATCAGCCTACTAGAATGGAATACTCTGGAGGTGGTTTTGTTTTAAGTTAATCAAAAATGTATTCAAAGAAATTTATGAGCTATATTATGAAACGGAAACGACAATTTAACTGCCTCGTTTGGAAATTGTGATTATATCTCAAAGTTTTTTTAGGTATAATATATGTATTGAATTATTTAAGAACACATAGCATATTTTCGATAATTTTGTATAATTTTCACAACTTTTTTTATTAAATTATTTACTGTATAATTTTATAGTAGCATTAAATTTATAATATTTTATGAATGTAGTATATGTAATATTTAAGTATCCAAAAACAGCTAATATATATTGAAAATAATAGTTCAAGGGTGCCTTTAAAAATATATATTACATAATACTTAAATAAAAATTTTGATTCATGTTTTATTTACTCTGTGTTACTATTGTATTTGGGTATAAATCTAGTGTTATTCATTGGTATGGATTTTTTTTAGCGTTTTATTTTATATATTTTCGTTTAATTTGGTTAAAACACACTAATAAACATTACAAAAATAATTGTACTGTGGTTGATTATTATAAATTTGAATTTCGTAAAATGTGTTGGTTAAATATGTTCATATCTAGGAGATAGACAGTTATAAGCACACAATTATTGGGAACTTAGGTGTAACATAAAGGATACTTTGTATTTTTGGTCAGTTAATCCTTCCATTTTATTAGTATCAGAAATTGCTCAATATTGATCATTAGACAAGAGTAGCCCAATTAACATTGTGTTGCTTTTATAATAGTTTAAATTATAACATCAAAATGCAAAAACCAAAATAAAACAATGATACAAGCATATTTTTTGAGGAATAATGTAACAAAAAATAATTTAATAGTTCAATACTAATACAATATTTTATATTAAAACTATTTGTATATTATTATTGAGGAAATAATTATATATAATAATTACTATCAACTTATATTTACAATTTGAACATTTTTACTTTGAATTTTAAAGTAATTTATTGTTTGGGCTTCATTATTTCTTCTAAATATTTTTTCATTTTTTCTATAATTACTCCGGGATCGTCAACTTTAGCTACCTGTGAAATATTTTTATAAGTTCAATGTTATTAGGTTTCAAAAGAATGAATTTGAAAAATAAAGCTTACCTCATAGTTTTGTGCAGCATATATCCCTGTATAAACACCCAAACCAAAGGAAGCCTATAATGTATAAATTACAATAGTTAAAATTATATACATACCCAACATAAAAAAATAATTTTTTATACCTGGCTTTAAGTTATAGAAACTACAGCAACTAAAAATTCTTATTTATTTTATTGACAAACCATAAATATTTATTTGATCTATATCTGATGTCAAGTTACAGCAATACCAGTTTCAGCCAGTTTTCCTAACTCTCATATCTCTGTTTCCTCTTAAAATGGACTTATGAAATTTGAAACATAGATTAAGCTCAAGGAGCTTAAGACATTATACAAATTTGAGACCTTATTAATGAAACTCAAAGAGATGTCATCCACTACACAGAAGCTAGCTAAAAGGAATGATATGCAACAAACACAGTCCCAAACCGAAAACGTCTGCCTATCAAAGTGGTGAAACCTACATTGTGGCCATTTTTTTTTAGTACACAATACACTAATACGTTCAAGTGTTAATCAACTGTATCCAAAGATTTAAATTCAACGTCCTTTGCATTATCTCGAAAGCCTAATTCTATATTTTCAATAATAGTATAATACTAATAATCACTCAGTCACTCAGATTACGTCACTGTATTATCAAATAAATAAACAAGCCGTGTTATAGGGTGCGGCCTTGTGGTTAGTGATGGCGGGTAACGTTGTAATCACTAGTAGTCACGTCACCTCGCCATCTACTGGGAAAGATATTATATAGTAAAAATAACTCACTGGTATTCTTATTAAACTTACAAGTGTAGATAAGAAGCCCATATTGTTGAAAGTAGTATGGATGTCTGAAAGTGAAATGAAAAAAAAAACATTAAAATTATATGATTAATGCATCACTTAACATTATCGACTCAGGGCCAATGCAAGGAGGAGTGCTAGATGTGTTACTGAGCTTCGATCAATACTAAATATATGACAAATGATTTAAGTAGTTTAAAATGAATCAAATTATATATATTTTTTTATTAAGTATCAAGAATACAATAAATGTATGTATACATATTCCAACACATATGCCAGTGGAAGACTAACTATTATTTTTAATGATAGTTATATTATTTTGTGCATAACCAATATCCACCCCAAAAAACAGTTGTCAGAGAAGAGTAAATTATACTAAAATTAAAACAAACCGTGACAGTATTACAATATTATTAATTTTTTGATCACCCACTATAAATAAATGTGTAAAATGTGAAAAACTGGACCGTCAATAAACCTTATAATTTTTTGGTCTTCATACCTATTGCTATTATAAAAATATAAAGACTATTTTCCCTGGATCTCATTAATTTATTATTTTAATTTTCCAGACTCGCACATAAATTACTTGCCAATCACCTCACTCAATATATCTACTATATACTTTTTTTTTATTTAAAATATAAATATTGTTAGATCTACTACCTTTAAGCAGAGCTTGTGTTGGTAGTAGAGTGTTACATGTTACAAACTTAAATTATTAAGCAGATATACAGTAGCATGATACTATATATCAGTTATTAAATATTAATTATACATATGTATTTATACTGTATACATAGTGTAAAGGAGGAAAAAAGGGAATTATAAATATAATTATTAATTACATCAATTAAAATTAAAATACAGTTATTAAACTTATCGTAAGATTATATTATATTATTTATATATAGGTAGAAGTCATTACATGCTAAAAATTATAGTTCTTGTCTAAGCCAACTAGAAATAGTTATTTTGTGATTGGATCTTAGTTATTTAGATAAGTATTGAAAATCATTGTAGAGGACGCTACAACCGCATGTGTTGTCTACGTCTTACAAATGTACAACATAGCAAAAACTGTTTTGTGCGGGAAAGAACTAAGAAGGCTACAGTCATAACTTATAACTAAGAAACGAGATTTTCACCAGATAAAAAGGAGATTTTTGGTTGTGCAGCATTGTTTTTATTTTTTTCATATAAGTGATATTAAAAAAATAAAAACAATGCTGCACAGCCAAAATTCTCCTTTTTATGTGGTGAAAATCTCGTTTCTTATAGTTATGATTGTAGTCTTCTCGGTTCTTTTCCGCGCAAAACAGTTTTTGGTATGTTGTACATTTGTAAGACGGAGACAATACATGCGAAGATAGCGTCCTCTGAATTGAAAAAAGTAGGTCCTGAATAGTCAATGAATCTTTGGCCAATATTTTTATTAGTGTAATTTATTGAGTTATTGTACCTATATTCAATGACATTTTGAATATATGTTATTACTTTTGGAAAACTTTTTCATAACAAACATGATTGCAAATTTGTTGTAAAGTAAATTGACAGGTAGTACGCCAAAATGTTTATAATTTAGTTTAGTAGATCCGCCTAATGTGTTTTTATTGAGACTTACAAACAATTTTATTTTGCTTGATATTTAAAGACTTATTGCATTTTCATAGGTATCACTCCAGGCAATTATACCATACTGAAATATAGCTTGGTAGAGAGATAAATACAATAAAATACACAACATGCATAATCGTTAGTGAAATTGTTTTTCCTCAGACAATATATTATTTTGTACTTAATTGTCCTTAGGCGCATTGTCATGTTGTTTATGTTGTTTTAGTAAAATCTAGGAAAATCCCTAGTTTTACCACCAGAATCTAACACTATATACTTAGAAACACTATAAATTGCATCCATAGTACCTACGCATGGCCTAAACTTAAATTGATTATTTGAAAGAAGATGATGTTCCTCTAAGAAACTCATTAGTCTTAATGTCACTATATTATCCAAATTTGAGAAAATTACATAACATTGAAATCGGTCTATAATTCATACTTTCTTTGTTGCCTTTTTGAAAAAGTTTGACTATTTCTAATTTAAATTTTGAAGGAAAAATACGTTTTGATAAACTAATGTTATATACAGGCGTGACAGGAAGACATGGCAGATGAAATAACTTTTATTCTGATCAATATTTTTAAATTTTTCTTTTTACATGTTATAATTTATAGTTACTACACATATAATATAAAAAAAATTATTTTTATATTTAATACTGAAAATAAAAAAATTTAAATTTGATTCAAATATTTTTGGATAAATTCAAAATAGTTAATTTGTGAATCTGATTTTCAGAATAATTTTGTTGGTAAAAACATTTAGGTATCTAAGTCAAGTAGTTTATTTTTTGGAATTTTATAAATATTAATATTTTTTTGATTCAACTAATTTGGTACATAAAAACTTTTTTTTAAATATTATTTTTGGGAATTTTCTGACATGAGTAATTTTTTTAATTATTTACTAATCATATCATTTCAACAATTTTTGCCATACGTTTAAGAACAATCTTTTTTTTTTTTTTTGTCAGGTAGTAACGGGGCGTTACACTGTATATTAAGCGCTAAAGGGCCTGATATAAATGTTAAAATGTTTTTTAGTAGTTTGGCCGATAATTTATAAAATCCTGCAGCAATCTCGTTTATTTAAATTGTTTATTACATCTATTACTTTATTGCTATCAACAGGACTTCAAAATTAGGCATAAAATGATATTTTTCACGTATGGATCTAAAAATGGTTTAAACTTCACTTATTGACACGAATAACAATTTATAAAAGCATCACTAGACATTATGTTTGTTATTAAGATAATAAGATCCACATATGAAGGAATTAAATAGTATTAGCCTTGTAGTTTGATTTTCACCAGGCCCTATGAATTCTAAAGCTTGACCCGCGTTACGTTCAAAACATAATAATAATACTTACTTTTAAATGCAGTTTACGCTTCACCGTAGATAACTAATTGTTAATAAATACTAAATAGTTAATATTAAAAATGAAACTATAATTTAGTAACTAGAGCAACAAAATGAAAAGTGCGAGAAATAAATTAAATGATATTGATTATCGGCATTGGTCCTGTACTCCGGTTATCAGGACAGTGGCCAAATGGGCAATCGGTGGAATAAAAAAACAGAATGATAATAATAATATGATATTTATGTACAGACCAAGACCGTGGTACAGACTATATGGAAATCTGTGTATTAATTATTGTTATTATTATTATCACCAAAATGTATATCATATTATTATCATCTACCATCACGGTGTTCTGTAGACGTGTAGTCACAGATTTCTATATAGTAGTATATATATAGTTTATAGTATAGTATATATATATAGTTCTATATAGAAGTCTGTGAGTGTAGTATAGAAGCACAGAATATAACAATAGAAGTCTGAGGTTCTGTACTGATAGTACCCATAGTGGTCACCGGTTGACGACAATGATAATAGTACCATACTACGATATTGTTCTATGCTACGATCGTCGATCACTCGCCGAGTTATTGCCTGAGTTGTGAATTCTACACTACCTGTCTACCCGTTCTATTCGTTATTCGTTATTCGAATTTCGATTTAAATACTTGAAATAATAAATCGATTATCGAGGGTCGATAAAAATACGACGACCAAAGAAGTGAGTATCTCGTGAGTTAACAAAATAAATTTTTTTTTTTTTTTAGCAATACTATACCTAGCGGAAAGTAAAAACTGATTTTGTGTTTTTCATAACTGACTAGTCGACACCGATCCACCATGTACAAATGCGGAATACATTCTATAGTGCATGTCACTGCACCAACAATTGAATTAGCAAAAAGTTTGGCTCGGTTAGTTCAGTAATAACAATTGTTTAATTATGGTCTGACTAAGTTAAGAGTAACTTTACTATTATACTGTGTACTTACATATTAAATTTGAATAAGTATATAAATCATTTACCAAACTAAAATTTTTGATTAAATATTAATAATCATATTCATTTACTTACCTAATTATTTATTTCTTTTTCGAAATATGTATGATAGTTTAGTTTCATAGTCTATTTTTCTGTCAAGCTCATCAGTGTACTATTTTAAATGTTTACAATGTTATTATTTTAATATAAATCTAACAGCATAAAAGTGTCATCAATTTAAAATTATTATTCATTTATCATTTATCAGTAACTAACCTCACATAGGTGTTTTTACAATTATTTATTTTACTTCAATATTAAATTATTAAAATGTATGTGTATGGTATGTACATATATGTAAAAGTATAGTAAATTATGTGTTTAAGAATATATCAGCCTTTTATTTGTTTTCTCCCTCTTAGTAATGCGTAACATGGCAAATTTTCCTTATTTTGTTAGTTTTAGTATTAGCTTGATTCACATGGGTGCGTATCATACACAACTTATGTAGTGTTTTTAGTTTACATTGATTAAATTCATACTCGTCATTCGATCAAACGCGCGATTATTGGAGTGGCATGAACTAATCAATGTAACTAAAAACCCACGCTTACGGTACTTTGCGTAGATATGTGCTCATGTGAAACGGGCATTAGAGTGAATTGGTTTATCATAACTGAAAGTTTAGAACATTATCTATGTTCTTACATTGGATTTTTTTTTATAATATTGTGGTTTCTATAGAGTCATGACTCATGAGTATGTAAAATGTTTCAATTTAAAAATGCTCTTATATTGCACTAAAATTTAAATAATGTAAAAAATCTAATGTAACAACACATTTAATGTTCTAACTTTAAGTTTTACAATAGGTCATTATAGTGACTAATACTAAAGCTAATAACACAAGGTTAGTTCGGCTGAACGCAGAATTTCTAATTTGTGCGTGGGTCAGAAAAAGAAAACAAATAGTGGGATGACATTCTCTTAATAGTATAGTGTAAACTTTGAATTATTAAACAATATCACCTAACAGTAAAGTAATTAGATTATGAGTATTTAAATTTGAAGAAGAGTCAGTAGAAGATTAATTTAAATGGTTAAAACTAGTTGCTTAGTGTATACTAAATATATAAAATTTTCACAGTATAAATAGGATTTATAAAAATATTTAGAATAACATAACCATGTCATTTCTCATAACTCATTAGTCATTATGCAAAATAAAGTTTAAAATTCAATAAAATAAAATAATTTCCTTATATATATTGAGTGGTTCTTTTATCATTTAACGCTCATCGTGTATGGTTTCTAGTTTCTAGTCAATAAAAAACATTTTAAAAAATATATATTTTTTTAAATATTTTTATCATCAATTTTTTTTTTTTGAGCTTTTACTTATTTCAATGCATAAAAATTGAATTTAAGACAAGTAGCTTATAAGTCATTAGAATTTAAAGTTTTGATGAGTGGAGTGGAGTGATACGTGATTACCCCGCAGAATATTGGTTCTCTACTCTGCTCATCTAAACTTTAAATACTTATAACTAAAGACCGGATTTATATACATTTAAAGTTTTAAAATATATCACTTAATATTTATAATTTTATATATTAATTTTGATAAACAGACACATATATTATTTTATTTTCTGAAACTTATAAAATTGTAATACTAAACAAGGTTTATCAAAAAATTACCTAATGTTAAATGTAAAAAGTTAATTTATATAAATTTATATTACAGTGGTCTTATAACGAAGGATCTTGCAGCTTGTATAAACTTGATTCCTAATGTTACATCAATTTATAAATGGAAGGGTGAAATAATCGAAGACTCCGAAATACTGATGGTAAGAGACATTATATAATAAATAAATAATTTTTAGTATTTAAATTATCAAATAATACAACTAACATTCTGGAATTATATATTTATATTTACTTATAATAACTGGTGTATTGAGATTCTAATATGCCTTGCACATATTTTCTGTGTCAAATCTACTGTAATTTTATCCATCTGTATTTTATATGAAAATATATTTTTAATTAATTATATTTAATTTAAATGAATAATAGTATATTTGTTAAAAATTTACATTTCTGTATATCACTATATCATAAAGTAACTAAAAATTAATAACAATCTTAATCTTTATTAATACATTTATTAACTTTTTTTTATTTATTATTAATTACTAGTTATTACTACTTATTCATTTTGTACCAATTACATTATTAATTATAATTTATTTTATGTATAGGTTATTAAAACACGAACTTCAAGAATAGGAGATTTGACTACTTATGTAGAGTAAGTATTATATTATCTAGGTAGCCAAAAAAAATTAATTTTAACTCTATATTCTTGAACTATAACACGGGTCGCAAAAGCAATTGATTAATATAATGATTCGTTAAAAGTGAATGGAGCAATCATGGGCCACTTATTCAAGTTTAAAAGAGCATTGCTCATTAATATAGACTTATTAAATGTTTAATGATTGTTAATGTAACTCACCTAAGCTGATTGATATTGTATAATATACAGTCAGTACCATCTATAATGACTCCAGTTGTAACAACATTGAAGTATAATGATGTTAATTTCAAGGTCTCTGCAAAATTCCGTTTATTTATACATAAGTATAAAATCAATTTTGATTATAAGGACGTATTTTTTATTGTCCTCTGACCCCTAAGTTATAGATGATACTGACAGTATATTTATATTAAAAATGTAAAATAAGATAAAATAATTGGTCAGAATGAAAACTGCATAATATACATTTTTTTTTAATGGTCTTGAGCGACCAACTATGGCCATTAGCTATTGTAGAGATTGCTATTGGTACGATTAGTAAGGTTGGTACGGTTGAAACTGTTGGTTAGCAACACGTACAAGTTTTTTGCCATTACGATCCTGTGTGGTCGCTCATAGGGGAACTAGTGGCAGCTGCCGGTACTTAATCTCAATCATGTTGCATGACTGATTGCAGCCACTGTGCCGTGCTAAGCCACCATAGTATAAATGTTTTAGGTAATAACTAATTTCAACACTTAAACTAAATTAAACTTATGCAGTTTAAGCAGTGTATTATATAATATTATAATTATATTATGACTATATTTATGTTTATACCAGATCTAAATTGTTTTCTGATATTTAAAACAATATTAAAAATAATCTATGATTAAGTTTATTTTTCTTTGAAATAAAAATAGTTAAAAATGTATCTGTATAGTCTAATTATAATTTACTAAGAAATTTATCGGAGATGAGTACTTTATGAAAATAAACGAATATGGTTAATAGGTTATAAGTAGTACATATTTTATATAGTTTATACAATTAATAACAAATAATTCTGTTCCATACTAAGAAAAATATTTTATTAATTAATTAAATAACCTATCATGTAATTACAATTATTAGTCTATATCAGTGGTTCCCCACATTTTTGGCTTGTGGTGCCCGTTTTGAACTAAGGTTTTGTAAGGGTGCCCTTCCCAATTCATAGCATGATTAAACGTAAGAAATAAATAAAAATCTAGAAAATTTGTAATGTGTATTATGAAAATATCTATTTAATTAAAATTATATATAATTTATACATATTTATTTACATAATCTAATTTAATTGTTTCCATCGCCGCTAACGTCAAGTTTTTTAATTTATTTTTGAACCTCATTAAATTGTACCGAAGCATGGCGCCTCTGTAAAGACAACAGAGCAACGCCGTGTACAATTTGGGAACCGCTGGTCTATACTATCATTATATTTTTTTCTATTAACATCTAAAAAATTATGATCATAATAAGTTTCTATTTTATATAATTCATGTTTCTAACAGTGTTTATCTGTTTTAATGGGTATATTATTATTATTTAAAAAATTTAATTTTTATTGATTCATGTTCAAAAACTAATAATGTCCCATTGTTTAGGTCTCAACACCCATATGATGTCTGTGAAGTAATTTCTACTAAAGTTAGTATTCTATACAGTTTAGTGGTAATTAACGTTTTTAAATTATATGAAGATGAATGCAGTTCTTTTAACTCTTTGTTAATTGCTTTTATTTATATGAGTAGCAATATAAAATAATAAGTCTTATTAAAAGTTTCTAGTAAAGGGTTAACATTTTTTTTCTTTTACAGATAGAAAATGGTAACAATTCTTACATGAAATATATATCAGAATGTGTACCAGAAGCTTCTGAAAATTAGTTATTAAGATAAACAAGACTGATTTATCTCAAACCAAAAATTAAAACAATAAATTATGTCTGAACTGTATTATTTGATAAGATTATTAATAATTTAACTGAAAATTATTGTATAAATGTTGAACTTGGCTACAACTTTAATAATATTGTATTAAAATTAAACACGATTAATTTTCATCTTTGTATTTTTCAAAACATTTCTATAACTGAATTTATATTAATAAATGCTTGTATATAAATACATAAAAATAGGTACCTATAACATTTTTCGATACACATATAAATGTAATATTATACTTATTGAATTGTGGTACAATAATGTTTTATTATACAAGATATTTTTTAATAGCCATGTTTTTTAAAAATTAATAAATATTATCAATTTCTAGTAACCAATATGTTTCACATATAAATACATAAATGAAAATAATATTTGTTACTTTTAGTAATTTTATTAATAATTTGTGCTTCTGCACTATGATTCTCCTTTTTAAAATATATAAAATTATTGGTTTTATTAAAAAAATTATATAAATATATAGAGAGCAATAAGTTTAATTTAGTACCATGTAAATATTAGAATTAAAACTAATACAATAATATAATACTTTTTTAATTTATCTTTATCAACTATCATCTTATTCTGTAATTATAATTATGTGTATGGTCTTCAACTTAAATAGTTATATTATTGTGTATAAACACTATACTTAAATATTTTTGTAATTAAATGTATATCATTTTTTTTTTATAACTAACTGATAGCAGTTAATAGACATTTTATACAAATATTTTTATGAATGTTGAATGTTTCATTTTCATTCAAAAAATAGACATTATTTCAAATTTGTATCTTGAATTGGGTAGTCCTCTTGTATGTTATTTACCAACAATTATTCTATGTTATATTGTTATGTAATTTATGTTACCATAGACCTCTAACTGAGTCTTAACCAGACCGGGAAATTGTGGCTGCTATACCTAAATTAATTATAAATTTAATTGTTGTTCCTTATTCTTGATATGCAATTAATAATTTGAGGCTATCTTTACAATTAATTGATGCATCAGCTACACTTGATGAGAATATTTTTGCAACCAAACGCACTTTCATTTTCTCTTTTAGAAAATTAAGGTGATATGAACAAATTTTTGTTACAGTATGTAATTCCATTTAATTTTGCATATTAACAAACTGGAAATATTTTCATTTAGTTGCTTCAAGGTGTTGCGACAACAATTAAGAGGACGTCGCACCCGCATGTGTTGTCTCCATCTTACTCCATAGCAAATTTGCGTTTAAAAGTTTCAATAGGTTTCTGTCAGTTATGAATTTATGATATTAGAGTGAATTGACTTATTATCAAAACTAACAGCATACAATTGAAACTGGCGAACGAAAATGTTCTATGTCGTCTGTGTGTAAGACGGATACAACGTCCTCTTAAGTGTATATTGTGCTTAATAAAGTAAAATATACTCTTTAGTTTTTGAAACTGGATTTTAAAAATAAATTCTGATCAGGCATTGTGTAAAAATCAATTTAGTTTTTTTGGTGTAACTCAAAAACTAATAACCATAGATACTTTATATGTTCACAAAAATGTTGATGCTTGTTCGATTTTATTTAGTTTTTTATTTTTTAAATGTTTATAATAATATATTTGCTTAGTCAAATGGTTTGAATATTTAATACAAGATTTTTTATAAGTTTATCTACCTTTAACAAAAAAAAAACGTTTACCAGAAGGTCACATAAACATTTATGTTCGTTTAAAGTTATAAATTTGAAGAAAATTGTATATTAACCATACAATCATCAGATTTTCCTTAATTTTTAAACTATTTTTAGCCTTAAATTTTCAATGAGTCAAAAAGCGTCATTTTCGACGATCTTTTAAAAAATCTAGCTCAAGGTTCCTGATAATAGAAGTTTAAAAATATATACCTAATATACATAGGTATGCATGTTTTTTTTATTAGCATTTTAAGTTCAAATTTTGACAAAATTCATCAAAATATTGAAAAGTTACAAATTATTCTGTAGTAAAAATTGTATAGTGTTTAATTGTTTTAACTGAAGATTGAAACAGTGCCGGGTCAACGAATTTGCCGCCTGGGTTTTGAAATTTGTTACGTAATTGATGGGTGCATATCCAATGTCTAACTTTAACCGTTATTTAAACTTATTTGACTTTCCGATAAACTTTTTTTTTGTTAAATGTAGAAAAGCTTAAAAGGAATCTTGTATACAAATTTCTAATCTTAGACATACCTACATGGAACATTTTTTATAAATTTCTAACTCGCCATTTTTAGCAGATTTTTGTAATTTTGATTAATTTTGTGATCATTTTAACTTCATAAAAATTATTGTTTACACTCAACTTTTTTTTTTTATTTCCTCTAACAATAACGTCTTATACGTTGTATCAGGTACATTTTTAAGGTTTTTTGACTGAGCAAAAAATTTTTTTCTCGACAATAATTTGAAAAAACTAATAATACTCGAAATATTTTTATGCTTATAAATTGCTCAAAAATATTTCGAAAATTATATGGTGCATAGAAATTTTTAATATAAACATTCTGTGAAAATGTCATGCATCTATGGTTATTTTTTTAATGTTACAATAAAAACAAAATCGATTTTTTGCAAAAACTTGGTTTGTGTAAAAGCTAAAGTACTCAGTTTTTCCTTACGCTTTTTTAAAAACTATTGGGCATTTTTCCCTTTTGACCCCCTAAAGTACCAACTAGATTTACTTCCCTGGTTTTGTAGATAAATAAAAATATTAATAATTATTAAAAAAAACTAAATCAATATATTCATAGCTCCGCTTTGAATCTAAAATAGAAAAAAACGAAGGTAACGAATGTAAGGTAAGGAATAAAAACGATGAGTACAATATGTATAGTTTTTAATTTCATAACTTAAATATAAATTACTATATTAGCAATTACAGATGTATATCATAAGTTATGTTCATGGGTAATTTGCACTTATATATTATTGAAATCAATGATTAGTATTTTTTCACTAGTCCCTTCAATTTCATGTCTTCATGTGAAACCAACATATTAAGTCCAACTATAAAATAAATTATTATACGTAAAGGCGTAAAGGTATTATTATTATATTATCATTGGTAACGAATGGTGGAACAAGTGTGCGTCGGGAGTTGTGCGTGCTGGGTCACCAGCAACCATCCACCAATCAGACGGACCGTCTACCGACGAGCGTCATAACAGCTCTTTAGCGCGTTCGCGGTGTTTATTTTTGTTATGACCCTGACGCCGCGCCACCGACGTTATCAGCGTTGTACCTCTCAAACGGTTTTCGTCGTTTTTCCGCTGATAATTGTCACAGACCGCAGTGACATTCTGTAAACGCTACGCGCCGCATATCGCGGCTCTCCGAAGTGTCGTAGCCCGTAGGCGACCGTGCTGGTGTCGCACAGTCGCAGTCGCATTTGTCGCAATCGGTTCGCCGTCTGCGCGATCTGAGGCCACATACGACCTGACGTGTCGCACTTGTCTGCGGTTTTCGCGTGAACGTCAGTCTGGAGAGGATCACACCGGTCGGCGAGAACACGTCTACTTTATGCCGTTGTTAATACATCCGGTTTGTCGCTCAGCACAAATATTATAGGTAACACACAGTATTTTTCAAGTTTTATGTTTTACTTATTATTTGTTTCACGGTGAACAACGTACTGGTATTGCGATGTACACGACTTGTCTTGCACAAAATATCTATCGTACCTGCTTGCCGTCAGGGTTTCGATTGTTGTCCCACCGGGTCTTCATACCGACATGGTTAGCCTTTAAGTTTAAGGGGGTGGGGCGAGGGCTTGACATTTTTTGATGGCAAAGTTATGAATCACCATCACAAAGTTAAGCATAAAACTATTGATGTATTTGAATTACACATTAATATAAAAAACACGATGAGACCAACATTTTAACGTTTACAAATCTGTTAAGTAAGTATACTATTGTATTATGTAAAATATAGATAGGTAGGTTAGTAGATAATTAATACTACATTATAACACTTTGTCCAACCTAAATCGTATCAATGATAATCAATATTAAAATTATGATATGTGCTTCTTTATTATGGTTTTAATCATAACTTGTGAAACAAATCATAAATTAAATAGGTCATGTGCATATTTTATCAACAAAGGCTGTACAATGACTACTCTCGAGTGACTAGGTAACAGATAATGCATGGTAAATAGATGTTTGCATTACATATAGGCAAACTTCATTAACTTATGAGGCACAATAATTTATATAAGTAATAATTTATAAATACTTATATAAGTAATTACGTATTCATGTAAGTGGTAATCGAGAAAGATTGGCTTAGTCTTAGTACACACTATAATACATTATTATAATACCTATGTGAAATGCCTCTAGTCTCCAAGACACTCACCACCCTTTTAAAATGAGGCACGTGCCTCAAATAAAGTCCTTTGTCACGCCATTGCATATATGTATATTTTATTGTTTCAAAATAGGTATTTGAATTGAGATTTGATGCCAAATCACTGACTACATTTTTTGTCTGTTAATTTATACTAAATTTAAAAGTTATTTTTAAAATTGTAAAATTTATGTTAACAATATTATGTATAGACATTAACCTAAACATTCTGAGTAGCGTAAAACAGTGCCCCAAGCTCCTCTACGTACTCCACCTACTCCTGACATTGACATTCAACTTTTTTGTTCCACCTCATGCTGCAGACTCTACACATAGACACTATAAATATTTCCTTCAGGGACGAGACAATCTTAATTGTTTTTCAATACTAGGTTTTTGTTTTAATTTTGATATTCCCGTGTTGATTACCCGACTTGTTTTATATCCGATGTTTTATTTTATTATCTTTTAAATATTGTATCTATAAGTAAAACTTGTGAAAACTCCTCTTAATAATTATATTTACATTATCGTCAAAATATTATAGAAACGTAATATTTTATTTCAGGGATTTAATTGTTACAGAATTATACATACTTTAAAACAAAATATTATTGTTAATGTTAATGTTAAAACTTATAATATAAGTATAAAAGTAAATTCAATTGTATTCAATATATATTTTAACTTTAAACATAGATTGGATTTTTAATTTAATATTTCTCAATAACTACTTGATTTTTAATTGTTTTAATGATAGAATTAGGTATATATTTGTAATTAAATATTAATCATGTAGTAATTACACTAATTAGCATTATGTATTTGTTCAATAATTTTTATGTGGTTGTGAGTAATATTGTAGTCTGGGAATTTTTATTCCGACTATCCTTCACGACAGGCGTACAGATGATTAACTTTGGGGGTTATAAATTGGTATTGCCTGACAAAAGCTGGCCAACACTAAGTACGATTCTTAACTCGATTAAATTTTAAGTAGATTTAAACTGTTATAGTTTTTTTTTTTTTTAAGTACTGCCAAAATTAATATTAATAAATATTATATTTTTAATATTACTTACAGATTATAACTATGGATAACACTTGCACATATTGTCAGGATGTCATAGACAGTTTAACTGTAATATGCTTGGAATGTTCATACTTTCAATTATGTTTGGCCGTAAGTATTTTACAACTTCTCAGTCAATACATTTAAAAGGACACCAAACCTGTGTGTGTTATGTCTCTCGTATTACATGTATAATTATAATTACATGTTGTTACATAGCAACTTTGCATTGGCTATAATTGAGTTAGGGTTGTTAGCTTTAATATTAGAATGAATTGATCTATTATATCAAACTTAAAAGTAAGCAATATTATCTGGGGACCCAGAGCTTTTACAGATATTTTAATTTTAAAATGAGTTAAGCTATGTAAAATATTGTTATTTAAAAATATTAAAATTAATAAAATCTTTTGAAACTCCCAGATAATATTCTTATTTCTTACCTTTAAATTTGGTAATAAGTCAATCACTCTATTGTTAATGTGCAAACAACACAAAGTTAGTTTTGCTGATTTCAGATTTAGAATATTGTACATTTGTAAGACTGAGACAGCATATAATGTGGGTTTGGCGTCCTTTTAATTTAAATGTTAACTCTACAGTTTTACACCATAAATTACTTCTCTTTAAATACTATTCTACTAAAAGTTAGGTATTTATTTTTAATATATATTTATTATAATCATATACTAATAACTTTTATATTTTAGTGTTATAGTCATGGAGCAGAAATTGGAGATCATAAAAATAACCATGGATACAAGTTAAAAGTAATATTTTATTTTAAATAACTGTTTGATTCAACTTATAAAATTAGTTAGGTTAACTAATAATTTTAAATATAAATATAGTACTACCATAGACCTTATACTAATAGATGAGCCTTTCGTATACCATATGCACTATGGGCCACGGTGAGACAACGCAGTGATGCTGCAAAATTTGATGTCAGATGTACCACTTCGTTCAATCTTGATTGTATAAAATAATATTGTATAGGTACTTATTTTGTGACTTATGTAGTTTAAGCATAGCCGATAGACCTCAAGTTAAAGTACAAATTAATTATTATTTATAATATTTTATCGTACCAAATACTTTACATAGAATACATAGTATTTTATCGTACCTTACGTCTGGTACTGTTTTAAAAATATTGTACTCATCAATGCGCATGTGCGCGTACACAGTGTACCGCCAGCTGCATCCTCTCGTCCTATCGTTCGAACTGCTACTATTCCCGTATATTAATATTAGAGTACTACATATAATATATTATATAAGGTTCTGAGCGGAGCTATGTATGTATTTGATTTTACAATGATATTGTGTTTTATTTTTTTATTCGTGTCTGTATACACGATAAGTAGTTAAAATTATGCTTCAATTTAGTATTTTTTCCGGTTAAAATTCTAGTGGTTTTCAAGTCTCGGGGGAAAAAATTAATGACAAATGGGAATTTTTACGCCAAATCGATTTTTGACCTAATAGATCTATGTTTTTGTTGTAACTCTTAAAAAAATTACCATAGATACATGAAATATTCACCAAATGATAATATCATATATCTAAGATTTAAAAATGTATTACAAGATTCCTCATAGGTTTTTCTACTTTTATCAAAAAAAACTTCTACTGGAAAGTTAAATTATATTTTTATGAGCATTAGAAGTTCAAATTTTTACAACATTGGATATTTACTCGAATAACAGTAGATACTTGAAATTTACATCATACGTTTATTTCATCATTTTAGATTCTGAGCGAAGCGATGAATGTATTGATTTTACAATGATGTGTGTTTTTTTTTTATTTTTTTTTTTTTTTGTGTCTCATCACCTTTTAGGACAGTAAAAGTGCTTGGATTTTCTTCAACAGTAACTTTTCTGATAGGAAAGTGAATCTAGTTGGTACTTTGGGGGGTCAAAAGTAAAAATGTCCCAATTAGTTTTCAAAAGCGACGTGAAAAACAAAAGAAAAATTAAGGAAACACGGGAATTTTTACGCAAAATCTGTTTTTGAGAAAATCGATTTTGGTTTTTGGTGTAACTCTAAAACAAATGACCGTAGGGACATGAAATTTTGACTGAATGATTATATTAGCATTTTCTATACACCATAAAATTTTGAAAATATTTTGACTCTTTTTGAGCTGTTTACGGACATTGTCAGTTTTCAATTTTTTTAGTTTTTTTTTCTATAAATATCAATAAATTTTTATTTGTTGGGTAAAAAAGCGTGAAAATTTAATATAAGGCTCCTGATATATTGTTCTAATAGCAGTTGAAAAATATTAAAAATACATTGGCACAATTTTTTTTTATAAGCATTTAAGTTCAAATTGAAAATTTTCAAATTATTTTGCAGTTAAAAATGTATAGGTAGTTATTTTAGTTCAAATTTGGACAAAATTAGATATTTAAACAAAGAACAATGGTTTTAGTTTTGTGTTGTAATTTAAAAATATTATTCGTGGGTACTTGAAACTTCTTAAGTACATTTTTATATATACATAATATTATTAGTGTTCCATGTTATGATTCCAGGGTGTCTGATTAATTTCCTTTAGTTTTGGGCAGGTTATTCTTAAGCCTATCAAATCTCATTTAATTTTGTTAATGCTGCCATCACGTTAGATTTCTGCTTTGTATGGATTTGATTCTTTGGACCCTTTTTTTTTCATTTGAAGAACTAGCCATCTGTACAAAAGAAACAGTTTGAGTGACTGGTTTCACAGGATTTTGTTGTATTCTATGTACTGTTGTTATTTTTTTTGGATGAGCTTTTTCTACAACATTTTTATAAGCAATGCATCTTTCTCAATTTACGGTGTGTCTTTTACCTCATTTTGCCTTTGATTTCTTAGACTTATAGCTATTTAGAATAGTGACAGTGTGTTTTTACCATATTTTACACACGGTAGTTTTGAATGTAACGAAAAGCTTGGAAATTTTTGCTTTGTGGCACTTTTTTTCCTATGATGTTCCACTTTTATTTGGTAGTAAAACAAATTTTTAAGATCATAATTATCTTTATTGTTTGCTTGTGGCTCCAAATTCATAAAGAACAATTGTAGCCTTGCAGTGGTTGGATCACCACCCTCGTTATTAGGGTCAGCTTTTTTATAATTTGAATGTTCGTAACATTATATACAAGATATCCTAGTTCAAATAATTCACCTTTAATGTCACAGGGATCGGTTTCGGGATGTAATCCATGAATTACCACCGGAAAATTATTTCTGTTTTTAATTGTTATCTGTTATACTCAACTTTTTGTTCTTTAAATACTTTTATAGTTCAACGAAATTTGTGTTCGTCGCATTTTACTAATGTGAGTATATTCAGAACTGCTTTGCTCTGATTGGCCCAATTTGAATTGCCACTCTTTTATTTAATTTAAATATTTTGCTATACCCATTTCTTTATTAAAGTTGGTTATGATAGCAGTTAAATAAGCAGTCTTGTTAAGAGAATGCTACACCTCCATGTGTTGTCTCCGTCTTACAAATGTAAAACATTGTAAAAACTGTTTTAGGGGTGTAAGAATCACTTAGGCCGTAGTCCAAGCTAAGCAACCAATTTTTCACACTATAAAAAGGAGAACATTTGCTGCGCAATGTCGTTTTTATTTTTGCGATATCTTTGATTCAAAAACTAAATAAAAAATTTATTCGAGTTTGCAAAACTCCCTATGCAAAACAGTTTTTGCAATGTTTTACATTTGTAAGACAGATACAACACAGTGTAGCGTCCTCTTAAGTATTCAAATACTTGTATTTAAATACTTTTTTTTGTATTTCAAATACTTTTTGACCAATCTATTTTAAAAAATGAAAAAAAACTTTTTAATGTATTTTTACTCTAGAATACTAAATACTTTTTTTCATTCTAGTGGTCTAGTTCAAATTCCAATTACCAATATTTCTGAATGTACTATTTTAAATTTTGTTTCTAAAATATTATTTTATAATGGTTCTAGCGTCTAAGAACTTATAAATAAGGTTTCGTCAAAATACAAGCTTATAACAGATTGACTGAACACTGAAACCCCCGTCAGCTCCTCACTCCCATATACCATGGCATATGTAATACTGACCACCACTGGTTGGATTGGCATTTATCTTGGATCTTTAAATAGTCTTTCTTGTTCTTGAATTTGTGTTAGTAATTAATAATTTTAATATAAGATATTAATATTAATGTTATTGAACTAAAAAAAAAAGTGGCTTGCAATGTAAACACTAACAAATAACTATGGCAGCACTATTTCATGAAGTGTAGGAGCGAAATACTTGTGTTGCTTTTTTGGTATGCAAAACACAACTGATACAAATAATATGGACAAATTACCATTATTAGTATTGGAAAATCCTGAACACCATACTACATAGTTTGGTATTAGGCTCTACTATATATTTTGAAAAAACTTATCATTCTAACACTTTTTCGTAGTAAAAAAATCTTTATTTTTATTTTTCTAATAAATATATTTTAAATTGTTATTAGAAATAACTTTTTTATAAAACTAAGTGTTTGGATAAAATGATGTACCTAGATATTTTTAAGTATAGTTAATTATTTAATAAATTCTCTGTATTAATATAAAGTAAATAACTATTTTTAAGGGTCAAAAATCACCTGGGCAGTATTTAGTTACAATGGACGGATGGACTGGTGATGAACTCATGCAAATTTTAGACTTTGCTGAGCAATATTCTTTTGGATGTTGGGATGAGTTACCAAAAAACATATTAAATCGAACTCCGTCAGGTAAAAAATTATGGATTTTATGCTTAAAATTGTTATTTATATTTAAATTAAGAATATTAATAAAAATAAATTATTTTGATTTAAATAGAAATCAAATTTCAATTTGCTAAATATTTCTTGGATGGTACGATTGGAAGGCTAACATGGGGTACAATAAAGAAACCACAGTTAGAAGATCGTACAGTGAATTTCAAACTAAATGAAAGTGTTACTCATTTATCTGGATTATCTAAAGCTCAGTATGCTGAAATTGGGTACAATCCTATAAGAGACGAATTTGAGTTGGTATGTATATACATAATATTTTATTTTTAAGTACCTAGTGTAACTTTTATATTTTAATACATTGAACTTATACAGGAGAATGATTTTGACAATAATGCAGAGGCAGTTTTAAGTATTACATCAGAATGGAATGATTTTGGAGATGGTAAATACTAAATAAGTATTAAATATATCATTATAGCCATACTTATATTTACTATTTTAATCAGAAATCAAACTTCGGTTAAACTTACATTTATAATTATAGTTATTATATTACAGATTATAATCTTGCGTGTATCGATATGTATTGTGCACGGTTATATGAACGTGAATATGCCAAAGAAGTTGTTCACGATTATCAATTGATGGATAAATATTTTTTCTCTAAAGATAAACCCAAGCGTAGACTAACACCAGAAGAAAGGTATGTTGGTTTCACAAATCATAAACTTATTTTACAATTTTTTTTTTTCATTTATAGAAGTATAATAAGCATTGAAAATCAAATAAAAAAATTTAGCCGATATTTAACAGAAGTTGAATTGTGGTCATTAAATATACGGCTGCAACAAGAATATCTGCTAAAAAAACGGCGTGAAGAACTTATCTATTACAGAAAAAATGGAATTACAAAATTATATGACATTGTAAAATTTAATCTTTTACATTATAGCATGGTCGTAGATGGTACCTATATACTTAAACATTTCCTTTATTAATCAATTCATACTTTAATTGTTTATACTTTTAACTTACAGAACAATCTGAACAATCATCTTCTGATGTTCTAACGCCAGCACCCATCAAACGCGCTGAAAAGAAAAGGGTAACGTATTTTGGATTTTATTTTAAGATTAATATAATTTATATTTAACTAACAATAACAGGCATACCAGTTAGCGTTTTGCTTATAACTTTTGGTCATACAATAATTGACAAGTTTTTCAATTTTATTAGTACAAGGTTGAAGCCTTGGTGTCTTGGATTTTATTACATACTAAAAACTCCTCTTTCTTAAAATACAGTATAATATACGACTAAAATCCAATCACTGGTTATATCCATTGAGTATATTTTGTACAATATTTACTCAATGTTATAACATGCATTAAGTTTGTGTGATAAAAAATAATCCCCTCATGCAAAATAGTTTTTAAAAATGTCATTTTTTTAAATACAAAATTAAAAAATGTAGTACAAAGAAACTATCCAACTACATAATTCATTTTTATTTAAACAACATAAACCTTTGTAAATGTTTTTATGTATTAAATTGAGCACTAATTTTTTTTATTTAGAAAAAACGAAAACGACCAAAATTATTCCATAAGAAAAATCATGTTTATCATCGTACACCTCAATATATTGCTGCTCTCAATAGAGTATTGACTCAAAATAATGAAACTGAAGATAATTCTGATTAATATTAAGGTTCTAAGTTACCTACTAGTAATAAAGTAATAACAATAATAGTATGTGAATAAAAATTGAAAGAAAGATATCTTTAAAATTGTGTTCAATAATTATTAATTAATTAATTAATTAATATGACTGATAAAAGTTATAAAACTTCAAGTATGATTACATTCTGATTATACATTAAAAATATATAATATGTTGTATATAAATAAATATAACAAAAGATAATTTTAACTTTTTGCATATTAAAAAAATATATTTGTTGAATTTTAGTAAATGACAGTATTATTTAAACTCAAATTACAATATATTTTTGAATTTGGTTTCTTTTGATAAATTATTTATATTATACAAAATCACTATTTTTTTTTTCTAACGTACTAATTGCAATAACCCTAAATATGTTGATATTGTATGTAAGTGCAAAGTATACTTAAGTATAAAATATTTCATTGAACGCAAACATTTGTATAAATTTAATTAATTGTTCTTATCGATTAAGTATTAAAAATAAATTTGGTTTAAAGTAAAGATTTATTATAATTTTATTTAAATTGTGCTGAATGTATTTGGTTTAATTATTACTCAAACTCCAATTATATTTAAAGCTGTGTCTGTGATGTATTATATTAATGAATCGATAAACAAAATTAAATTACATTAGCCATGTACTATGTGTATACTCTTCACTATGAATTGTTATAAAATGTATAGTACTATTGTATATAATATTATTTATAATTTATGGAATATTAAAATAAACATTCATACCCAACAGAGAACATAATATAACGTCATAAAGTTTGTATTTGACAAAGTAATTTATTTAATTATAAATACCACATATTGTTTTATTTATTATAATTTGTCTATATTTTGTTTATGTTTATTCTATCTTTACTTGCAATAATAATTTTTTTCTTTCATAATCAATATATATTGTGTACCTATAGTTATAATTAAGGCTCAGATTTTTTAGCTAAATAAATGGTAATAAAAGAATAATATGTGTTGAATATAAGATTTTTACCAAATAAAATCATTGGACTTTATTTTGATTGTATCATAGTATAATTTACTAACCTTACTACGGCAGTCCTATGTACTGAATTTTAATTATTGTCTATAGTCTGTGCCATATAGAGTATACATAGGGTTATACAATAATACAGCTGGTAATTATTATTTTAATATCAAAAACATTCTATTATTTTTTATGAGTACACATAAATTATAAAGTTTAGACAAAAAATGGATTTATTGGCTTTAGTTATACCATGGTTCCTCGAATACCTATGTTTCTATATTTCTATGTAACTTATTTGTAACAATTTAATTTAATTTTCAATATTAACTTATCTATGATCTGCTTACCTTATAATAATTGTTGAATTAGACTAGTTTAAAATTTAAATATAATGTCAAATGCAGTTTTATTTTCTCTAAACTCGAGTTTTTGCCCAAAATGTTTTTTAATACAGACATTTCACATTTCAGAGATCGAGTACAAATTTAAAATAAAACCTTTAAAAAATATTAAACATATACTATTAAATTAATTGAACACTTGAATAATAATAATGTAATTTACAAGTACCGCCAAAATGTAACTTAAGTAAACGATCTACTAATGAGGCTAATTCAGAAAATCTTGTTTTTAAAATATTTATAATTGTGTATATTTAAATTATGTCTAATTACTAAGAACATTATTATTCTTGAAAGCAGCTATTATGAAAAATTACATACATATATTCAAACACTGTAAAATATGTAAATACGGTAAATATAATGATAATCTTGTAAATGACAGCCCCCTGAAAATATTTATGGGAGGAGGGGGTGACTTATCGTCCCAAGTGAAAATAGAGGGCTGTTTTCATTATTAAACTCAGTTTAAAATTAATTAAAATCCTATTTTTCAGTTTTGTTTCTCCTAAAAAGTTACTAAACATGTATAAAAATCTTATTTTATAAATACTAATTCAATTGTTTTCAATGATTAAATAATTTGAATAAGTGATGAAACAAATAATACTAATAAAGTGTCTAATCCAACTACCTTGTCTACATATTCTCCAAGTTATTAGGGGTATTACAAGTACTTACGACACCCCCCTTGAGCTGTGTCATATCAAATTATTACATGAATTAAACTTTAAAGGAATATTAATCTATTGATCATAACAGATATAATGTATAAATATTTTCGTTAATTAAAATCAAAGTTGTGGTTTGTATATTTTGTATAATATTTATAACTAACACCCTCCTTACAAAGAGATTTTAGTTACGCCAATGCGGCTACAATGGGTGCTTAAGTTTAAAAATAATTGATTTTTCTTAGGTCTAAATAATGATGTATTATATAATGATAACTTAAATTTATTTAATTGATGCTGTTCTAGTGTTCTAGAAAATAAAAGTTTTGATAAGTGGAGATCTTCAAATTTTTACTATAAACAACTCGTCTGCAGAATTAGTTGATCTTCATAATAATTGAACGAAAATCAGACATTTATTGTATACATTTCATGTGCTTTAAGCAGTTTGACATTGATTATTGGAATTGTTAATACAAAAAAACAAAGTAGAACATTTTTATAGAAACTTTTCAGAGACCTTGTATGCTGTTACTATTGAAAAAGCAGAATAAGTATATTTAAATACAACAAAATTCCAAGTACAAAAATGTTGGAATAAATATATTTTTATGAAAATGGTGTCTTATTTGGAGGGATGCAATTTTTCAATGGTTACCAAACAAATAACCTTTCTCAAATAACTGTAATGATTTTCAAGTACATAGACGCAAGACACAGTTATATCTAGAGTTAAAGCGTAAAATGAAATTTCATTAGCTGTTCTTTGTGTCTATTATTTAAGGCGCAAAAGTTATGCAATTTATAATCTCATCAATACTGCCCATGATCTTTGTGTTAGTCCTAAATGATTTGTAGTGTTAGTGTGGTTCAATATGTGGATGGACTTGATAATTTTGTTCGATACAAGTCCGAATTAACGTATAGGCAAGGTAGGCACTAGGCACTAGGCTAGACAATTGGAGGGGCTATTTTACGTCATACTTGTCATAGTGTTCGATATTATTTTAAATGTTTTTAATGATAACATTTGTATCACACCATAATAACATCATAAAAATATATTATTAACGTTAATCAATGTTATAAATATATTGATAAGAGTACGGTAGGTATACCTATTAATTTTAAATAATTAAGGGGATTCGATACCAACGATTTTAAGGGGTTCAGTATAGGCAGTTTTCTGTTGGTGTGCATGTGTATCGTGGAAATGTATGCGTAGTAAGTGATCATTATTCATTAGTGTGAGTGACTGTGTGTATATCAATATCTGAATAACGCATTATACAATTAATATTAATCATTTTGTTTTTTTTTTTGTCAAAATCCTTAATAATGCTTAGAAGCTTAGGCTAGACAAAACTGCATGACTTTCAACGGTATAGAATTTTAATTCTGAAAAAAAGATTTTATTTACTTGATTTGTCTATAAGTGATCGATCAAGGGTTTTTTCCTAGTACTTATATTATATTACAAACAAAATAAATATAATATTTGGAACAATTTCATTTTAGCTACACAGAATTTTTTTTTCGCAACATACGTATTTTAACGAGTTAAGAATGATGGTAAAATCACAATTTGCATAATTATCGAGTCATCTTATTTTTACAACACATAAAATTAAGATATTAAAAATAAAACAAACAAATTTCTGGCTTAATCAAAATATTATTTTTACACATAGTAATCAGTATGACCATCTTGTTTTACCGTACCTATGTAGTAAAGCATGCGAAAAAGACGGTGAAGTCAGAATTTGGAAGTCGGACTTAGTTTTAAAGTTATAATATACATATAGCTAATTGAAATATATAGGTAGGTAGTATTTTTATATACACGTGGAGTGGTCACTGCTCGCTCGAACAATACAAATCAAAAACATCTATCGACTTATATCTATGTCTGTAAACTTATGCAGACAAAATATTAAAGATTGGAAAAATTTGAATTTTTTTTAAGCTAGCCTTGTTGCTATAATACAACGGTCTATTAAAAAATATGTTTCAAAGGCTATAATAAGGCTTAATTTAGCCCTGGTTCTTTAATACACATATGGACATGCACAATAGTCATCGGAGGTACCAAAAAATATTTTTGTACCTACTTAAGTGACACTAAATTATGTCAATAAGCTGGCGAAAAATTCAATTTTAATTTTGAAAAATAATTTGAAGTCTATAATTTTTCTTTGTGTTTTGTAGGAAATAGATTTTAAACATTTTGGGTAGTTAATGTAATGTGGTTCCAAATTAATATACTTAATTTCTCAAAATTACCTACAAAACAAATAACATGGGATTATTCATTCAAATTTTTTTTAAATTAAAATTTGACTAGTTACAAACTATTTGTCACCAGTTTCTACATGCACGAAAAATCCAACCGCCAAGAACAATCGCATAGAACCCCCTTAATTGACTTTTTTGCTAACTTTTGTAAAAATATTAATGTTATGGATTTAGTAAATTTGTAAGACTAGACTATTTCTTCAGACACAATCTAAAAAAAAAGGTGGGCAGTGGATGTCGCTCTGCTGTACAGTAGGTTAGAAGTGGATCAATGTATAATGGATGGTAATACATTATAATTCAATGATATAATATCATTGTATAAGAAAAACGATTCTGATCGGAGACGGTATATCAGTCTAAGTTAGGGACTTATTATATACTTATCTATGGTATTAAAAAAATAATTGAACTATAATAGGTATATGTTTTCAAAAGCGACGTGAAAAACAAAAGAAAAATTAAGGAAAAACGGGAATTTTTACGCAAAATCTGTTTTTGAGAAAATCGATTTTGGTTTTTAGTGTAACTCTAAAACAAATGACCGTAGGGACATGAAATTTTGACTGAATGTTTATAATTGAATTTCCTATACACCATAATATTCTCCAAATATTTTGACTTATTTTGAGCTGTTTACGGACATTATCAATTTCCATTTTATTTTTTTTTTTCTATAAATATCAATAAAATTTTATTTATTGGATAAAAAAAGCGTGAAAATTTAATATAAGGCTCCTGATATATCGTTCTTAATAGAAGGCACCTAGGTTATTGTTTCAATAGCAGATGAAAAAATTTAAAAATCCTTAGTCACAGTTTTTATTTATAAGTAGAGCTAGGATTTTAATGACCTAAAAAATACACAAAAATGCACTAAAAAAAATGCAAAAATGATCTAAAAACTCTAAAAAATGAACTTAAAAAATGACCAAAAAATGTACTTAGATGAGTGAAAAAATTTATTTTTAAAATATTAATTAATAAATTCAACCGCTTCCTGGTATAATTATTCTGAAAAATCAATAAAATCATATATTAAAATAAATTAATGAAAAATATGTCATATTTTTTTACCTGTACACATATTATTGCATTGCACAATTAGATGATTCTTAAGATTTTCAAACAGGAAGCTGCGACGGCGGTCAGATAAAATGTTTTTATATGAAGAAAAACTTCGTTCAACGTCCACAGAAGTAACAGGAGCATATTTGAAATGAACCATATCATTTAAAGTTAGTTCTTCCGGAATACCATCTCTACTTGTATTTTCACCGTCCAGAATAGCAGATAATTTTTTAAAACTTTGAACCCATTATTTTTTATCAAAACATTATTCAGTTTGTTTGATATTGTATTAATTTTTGGCATTTTTAAAGTTTTAATATTAATTTTTAATATTAGTCGTAATATTATTTGTTCAGTAAACAATAGTGTACAGATCGGTGTAGAACCATATAGGTACGTGTCGTATTCACTACTAAAGCTACTATTGTATACCTATATAGTTTTTACTCTTAGATTACTTTTTCAATAACAATGGACTGGAGTAGGTGCTATTAGTATTGCCAATTGGCAATTACTAATTGCCTATAGGTACTAGTTGGGATAACCTTTACAACACGTATTAAAAAAGCTTAAAATAAACAAAAATTAGTTAAAATACACAAAATGAACGTAATATTTGTAATATTACGTAAAAATGACCTTAAAAATGCAATAAAATGCATTTAACACAAAAAATGCAAAAAATGCAAAAAAATGCAAAATAAAAATTACATATTCTACATTTTTAAATCACGAAACAAATTTAGTTTTTGGTAAGAATTGTATAGCACTTAAAGAAAAAAAATGCAAAAGTCACCAAAATCCTAACTCTATTAATAAGCATATAAACTTCAAATTTTGACAAAATACGGAAAAATTACGAAAATTAGCAAATTATTTTGAGTTGAGAATTCATAAAAATTTTTCTTTTTAAATCTAAGATTTGAAAATGTAATATAAGATTACTCATAAGTTTCAAAAATGTCTACAAGAAACTTTAATTAAATTTTTATGAGCGTTTGAAATTCATATTTTTACAACATTTGATATTCACTCGATTTCTCATGTAACAATTTTCTTATTTTATTGTAATTAAAAAACGAATGACTGTAGATACTTGAAAATTTCACTGAATGTTTATATTAGCATTTTCTATACACCATACAATTTTGAAAATATTTTGACTCTTTTTGAGCTGTTTACGGACATTGTCAGTTTTCAATTTTATAGTTTTTCTTCTATAAATATCAATACAATTTTATTTGTTGGGTAAAAAAGCGTGGAAATTTATATCGTGATATATCGTTCTAATAGCAGTTGAAAAATATTAAAAATACATAGGCAGGCACAATTTTTTTTTATAAGCATTTAAAGTTCAAATTTTGACAACTTTTATCAAATTTATAATTTATTAATTATTTTGTAGTTAAATATGTATAAAATGTTTAACATTTATGGCTAAGGATTGAAAATTTAAAACAAGGCTCCACGTAAATAGGTTATATATAAATTACTTTATTCACAATAATATCATCAAATATACTTGGTAATATCATAGGCTGACTGACCGTTATCGCTCAGAATCGTTTTTCTTATACAATGATATTATATCATTGAATTCAAATTTAACACCATCCATTACAGTGATCCACTTGTAACCTACTGTACAGCAGAGCGACATCCACTTACCCACCTTTTTTAATATGTTTTTTCGTCCAAATTGGAACTTAAAATGACTATAAATAAACTATGTTTATTTATTTTTTTAGATTTTTTAGTTACATAATTAACTCCTTACGTGGAATCTTGTTTTAAATTCTCAATTTTTAGTTATAAAAGTTGAACATTTTATACATTTTTAACTACAAAATAATTATTTAATTTTTAATTTTTAAATTTAAATTTAAATTTTTTGTCAAATTTCGATCTTTAAATGCTTATAAAAAAAATTGTGCCTATGTATTTTTAATATTTTTCAACTGCTATTGTAACAATAAATCAGGAGCCTTGTATTAAATTTTTACACTTTTTTGCCCTACAGATAAAACTTTATTGATATTCATAGAAAATTGATATTCATATTCAAAAATTCAATTATGGAACTGTCCGTAAACAGTTCAAAACAAATCAAAATATTTTGAAAATTGTATTAAGTATAAGAACTGATAAAATAAACATTCAGTGAAGTTTTCATGTATATACATTTATTCGTTTTTGAATTACAACAAAATAAGAAAATCGCTACATGAGAAATCGAATAAATATCCAAGGTTGTAAAAATATAAAGATTTAATTTGACTTTCTTAAAGAAATTTTTTTTTGATAAAGGTAGATAATCTTATAAGGAATCTTGTATTCCGTTTTCAAATCTTAGATTTATAAAGAAAAATTTTTATGAATTCTCAACTCAAAATAATTTGCTAATTTTAATGAGTTTTCCGTATTTTGTCAAGATTCGAACTTAAAATGCTTATAAAAAAAATGTGACTGAGGATTTTAATATTTTTCAAATGTCATTGTAACAATATAGTAGTAGTGTTGTATTAAATTTTCAAGCATTTCACTCAACAAATAAACTTTTATTGACATTCATAGAAATAAAAACTAATAAAATTGGAAACTGAAAATGTCCCTAAACAGTTCAAAACAAATCAAAATATTTTGAAAATTTTATCGTCTATAGGAAATTCGAATATAAACAACCAGTGAAAATGTCATGTTTATACGTTCTTTTGTTTTAGAGTTACACCAAAAACCAAAATCAATTTTTTGTAAAAATTCTTGTTTTTTCTTAATTTTTATGTTGTTTTTTCCGGCGCTTTTGAAAATTACAGGGAATTTTAAATTTTGACCCCCTCTAAGTACCAACTAGATTCACTTTCCTATCAGAAAAAATATTGTTGAAGAAAATCTAAGCATTTTTACTGTTCTAAAAGGTGATGTGAACACACATCATTGTAAAATCAATACATTCATCGTTCCACTCAGAATCTAAAAACTATTACAATTAAACCAGAAAATGTAATCAACATTTCAGAAATTGTGTATATAGTTATAACTTCTGATGACACAATTTATGAAATAGAATACCTATACTGGTAACTACAAGTATCCGAATTTTTAGTATTAATTTATTTTTCATTTACATGGACTTATGCATCCATATTATCCCGACTAGAAATTGAGTCTATCATTTAACATACATTTTTTATTAAGTATATTATAATTATAAAAATTATCTTTACACAATAGGAAATTAATATTATTATTTTTTAAGCAAATATAAAAATTGTATTAGAAGTCTTGTTATTTTTAATTGTATTCTTACTTTGTTTGTTTCGTCCAAACAATGTAATCATCTCTTAGATTCTAAGACTTAGAAAACGAATTGAACAAATTCTATATTTCTAAATACATATACCTAATTTCTTATTTTAGTATACTTAATAGTAACTAAAATTGTTATACCTAATCATTTTTGTTAAACATTAAATGCTATATTTTTATTATAATCCACATTGATGAAACAAATTATGATTTATCATTCAGTAAACTTATATTATAATGCTATTGACACAAAAAAAATATCATATAATTTACGTAGTAATAATAACTAATAAGATTACAAAATAACAGTTACCTAACTAAAATCACATTTTATTTACTACAAATAATATATTACTTTTGAATACAAATTATAAATTACAATTTATCTTGTGTACAAAATATCAAATTACTCAAATAAACATCGGTATCGGTGCGCGCGGCCCGTAAAGAATTCGACAATGCTATTTTTTTTTTTACAAAACGATGCATAGATTGCAACCATCGTTTTGTCTAGGTTCTGCGCGTGCGCCAAACTCCCAGTCGTGTTTGTTCGAAAAGCTCACGTCTCGCGTCACGGAGAGGTAAATTATTTATTTTTGTATAATTTTTCACTCGACAAACAATTTTTAGATTCGTCGAATTTCGCACTTGTCGACATTCAGCACTCAACGGCTGATTGTCTACCCCCCTTCGGTATCAATGCATTATCAGAAATTATTATTTATAACTAGGGCATGGATTTCTGAATTTTCTACAACATTGCTTCTCAAGTGAAAAAATTGTTTCATACATCAACAAATTGAAAAATAAAATTTTATTTGACATTATTTTAAAACTTATTAGAGAATATTTGTGTTTTTAGGACATTTTTATGGTTTTAAATCATTTTTCGAAAATGTTATAAGAATAAATTAAATTTTTATAAAAAATTGGCTTGTATTCCTTCAAAAAAAAAAAAAAATTAAAATAATAAAATAATATAAAATATTTACAGTAAAATAAAATAAAATTTTTTTTCTAATATTTCTATTTGATTACATACCTATGTTCGTTCCTTTGACTTCAGTTATACAAAACAATACATGCCAATAACTGTTAAAGTTTTGTAATTGAAAATATTAAATAGCATATTATACATTAAATTTTATTTGTAATATTTGTAATATTAAAACGTATTATTTTAATTTTTAAGTCATTTTTCTTGTTCAATCCACGCACTATTTATAACTTAATCTGACGTTTATTATACCGATCGATTAATATAATATATTCACGTCTAACCGGAAAAAGGAAACGCTTAGAAAAATCAAGTTAGAGCAGTTTAAAAAAGGTATGTCAACGGTCGACCTATAGGTTACATCCATTGTCACTCAGTTATAGAGTTATAGAAAATAAGTAATACATATACTCTATACTTAATATAAATTACTATAAACACATGGAATCTTAAATTTTTTCCTGAAAAAATTGAAGATGAGTAGTATGCAACCTTCATTTGTTAAAACATTGGTTGTTGGTATTTATAATTTAAGTTTTTACATTTTGTGATGACGAAAGTATAGATTTCCCGGGCCGAATAGTTGCCACAGTCCGCCCCTTGGCAAGGAGTTGGGCTCCGGTAGTTTGCTGTTACTGCTACCTACGTGTAGTCGGGTGTACGGTGATCACCGTATTTGTACGGTCAAATACGACCAAGTATGGTATACGGTAACATTGTTGCTACTAATGCTACTCCACATAAAAATATATATTAATATAATATGTTAAGTTTGTATTTTATCAAAAATTAAACGAATTCCACTGCTACCATTCCCGAATTCACTTCTGGAGTGCGTACTAACACACATGTTTTTATTGGGAAAGGTTAATTGAGTTGTAACGTAAGCACAAATTACAAATTACTTTTTCAGTAACGCAGCAGTATGATAATAGTTAAATAATAGTTTTGAATATATTACAAAAACAAGCCGATAGGATATCCCAGAAAAATTAAAAATCAATTATATTTATTTACGATTCCGATAATAGTTCACAATATTATTAAATGTTATCACTTTAGTAGAAAGAAAAGAGTTCGGTTTAAAAATAAAATTGAATTAAAATTAATTATGATTTGTGACTTATGACTATAGGTACAGCCATATATAAATGATATCGAGATGTTTGTACATTTGTGCATAATAGGTCTAATATCACTAGGTTTATGATTGTATAATATATACATAATAATTAAATCATATATGAATTGAATATGGTACAAAAAAAATAGTAACTTTATTTGTAATGCACTACTAATTAATTAATGAAAAAGTAATGTAACGTGATAAAAATAATTTTAGGTAACGCAAATTTAATTTAAATAAAAATATTTGAAGTTACGAGTAATGTAATTTCATTACTTTTTAAAAGTAATTTACCAAACACTGGATTAATAACAAGTTGTCGATAACGATGCGTCGACGTTCGCTGCAGAGAACAAAATAACGAATATACGATATTCTAATATCGACGACGCGTCGACATCAGCGCTCAACGTGTAAGGAGAAGTGGGTACATAAGGAGAGTGGAGCGTTGGTACTAGGCACGAGTGGGGGCGTTTAACGCTAAAACTATAAACGTTAAACGGGTCCGGAGTCGCATAAGTATTCACTTCAAAAACTATACTAAACGTAACGTACGACTGTACGAGTGTACGACGAAGTGCTGTTGCTCTTGTAAACAGATGTTCCGCAGGACGACACTTTCGGCTCTTTCATAACCAGAAAAAATAATCGATAACAATTTTATGTAGGTAATAATATATAAACCATATTTATTACATAATACTATACAAAATAGTTAGGTAAGTATTATGTAAAATTGTAATTATAATAAAAAACGGGTAAAACATATTGGTTGTAGATTTCAGAACAAAAAGTGTTAATATATTATTATGTGCATTTTGTTAGCGTTGTCGTCAACAAAATAATTTGTAATATATCGAAAAACACAGTCTGTTTACTTAAATATTGTTAGAGAAACGACAACTATCGTGTATGTATAATTCATGAATAGTCTATAAAATTAATTTAACTGTAAAACACGGAATGTATACCTATACTAAAACATGATTAGCGACGTTAGCGTTGTAGTTTAATTTATTGTTATGTAGGTATCCTTTACAAATGTTTAGGTACCTACTTAGCACACAAGGTGTTGCGACACAATTAAACAGGCAATTAGTAGTACAAACATGCGAAGGTCAGTGTGATGAAAGTCCACGGAAAAGATACGATTAGACCAGAATATCAAATTCTGTTGACACTCCAATACCACATTACCACCATAGTGCAGTCCATAAGATTTTACTATACACGACGACGATTGTGTACTTGTGTGTAAGCATTTAGTTATCGTTATTGTAAAAGATAAAAGCGTAATGTTAGTGTCCATTATTGAGGTAATATTATTATGAATTTTTTTGAAACACCACTTACTTACGGGTGGACGGGTGGCAGTACAAATCGATCGACGATCATGCATATAGGTTTTCGATATTATCACGACACGATATTTTAACGCTGCAGTGTGTGGACTCTCATAACTTATAAGCTTATACTGTATTATATTTTACCTCCATAGCTACCGAATTAAACTTTCAAGGTTGTAGGATTATTGTCTCATAAACAAACTGTAATAAATGGAATATCGTATATTATGGTATTTGCATTTTTTTTCATTGTGGCACCGCCGCATAGGGACTGAACTATTCGCACATTGCTTGGCCCCCATGCAACATCGCTTATTGTACAAAAAACACAGTGAAAATATACAATCAATACACCAGTGTATTACCTCTACTGGGCCTTAACTGTGTTTTTACTACATTCGTTAAATTAATATAGTTTGAGAACATGTCGAACACGGGACTATCGACAAAGGTGTCGGAACGATTGATAGACGAACCGTTTTTCTTGGAACGCAACGAAATTTTAATCGGTTATTGTTATTACTGGTTACGAGAGCGATGTGATACATGGACATCGTTGCGTATGCGTAATTAAATTTTAAGCTGAGTCATTAACTTGTTGTTATGTTTTTACCAGCACATCACTCGGTGTTATTTTTTTGTATAGCTATAAATTCATAAATTATAATATAAATTGTCAGCTGTATGCATATTGGCACGAATAGCGATGGGCCGGGGAGGGGGGGGGGGCTAATCCTCCTAACGCAAGTATGCTCTCCAAAAACAAAAACCTGAAGATTTTACACTACAATGGAATATATTATGAAAAAATGTTCATATCTACATTATAATCTTCAGCCCCCCTCAAATCTCTAACACTATTTGCGCCTATGATTATAATATGATCACCGTTGGAATGACTCGATCGTATTTCCATAAAATTCTAGTGATGAGATGATTTGTATTCGTTTATCAGTTACCGCACGGGCTCAAGGCCAATAACCAGCGTTCGTTAAAATGTAAACGTTTTCTAACTATTTCTGTGCGCTCTGATCGCCAGAAATTACAGATAATAATTAATTGCGTAATTTATTGGTTGGAATTCTATACGATAACAATGAGGTCATTATGCTTGCATGTATCATCGCAGTACATATATATATATATATACATTACCTACACAGGCACTGTGTGCGCAAACACCGGTGTAATGGCTACTAAAGGCTCAGTCAAACACAAAGCGGTCTGCCGGCGCGCGCACTGTAAAATAATACAACCGGACCGCTGCCCACCGCGATCAGCGTACCCGTACACCATGACAGCCCGCTCACTGACGTATCCAAAGTAAGTGCGGCGAGTGCGTGCGATTTCTATTCTGACCAGCATGCTGTCCGATGCTACGAAATACAAGCTGTTTTTTTTCTTTTACGCATCGGACGCATTTACTTTGGACACGGCGTAATATTAATGATATGAAGTACTTAGTACCTATATACTAATTACTAATGTCTAATTCTAATTCTAATTACTCTTATTCTCTCGCTTTGATTAAATATACAATATTTTACAATAATATTATATGTGATATTAGGAAAACAAATAATCATATTATAATAATATTATATTTTATAAATATCGGAAAAAAGTACAATGGATTTCGACAACATTGTGTCCGTGCGTCTGTTGTCCGTACACTATAATAATTAACTGTACGCCTATCCAATACAATAAAATAGTAGGTATTTAAAATGTACCTACTTGAATGCTTTTTGATGGACAGTATTTAAAATACTTACGTATTCAATACTTGAAAAACTAGTTGAATTCCAATACTCATTAACTTAGTATTATAGACCAAAATAGAAACTTCTAATAAATGTGCATTAAAATTTATTGCTACGTTTAAATGTTTAATAATATATAATAATAATAATAATTATATATGCTATAGATTTTAGAGTTTAAATTTTAGTTATTAGTGAGTGTAAATATTAATTAAATTTGTTTTTAAATAATCTATGTGTAATGGTTGGTTTTATTAAGTCCTGTTAATTGTTCTAAAAAAAATGCATTTGAGAAACAAATTTAAACTAAATAATATTCGTTGTATTGTAGTAATAAAAAAATATTAACAATCCGGTTACAAACACAAGTACCTACTACCTATAAAAAATGTAAGAACGATGAAGTAATAAAAAATATTATATTATATGATAACCGAGATGATAAACAAAAAAATAATAAATGAATAACGATTTAACGACATTAGTTTGCCTTGTTCTTATAGGAATGAAAATAATAATCCTAATACAATTTATAATTTAACAATTACACGTGTATTTATAACAATTATAATATATGGCGAAATACTAACACAGCCGTTAAAATTTGACGTACTATAGTCGATAATATTACGATAGTAGAAATACGTCATATAATGTCTGATAGACCTATGTGTTAATATACGTTTGACGACTTTACTAATATTTCATCGAAAATACGAGTGTTACGTTGAACGAAGTTTTTCAGGGAGACGTAAACCGAATCGTGTTTGGTTAACGTCGCCTTAAAAAAAATCGTCTGACGACTTTACTAATATTTCATCGAAAATACGGGCGGTACGTTAAACAAAATATTTCACGGATAGGTACGTTAACCAAATACGATTCGACACATTTTTTTTATCAACTACGTTACGAATACTCGAACATAAGCTTTAGGTTAGAGTAGCGTAAAGTCGAACGGGTCCGAGAAGTGAGAACCGCATTCTACTCGGTAGTTATTCCATATTTGCGGTTTAGTACACACGGCCGTCATTTATTTTTTTAATAATTTGTATGCATACACGGCAGCGATCTTATCTACCGTGTGGGTGTTCAGGTACTGAGGAACGTATGTGGGTACGTTTGTGGAACAGTTAACGTGGTGTCATGTGGCATTATATTCGGTACTTTTACGGCCAAGACGTCAACCGTAGTGTTTATCGCGAGTATCACAAGTCCAAAACTCACGAAAAAATAATAATAATAATATAATTCTCGTCGAACTGATTAGGCTAGACACGGAATGTGGGTATCTATTAGTTATTACAATTACTACGTAGGCATGTGAGTGCATTTACGCAAACTTGTGATATTCGTTAAATATTTAGCTATTTGATTTGTACAGCCGCCCATATTATAATATACTCGTGCGTTTACCGCACACTTTCTGGCCGTACTAGTTGGTAGTTACACACTTATGTTCGGTTGCACAAACAACCAATAAATAGTTATCGAACCGACGAACCATTAACTAGGTTAGCTAATCGATAAAAATTTGATTGGTTGCACAAAGGATACAGATAAATATTGTTATCGGTTCATTAAGTTATAGGCCCGATTTTGGTTCGATAAATTTATTAAAAAGTCCTATTGAACCATTATATTATATTATATCATAATATTATAATATGTACAAAAACTACGTCGCGCAACTACGGTACAAAAATGGATCAATAGCTTATATTACGGCGTTGGAGTAGGACCTACCGTCAAACGTGTTTTTTTGAAAAGGTTTGCGTATAGTTAGACGACAAATTTGACATATTCCACGCTATAGGCACTAATGCGTGGTACTACGGTACAAAAATCAAACGAAATTCGTTTAAGATGAGTGTTAATATTATTTTTATTTCCATAGTGATTGCTGTTTTAATAAAATAAAACTATTATTTATTATGTCCTTACATAGGTAGCTACAACGGCCTACGTGTTACGACTTTACTATATAGTGGGGATAGCGTTATTTCGTAGAAACTAAAAATTGACCATAGCACGCAAGCAATGTTTTCGCATATAGGCAGGTTTTCGATATACTTTAATTTATTTTGTTAGCGTCGTTAAAATTCCGGTTATTACGACAATGTTAACAATATCATGGACCATGGTATATTGGTATCCGACCGTATAGTGAAATGTTGTGTTCGTGCACGAAGGAAAACAAACTGGAATCGTTCACGTTTGGTATTCGATCGTACAGTCATTTGACTTCGAGTACAAAGTACGCTAACTGTACGACACATTTGTACTACCAAACTGCCTAGAAAAAATGTGCAAGCGGTATATTTACAAGCAGTTGCACCTTATATTCTCTAATTCGCAATCCCAGGTCAAAACGCCGAAAAAATCCCGCATAGGTACATACTAATTGTGACACTATTAATGTCTAAACTCTTAATTATGTTTTGAATGATATGTCTATATGTGTATTGAATTTATTTGTATTTATATAATTTGGGCTGCAAACATGAGAGGATGGCATCCAGCGAACGCATAATATTTTAGTATATAGGTATAAACGTTCGAGTGGATATATAATTTAAATATTATTTTAACATTTGTAACGATTATTGTTATACCAGGGCTATTGCAAGCAACCGTCCGTCATCGATTCAGATGTGTACAGAATACATCGAAATCGCGACGTTGATGTAAAAATTCGGCGTATACACTGTAACCATAACGCCGTACAGTGACGACGACTCGTGCACGCGCACGTTACGTCCTCCCTACTTGTTGTGTCTAAACTCTAAAATATATTCTTTCCTCCGTTGTTTTTGCCAGAGATGCCGTCGCGCGTCCGACACGGTGACACTCCGACGTCAGTGATCAGTCCGATGTCCCGTGCGCCCAGTGCCGGACGTTACTCCCTCGCAATATTATGATATTATAAGAGCGGTCGTAATACCTAGCTGTGAAAAACCACTTTGTGCATTCAACTTTTATAATATTCTTCAATAGATTGTATATTCGTAAAAATTCTCACGAATTACGTTCTGCAGATGTGATCGATTACGGGTACGACGGATCTAGCGCGCAGATGGCATAGTTCCAGTGACTCCTTGGAGTTCCACGTTACGGGTGTATCGCTCAAGAGCTGCCCGTCTCGTGTGCCGCTACAATGATCCGACAACGCCTTTTGTCGATTCTGATCCGATAATTCGGTGGCTGCAATGTCGTTGAATGACATAATATAAATCTATTCGAATATACTTTATTGCTACTTGCTAGCCGGTGTAAATGTTTCAAGCATTAAATTCGACGACTAAAACGTTTGTCGTAAAATTTAAAAAAGCATTCCACACCGACGGTTGTCTTAAAATATTGTTACGACGATAATGGGGATTTTTGAACGTGATCTGCAAAGAATAATTCATTTTTTTATTTTTTGTACAGAATGTATATTTTAATATCGATTCAACAATAAAGGTTATTAGCGAAAAGTGTTTATATTTGAATATACTTCATTGCTAGCCGGTGTTAATGTTTTAAGCGTTAAATTCGACGACTAAAACGTTTGTCGTAAAATTTAAAAAAGCATTCCACACCGACGGTTGTGTTAAAATATTGTTATTGTCGACGACGCCAAAAAAAAAATGTTCTTAGTCAATTACAAAACGTGTGTTTAATTATTATATAGTCGTTACCAGCACGTTGACGAAGCTAACAAAATAAATTAAATATATCGAAATACACTGAAAATGTACGACGATGACGGTGATTTTTGATCGGCAAAGAATAATTCAGTTTCTATTTTTTTTTTTTTTATTGAATAATATATAATAACGATTCAACAATAAAGGTTATTAGCAAAAAGTGTATTTACATTTATTTTTTAATTACAATATTTTTTAAAAATTATTATACAACTATATAAGTTTATATAATTTTGATTTTTTTTTTAAAATTAACGTACTACTTCTTTGTTCGATTCAGATTTGGGTCCTAAGGTGCTCAAATTGTTTTCTTTTCTTGCGTTTTCATATTTGAGACAGTGTGGGATTGTAAAGATTTTACGTTTCAGTCGTCGACATCCATAGATTCAGTCGTTTCTTGCTGTCTTGTTACATACATACCCGTTTTACAGATATACGGTAACACCGTGTTACATACAAAATCCTTGTAACGTTGCGCTTCTGGCGACGAAGACGACATTATCAAGGTGTAAATCCCACCCTCGTTGATCATGATTTGATTAGATTGCCAGTTTGATGGAGTCTCCCTGAAGGTAGAACAATTTACTATGTCATTTAATGGTCGTTTACAATTTTCATTCTGAATAAGTTCATCAATTACTTGAGCTGGTTCAATGTAACCGAGAAAATCGGCCACATCATTACCCTTCGTCCACATTTCACCGGTCACCGGATCGACGAAACACAAAAACCTAAGATCATCGGTGAAACGTTGCATAACGAGAGGCATATTGAAAGATTATTGAAAACGCGTGTGTCCGGTATAACTGCAAAGTGTACACTGACCGTGAGATTAAAAAATATGGCCTTTTATACATTCGTAGTTACAAAGACAAGGGACAACTATGAAGTTTATACATAAAATCGGCGATTTACGTTAAATTTTTCAACACGACGTTAATCGTCATCGAGGCACATTTTCAGTGTATATCGATATATTTAATTTATTTTGACGTAACGCGCGCATGCATCACCAAACTCGATTTGATTAACGTCGTGTTGAAAAATTTCGTTCAACGTACTTCTTGAAAAATACAGCAAAATACAAAAACAGTGGTCAATCGAACAATTTAGAATTTTTTTCGTGTAACGTAAGTCACAGATTTTATATGAAATTTCGTGATTAACGTTACTTACTTTTCATACATGCAAGGGTATAGAATTAATTTGTTTAACGTAAATCGCCGATTAATTCTAAATTGTTCGATTGACCACCGTTTTTGTAACGAGATTTTATGTATTAACTTCATAGTTGTCTCTTGTCTTTATGTATGTGTGTGTGTGTGTGTGTGTGTGTGTGTGTGTGTGTTACAAACGTACATAAAGAACAATTATATGATTTCGTGTTTTCTCCATATTTTGTCAAGATTTGAACTTTAAATGCTTATAAATAAAAATTGTGACTAAGGATTTTTAATTTTTTTCATCTGCCTTTAAAACAATAACCTAGGAGCTTTGTATTAAATTTTCATGTATTTTTAACCAACAAATAATGTTTTATTGATATTTATAGAAAAAAAAACTAAAAAAAATGGAAACTGAAAATGTCCGTTAACAGCTCAAAATATGTCAAAATATTTGGAAAAAGTTATGGTGTATAGAAAATGCTAATATAAACATTCAGTCAAAATGTCATGTACCTACGGTCATTTGTTTTAGAGTTGCACCAAAAACCAAAATAGATTTTGTGGAAAACCGATTTTGCTTAAAAATTCCCGGTTTTTCTTTTGTTTTTCACGGCGCTTTTAAAAACTACTGGGAAATTTTTAATTTCCTAAAAGGTGATGACAGACACAAAAAATAAAAATAAAATAAAAAACACACATCATTATAAAATTAATACATCCATCGCTTCGCTCAGAATCTAAAATATCTATATTAATACAATATGTAACCACAAAATTGTAATAGGTATGTATAAAAAATTAAAAACCATATAATTGAACAAATCTAGATTGTTGTATAGTACAATTTATATTAGTAATCCTTTTAATAAATTTGATGAGTGAGCCACATTGTCAATCAATTTTTCTCGGTTAATATGTATATATTTTTCTACAACCATCATCATTAACGAACCCAAATTTTCTTGTTTAGTGATTGATCTTGATTTTATAATCTTTAATTTTGAAAAAACTCTTGCACGAAACTTGTGTAGATGGTAAAATATGACATGTTTTATTTATGAAAAATAAAAAAATAATAAAAATAGAACTGTTATTTAGCTAGTACCTACATATTATTATAGCCACTTTTAAAATAAATAACTCAAAATTTAAATTAAATTAAAAGTATTTCTTTTTTAAAACATAATAATAAAGAACAATTATCGCATGAACTAATACAATTATATAATACACATTAATATTGATTATAATTTTGAAACTGTCCTATCCAATTGGATTCTGAAGAATTTACATCAAGCTCAGATGAGTTTGATTCTGCAGAGTGATAATTTATCGGGTATAACGCTTGGGTCCTGATCCAATGGTTTCAGATTCTGAAGTTATTTGAACATGGAAGATGGAAATTATTGTTCATCTTGGACGTTTTTTTTCGTTATTTTTAATGAAACTTAATATTTTGTTTATCAGGGAAATATAATTTTTTTTTCTGTTATTTCATTTTTTTGTATTAATGATATTAGACGGATAAAAAAATATTTATTCAAATATTTTTTTGGCAATACGAAGTAATTTGAAAATATTTTTTTAATTTTTAATTTTTTTTTATAGTGTAATTAAAAATTACTAAAATGTATCCAAAATCTGATGTATGCATAAAATAAAGAAAATTCCCAGTATTTTGGAAAAGTAATTTTTTTTGTGTCCAAGGGGAATTATTACGTAGATACAGAAATTATTTTCGTAAGGTTTATCGTAAAATTTGCAACAAAACATACATTTTGTACCTAGGTAATTTAATAACTTTAATATTTTGTTTGGAATTTTCTTTTTATTATGATTATTTCATTGTAGTTGCATTATAATATTAAGTAGATAAAAATATATTTATCATAATTTTTTGTGATATCGAAAGTTATGTTTTTGTTCATGTTTTTTTGCAACTAACTTCACAGAAATAATATCTGTACGCAATAATTCCCAATGGACGCAAAAAAAATTACTTTTCCAAAATCCTGGGAACTTTCTTTATTTTGTGTATACATCAGATTTTGGGTAAATTTGAGTAATTTTTATTTACAAGATTACACGCTAAAAAAAAATCTCAAAATTAAAATATTTTCAAATAATTTCGTATTGTCAGTAAAAAAAAATTTGAATAAATATTTTTTTATCCATCTAATATCATTATTTATTAGGTGTACATAAAGGAAATAACATAAAAAAAAATTATATTTCCCTGATAAACAAAATATTAAGTTTCATTAAAAATAACGTCTAAGACAAACAATTTTCATGTTCAAATAGTTATTAACAAGGTAAAAATCATACATTTATTGTGAGATTTTATATTTAAGCTAAGGAACATATATGATTATGGAGTTTTGACATTTTTTTTTTAAACATTTTGAAATAGGACTTTTGAGCGACTAAAATAACGTTTCAGACCACTGTGCGCTGCAACGAATATTTACGTGTGGACATCGGCCATCAGCGCTCACATATATCACATATATGTATATCATTTTATATGTAGAACCTATACGTCATAAGCTTTCTTATAATTTATAAATAATATATTTAATTAATAACATTTTATTACCTAATAATATTTATTAGACGATAATATGCATTATATATAAGCTAGAATTATACTAATAGGAATAAACGCCGTACTTCTTGAAAAATACAGCAAAATACAAAAACGGTGGTCAATCGAACAATTTAGAATTTTTTCGTGTAACGTAAGTCACAGATTTTATATGAAATTTCGTGATTAACGTTACTTACTTTTCATACATGCAACGGTATAGAATTATTTTGTTTAACGTAAATCGCCGATTAATTCTAAATTGTTCGATTGACCACCGTTTTTGTATTTTGCTGTATTTTTCAAGAAGTACGTTGAACGAAATTTTTCAACACGACGTTAATCAAATCGAGTTTGGTGATGCATGCGCGCGTTACGTCAAAATAAATTAAATATATCGATATACACTGAAAATGTGCCTCGATGACGATTAACGTCGTGTTGAAAAATTTAACGTAAATCGCCGATTTTATGTATAAACTTCATAGTTGTCCCTTGTCTTTGTAACTACGAATGTATAAAAGGCCATATTTTTTAATCTCACGGTCAGTGTACACTTTGCAGTTATACCGGACACACGCGTTTTCAATAATCTTTCAATATGCCTCTCGTTATGCAACGTTTCACCGATGATCTTAGGTTTTTGTGTTTCGTCGATCCGGTGACCGGTGAAATGTGGACGAAGGGTAATGATGTGGCCGATTTTCTCGGTTACATTGAACCAGCTCAAGTAATTGATGAACTTATTCAGAATGAAAATTGTAAACGACCATTAAATGACATAGTAAATTGTTCTACCTTCAGGGAGACTCCATCAAACTGGCAATCTAATCAAATCATGATCAACGAGGGTGGGATTTACACCTTGATAATGTCGTCTTCGTCGCCAGAAGCGCAACGTTACAAGGATTTTGTATGTAACACGGTGTTACCGTATATCTGTAAAACGGGTATGTATGTAACAAGACAGCAAGAAACGACTGAATCTATGGATGTCGACGACTGAAACGTAAAATCTTTACAATCCCACACTGTCTCAAATATGAAAACGCAAGAAAAGAAAACAATTTGAGCACCTTAGGACCCAAATCTGAATCGAACAAAGAAGTAGTACGTTAATTTTAAAAAAAAAATCAAAATTATATAAACTTATATAGTTGTATAATAATTTTTAAAAAATATTGTAATTAAAAAATAAATGTAAATACACTTTTTGCTAATAACCTTTATTGTTGAATCGTTATTATATATTATTCAATAAAAAAAAAAAAAATAGAAACTGAATTATTCTTTGCCGATCAAAAATCACCGTCATCGTCGTACATTTTCAGTGTATTTCGATATATTTAATTTATTTTGTTAGCTTCGTCAACGTGCTGGTAACGACTATATAATAATTAAACACACGTTTTGTAATTGACTAAGAACATTTTTTTTTTGGCGTCGTCGACAATTACAATATTTTAACACAACCGTCGGTGTGGAATGCTTTTTTAAATTTTACGACAAACGTTTTAGTCGTCGAATTTAACGCTTAAAACATTAACACCGGCTAGCAATGAAGTATATTCAAATATAAACACTTTTCGCTAATAACCTTTATTGTTGAATCGATATTAAAATATACATTCTGTACAAAAAATAAAAAAATGAATTATTCTTTGCAGATCACGTTCAAAAATCCCCATTATCGTCGTAACAATATTTTAAGACAACCGTCGGTGTGGAATGCTTTTTTAAATTTTACGACAAACGTTTTAGTCGTCGAATTTAATGCTTGAAACATTTACACCGGCTAGCAAGTAGCAATAAAGTATATTCGAATAGATTTATATTATGTCATTCAACGACATTGCAGCCACCGAATTATCGGATCAGAATCGACAAAAGGCGTTGTCGGATCATTGTAGCGGCACACGAGACGGGCAGCTCTTGAGCGATACACCCGTAACGTGGAACTCCAAGGAGTCACTGGAACTATGCCATCTGCGCGCTAGATCCGTCGTACCCGTAATCGATCACATCTGCAGAACGTAATTCGTGAGAATTTTTACGAATATACAATCTATTGAAGAATATTATAAAAGTTGAATGCACAAAGTGGTTTTTCACAGCTAGGTATTACGACCGCTCTTATAATATCATAATATTGCGAGGGAGTAACGTCCGGCACTGGGCGCACGGGACATCGGACTGATCACTGACGTCGGAGTGTCACCGTGTCGGACGCGCGACGGCATCTCTGGCAAAAACAACGGAGGAAAGAATATATTTTAGAGTTTAGACACAACAAGAAGGCGGTACGTAACGTGCGCGTGCATCGTGCGTGCACGAGTCGTCGTCGTCGTCGTCGTCACTATACGGCGTTATGAGGGCGCACTAGTAGACAAAATATGGCATAAAAACATTGTTTCGTAATTCCAGGAATACGGCTTATTGAAGCGTTTTACAGTATAAATACCTATTACAAAAATTGTAGAGGAGAATTTTTTCTAGAAACGTAAGAAGCCCGATTTTCGATATTCTTATTAATTAGTAAAATAATTAATTGATAAAAAGTTTAAAAAAACTTGTTAATTTACCATGCGATATTGGACGATTGGAACAAGATATCAAGAATCGGGCTTCTTACGTTTCTAGAAAAAATTCTCCTCTACAATTTTTGTAATTGGTGTTTATACTGTAAAACGCTTCAATAAGCCGTATTCTTGGAATTACAAAACCATGTTTTTCGGTAAAAAAAAACATTTATTTACGCTCGTCATGTGCTGCGCCCATTATAGGCAGTGGCAGCGCTCGATACTAGGTGTTTATACCACCACCCCGCGTGCGATAACAGCAGTACCGCACCATAGGTCAAAACGGGTTTTCTATCGCAGCCGTGCGCCCGTACATAGTTTATAAATAACCCAGATAAGAAAATGATTATTATATTATATTTCATGACAAATATTATTTAATTTTGTTCGGTTTTATATTTTGTATTCGTATCCGAATTTCATACCTACTAATAAAAACTATACTTTTGTTCTTCAAGTAATACGGCTTATTGAAGCGGTTTACAATAAAACTACCTTTTATAAAAATTGTAGAGGAGAACTTTTTTAACAATCGTAAGAAATCCGATTTTTGATATCGTATTCCAATCGTCCAATATCACATGGTAAATTAACACGGTTTTTAACTTTTTATCGATTAATTATTCAACTAATTTATAAAAATATCGAAATTCGGGTTTCTTACGATTGTTAAAAAGTTTTTCTCTACAATTTTTGTAATAGGTAGTTTTGCTGTAAACCGCTTCAATAAGCCGTATTACTGGAATTACGAAACCATGTTTTTATGCCATATATTTTGTCTTCTATAGTGCGCCCTCTTCGTATTCGAATTTTATACAAATAAAAACTATACTTTTGTTCTTCATGTAATACGGCTTATTGAAGCGGTTTACAACAAACTACCTATTATAAAAATTGTTGACGAGAACTTTTTTAACAATCGTAAGAAATCCGATTTTTGATATCGTATTACAATCGTCCAATATCACATAGTAAATTAACAAGGTTTTTAATTTTTTAACAATTAATTATTCAACTAATTAACAAAATATCGAAATTCTGGCTTCATACGATTGTTAAAAAAGTTCTTCTCTACAATTTTTGTAATAGGTAGTTTTGCTGTAAACCGCTTCAATAAGCCGTATTACTGGAATTACGAAACCATGTTTTTATGCCATATATTTTGTCTTCTATAGTGCGCCCTCTTCGTATTCGAATTTTATACAAATAAAAACTATACTTTTGTTCTTCATGTAATACGGCTTATTGAAGCGGTTTACAACAAACTACCTATTATAAAAATTGTTGACGAGAACTTTTTTAACAATCGTAAGAAATCCGATTTTTGATATCGTATTACAATCGTCCACTATCACATAGTAAATTAACAAGGTTTTTAATTTTTTAACAATTAATTATTCAACTAATTAACAAAATATCGAAATTCTGGCTTCATACGATTGTTAAAAAAGTTCTTCTCTACAATTTTTGTAATAGGTAGTTTTGCTGTAAACCGCTTCAATAAGCCGTATTACTGGAATTACGAAACCATGTTTTTATGCCATATTTCGTCTTCTATAGTCCGCCCTCTTCGTATTCGAATTTTATACAAATAAAAACTATACTTTTGTTCTTCATGTAATACGGCTTATTGAAGCGGTTTACAACAAAACTACCTATTATAAAAATTGTTGACGAGAACTTTTTTAACAATCGTAAGAAATCCGATTTTTGATATCGTATTACAATCGTCCAATATCACATAGTAAATTAACAAGGTTTTTAATTTTTTAACAATTAATTATTCAACTAATTAACAAAATATCGAAATTCTGGCTTCATACGATTGTTAAAAAAGTTCTTCTCTACAATTTTTGTAATAGGTAGTTTTGCTGTAAACCGCTTCAATAAGCCGTATTACTGGAATTACGAAACCATGTTTTTATGCCATATTTCGTCTTCTATAGTCCGCCCTCTTCGTATTCGAATTTTATACAAATAAAAACTATACTTTTGTTCTTCATGTAATACGGCTTATTGAAGCGGTTTACAACAAAACTACCTATTATAAAAATTGTTGACGAGAACTTTTTTAACAATCGTAAGAAATCCGATTTTTGATATCGTATTCCAATCGTCCAATATCACATGGTAAATTAACACGGTTTTTAACTTTTTATCGATTAATTATTCAACTAATTTATAAAAATATCGAAATTCGGGTTTCTTACGATTGTTAAAAAGTTTTTCTCTACAATTTTTGTAATAGGTAGTTTTGCTGTAAACCGCTTCAATAAGCCGTATTACTGGAATTACGAAACCATGTTTTTATGCCATATATTTTGTCTTCTATAGTGCGCCCTCTTCGTATTCGAATTTTATACAAATAAAAACTATACTTTTGTTCTTCATGTAATACGGCTTATTGAAGCGGTTTACAACAAAACTACCTATTATAAAAATTGTTGACGAGAACTTTTTTAACAATCGTAAGAAATCCGATTTTTGATATCGTATTCCAATCGTCCAATATCACATGGTAAATTAACACGGTTTTTAACTTTTTATCGATTAATTATTCAACTAATTTATAAAAATATCGAAATTCGGGTTTCTTACGATTGTTGAAAAAGTTCTTCTCTACAATTTTTGTAATACGTAGTTTTGATGTAAGCCGCTTCAATAAGCCGTATTACTTGAATTATCGAACTATTTGGGTGTGATAAAAATACTAATTATTGCGATATCGGAATAATTAATAATTATATAAAAAAAATTAATATTAAATGTCATATAATAATTATATTATAATAGTTTGAATGAATAAATTATTATTACAATAATTAAAATATAAACTATGGTATCGGAGTATTTTGTAAAAAAATAAACAAAATTAATTCGAATGTTATAACATTTATTGAACGTATTGTACACAAATTACAAATATTTAATTATTACTATTTACTAACGAAATGTCATATTATAATCGTTTAAATTACTAAATAATTACATAATTATTAACTGTACAAATAACTATAAATTATTATATAAATATTAAAATATTAAATAAATTAAATATTAAATACACATAAATCATTTAAATTTCTAAGACTTATATATAACAAATGCGTGGATACGATAAAATCTGTATTCTTAAAAAATAAAGTATAACTACCTACTATTAGTATGAAAAAATGTATAAGAGATTTAAATTTACATGTATAAATGTAATTATAAATTATAAAGTAAAGTTTAGTGTTTTGGTGGAGCAATAGGCACAGGACAATAGCCTAAATTTATATTTTCTAAAGCTGAAATATTTTTTTTTTTTTATATACAGAATTTTAGACTCGCGTATAATATTATAACAGCTATTATAATGATTAAATATTTGTTTGTATATACAAATTCATACGTCTTATTTAATAATATTGAATTTAGTAATTCATCTTGTGTATTTAACTTTGAAATGATTTTTAAAAAAGCTTCTTTGTCGAATTTTAAATTTTTTATTTCATCTAAATGAATTGGTTTTGGATAACGTTGATTAAGTGTAATATTGCAACATGAATCATTTAAAATACTTAACTCTAAAGGTAGTGTTGCAAAAGACGATTCTACTGTTTGCTCTGTTATTAATACGCCTTTAGAAGTATGAGCTTGACACCCAGCTTTCAGAAATAATTTACCAGAACTTTTCAATGTAATTTTACGAATAAAAGATCGATTATTACAAATTATTGTAATTGTTGTAGGCTTTTCACACACAAAGTACCAATTATTTTTGAAAAACGATGGGTACCATAATTCTTTTTTAAATTCCGTGATATAAGTATCACATTGCGTAGGTTTAGTTAAAGAATTTTTTAATATTTCTGTTACACAAGTGGGATCAGTATCACTATTTATCACAATTAATATACAATAGGTACACACGTTACACCTATGTGTATTGTATTGTTGTTTATTTGTACATTATATTATTAACCAAAAACAAAATTATTATATATTGTATTATATCTTATGTTATATTATATTATATCTATATAAATCTTAAATATTATTATTTCATTAAATTTTTACAGTTTCTACAAAGAATGTTTACTACCGGAAATTGTAAACCCGCAGTATGGAAAGAGACTTTTGGTTACCGATATTAAAGAACCGGCTCATATACTTGACAATATAAAGAATAAAAAACAGAAATAATAAATTATCTATATTAAAAAGAACAATATACATTATAAAAAATTGTTTGTTATATATTATATTTACGGCTTTATTAAATGCATTGATGAACTCATACCTACAAGTTTTTACAATAATGTATTTATGATTAACTGATTTATTAATATCAACTTCATATTTAAAACATAACTAATGAATACGTGTATAGGAGAATAATCGTACTAACTATCGTACGAAAAGTACTTCAGGTTACCTAAAGTTAAAACGTAAAAGACGCAACATGGTTACTAAAAAATGTATTTAATCTTATTATTGTATGTGTATTTAAAAAGTATTTAGATTACAAATGTAAATCAAGCTATCTTGTTAAATTTGTTGTAATTTATGTATGGATACACATATTTAAGTTAACAGGAATCTTTCATTAAAAAGTAAGTCTAGCGAGGATCGAGCGCGCGGCGTGTACGTACATTAGAAATACACGGGTGACAATTTACGCAATGGTCAATATTGTATGGACCCGCTCAACTAGACTGTTTGTGAAATAATAATGCGCCTCTCCTGCGAGTACGCCGCGTGAATCTCGCCACAGAGACATGGGCGTGGTTACGTCCAGCCGCGACGGCGGCGATACAGCGCACAACGCCATCTCTGGAGCGTTACATACGTAACACTTTTACTATTGCACACTCTAAGGTATTGGTCACACTACACCCGATATCGGCCGAAAAACGTTCGGCCGAATATATTAATTCAATTGAATCTATTTATAATGGTCACACTAGTTCAGAATAATTCGGCCGTATACGACCGTTAACGGGCAAAAACAATATTATTTGTTTTTATCGGCCGTTTGAATCCGAAAATGGATATTTCCTGCGCATCGTCTACCAATCCGAAATAATACCAATATAGTTGAACAATTATTATTATTAGTATTATTATTCATTTACATCAAACACTAGTAAGAAGACGGTACGTCGTACGTCGATAGTTTTGTGTTTCATTGCCTGTGTTTTATTTAAAATACGTATCTTTGAATTTTGAAATAATGGTTGATTGCGAACGACTAATTAGTTTAGTTTTTGAAAGAGAACCTATATGGGATTCTACAAGCAAAAAACACCATAATAGAGATATAAGTATATAACCAGGAAATTGTGGCAGGAAATTGAAAAAGAAATGCAGGTCAAAGGTAAGTAAATATAAAAATGTAAATACATAAATTTAATTTGAAAATTAATAAAATATTGTAATTGAGATTATTGTTTATTATTATTATTATTAATATTGTGATGGTGGTAAATCTGAATTAAATTTGATAAATAGATAATAAATAAAATACAAATTTAGGTTATGAATAATTATATAATATTATTATAGGTACAATTTAACAATTGTTACTTTTATTTTATAGCTCCAACAGTTGTGAAATAATCTTTAAAAGTATCACGTATTATGTATGCTTCCGTTCTTGATCTGTTATTGCGTCTAGATACTGAATGTGTTTCTGAGTTTATAGTTGGGTCACGACGAACCTGCTCCAGTAGTGTTTCATCTATACCTTCTTTATCGATGATAATATTATGCAACAAACATATAGTCTTAATAACTATATCAACATGTTCCGGGTTCATTTGAAGTTCGGTTTTTAAACATCTCCATTTCGATACCAAAATTCCAAAAGTGCATTCAATCATACGCCGAGCTTTGCTCAAACGGTAATTAAATGTTTCTTTTGCCGAATCCAAATTTTTATCGAATGGATAGGGTCTTAATAGATACTCGTTCAGTGGATATCCTTGATCACCCAATAGAACAAATGGCATTGGAGTAGTTGTGTTCGGTAATGGTCTGTAATTAGGTACATTAAAGGATTTAGCTTCCAAATTTTTAAAAATATTTGATTCGGTAAATATTCCACTATCGCTCTGTCGTCCGTATGCTCCTATATCAACCGATATAAATTTATATTTGGCATCACAGACTCCTTGTAAGTGGACAGAAAAGTAACCTTTGTAATTATAAAACATCGAACCAGAGTTATTTGGGCATTTTATACGAATATGTTTTGAGTCAATACATCCAATACAGTTCGGGAATTTCCATAGTTTCTCAAAATCATAGGCAATTTGTTCAAATAATTCAGTGCTTGGGAACGGCATATGAATGCTAGAAAAAACCTCCCAAATAGCATTACAAGTCTCGTAGATAATTTTACCAATTGTATTATGGGCCATACGGAATGAAAATGACAACGCTCGATAAGATGTGCCTGTAGATAGATACCTAAAAAATACAAATAAATAAACATACATTTCCTTGAAAAAAAATAAGCAATTATTGGCAAAACAAATTAAAGAACTTCTAAAAGTTTCAAGTACCCAGGAATAATATGTTTATGGCAATACTAAATTTGAACTTGAAAAAATAAAAAATAATGATATACATTATGCATGTACATTGTACATGCATATATAATATTATGTATTTTTAATGTTTAAACTGCTATTGTACTTAAAAATTTGTGTGAGAAACCTTGTATTACATTTTTAAACTTTTTTAACTTTAAGAATAAATTTTTTTTGTAGTTTTAGATTCTGAGCGGAGCAATGAATTTATTGATTTAACAATGATGATGTGTGTTATTTATTTAATTTTTTTAAAAAAATTTTTGTGTGTGTATACGATAAGTATAGTCGAAATAATGTTTCGGTTTCAACTTCAGTATCTTGTTCGATGGGACCTTTTAAAAATTGCAATTTTGAGTATTTTATGTCTATGCAGATTATTCCACGAATCTACTCAAAAAAGTACATTTAAATGATTAAATCTTTATTAAATATTACGTAATTATTTATTTTCATGTGTGCATGCATTTATACATGTAATATACTTACATTATACTAATTGCAGATCACAATGGTTAGACTGAAAAGTTTTTATGATATAAACCAAATTATTTATTTTTTTTTTGATTGGTGGTGTGGAGGTAAATGTTTCAAATAAAAGAAATTTTTACTGGTTGTTTAATTGGCATTATCTATACATGATAAAATTCGATCAAAATATTATCATTTGTTTTGAACTGTTTAGGGACATTTTCAGTTTCCAATTTTATTAGTTTTTTTTTATAAATATCAATAAAATTTTATGTGTTGGGCCAAAAAGCCTTCAAGACTCCTGATATATTGCTACAATAGTATAGTTGAAAATATTAAAAATACATAGACATTATTTTTTTTATAAGAATTTGAAGTTCAAAATATTGACAATATTTATCAAATTTAAAATTTAATAATTATTTTGTAATTACAAATTTATAAGATGTTCAAATTTTGTAGTTAAGGATTGAACATTTAAAACAAAGTTCTCCGTAGGTATAAGTAGTTATTTCCATAATCAAAAAATCTAAAAATATACACGAACACAGTTTTTTTTTTAGTTATTTGAAGTTCAATTTTGAACGAAATTATGTATTAAATAACCAAGAATAATGATTTTACTTATTTTCTAAAATTTTATAATATTAATTCAACTTACCGCACGGATGCCGTAAATAAAAACAACTAAGAAGTAATAAAAATACAAATATAATATAATATAATTATAATATGTATAAACATTTAGTAGGCTAATTTTTTTTTTTTTTACATAGGTGACATTTTAAAGACTAAATGGGCAAGTTTGAGAGATACATTTAGGAAAGAATTTAAAAAATTAAAACGTCCCACAGGATCAGGATTAGAAGAAGAAGCTGTTGAATCTCAGTGGAAATATTTTGAGTCGTTATATTTTTTAAAGGATAACATAGTAGAACAATCAAAAACTCATATTGATGAACAAGAGTGCTTTCCAAATTCACCATGTAATTCGTCCATTGATGGCGTGAATGATTTTGATGAAACAAGTTTTTCTGAAAAACATACTGAAAATCCATCGTCTGGTATTTTATCTTTTGAAGAAGGACCATCATCAAAAAAAAAGAAGGGAAGAAATGATGTGATGCAAGATTTACTAGCAATCGAAAAACAAAAACTTCTACAGTTCAATACGATACAGGCAAATTCACAAAAAAAAAAAAATGATGAAGATGAAGATTTTTATTTCCTTATGAGTTTGTTGCCTCATTTAAGAGAAATACCAAAACACAGAAAGTTAGCTGTAAGGCTTAAACTTCAAAATGTTGTAATGGCAGAACAAACTGAAAATACCACTGGATCAAGTAATACTTTTACTCCTTCAACATTCTTTGTCAATTCATCGATTCCCTCATACTATATGAATCAGCCCGAATATTCTTCATCAAATTGCCAGTCTAATATTAAGAACACTATTCCTTGTGGTCAAACAAACTTAAATCCTACAGCTGTAGATAATACATGTTTATCTTCTTGGCAAAACATTAATAACGAATAAAAAAAAATGTATATTTTATAAGCAAGTTAATTTTTTACTATAATATTAAAAAGGTATGTATTATTTTTTTTTAAACTGAAAGTACGAAACGTTGTTTTTTTATTAAGTTGTTCAATAAAAGTTGTTTTCATTATTTTATTCTTATCAATTTGTTCAATAAAACTTTTTGTTCAATAACTTTATTCATGTTATATTAAATTTGTGTAAAAAAAAAAAACGTAATTATAGCCTCGGAAAATTATAATTATCTCATTTCATATTAGTTATTTTATATATTAATTGAAAAATATTAAGTAATGATTACCTATTAACAATAATACTAATACTAATATAAATAATAATATTTACCTTAAAGTTACTACAAGTCTTTCTTCTGGAATTATACATTTTCTGAAACTGCAATACTTTTCTATGTATGGACGATTTTTTTCCAAAATATAAAAAAAGGTTTCAGGTGATACCCTCATATATTCAAAAAATTTGATTGGCTGTTTTAAAAGTTGTGGGAAAAGCGTGTGAAATTCACCATATTTTTCCCTTTCTTCAAATATTCTGTTGACCCACCATTGCCTTTGTACTTTTTCACTGAACAGTAAATACTTTAGAACAGGACTGGTTTCCAAAAAATAAAGTTGGTTGATTACTTCCATTTCATACAACTACTGAACAACGAATGAGGCATATTACAATATATTCAAACGGATGTGTATATTCGACCGATGACGGGTGTAGTGAGACCAGAAAATTCGGCCGATAAATGAACCCGAAAAATCGGACGAATTTGACGGTCTCGAATCGGCCAATATCGGGCGTAGTGTGACCAATGCCTTAATGCAGTGACGGAGTTGCGTTTATTCCTATTAGTATAATTCTAGCTTATATATAATGCATATTATCGTCTAATAAATATTATTAGGTAATAAAATGTTATTAATTAAATATATTATTTATAAATTATAAGAAAGTTTATGTATAGGTTCTACATATAAAATTATATACATATATGTGATATATGTGAGCGCTGATGGCCGATGTCCACACGTAAATATTCGTTGCAGCGCACAGTGGTCTGAAACGTTATTTTAGTCGCTCAAAAGTCCTATTTCAAAATGTTTAAAAAAAAAATGTCAAAACTCCATAGTCATATATTCATATGTTCCTTAGCTTAAATATAAAATCTCACAATCATACATTTATTTTTACCTTGTTAATAACTATTTGAACATGAAAATTGTTTGTCTTAGACGTTATTTTTAATGAAACTTAATATTTTGTTTATCTGTTTATCAGGGAAATATAATTTTTTTTTTATGTTATTTCCTTTAGGTGTATTAATGATATTAGATGGATAAAAAAATATTTATTCAAATTTTTTTTTACTGACAATACGAAATTATTTGAAAATATTTTAATTTTGAGATTTTTTTTTAGCGTGTAATCGTGTAAATAAAAATTACTCAAATTTACCCAAAATCTGATGTATACACAAAATAAAGAAAGTTCCCAGGATTTTGGAAAAGTAATTTTTTTTGCGTCCATTGGGAATTATTGCGTACAGATATTATTTCTGTGAAGTTAGTTGCAAAAAAACATGAACAAAAACATAACTTTCGATATCACAAAAAATTATGATAAATATATTTTTATCTACTTAATATTATAATGCAACTACAATGAAATAATCATAATAAAAAGAAAATTCCAAACAAAATATTAAAGTTATTAAATTACCTAGGTACAAAATGTATATGTTTTGTTGCAAATTTTACGATAAACCTTACGAAAATAATTTCTGTATCTACGTTATAATTCCCCTTGGACACAAAAAAATTATTGCAAGAGTTTTTTCAAAATTAAAGATTATAAAATCAAGATCAATCACTAAACAAGAAAATTTGGGTTCGTTAATGATGATGGTTGTAGAAAAATATATAGATATTAACCGAGAAAAATTGATTGACAATGTTGCTCACTCATCAAATTTATTAAAAGGATTACTAATATAAATTGTACTATACAACAATCTAGATTTGTTCAATTATATAGTATTTAATTTTTTATACATACCTATTACATTTTGTGGTTACATATTGTATTAATATAGATATTTTAGATTCTGAGCGAAGCGATGAATGTATTGATTTTATAATGATGTGTGTTTTTTATTTTATTTTTTTTTTGTGTCTGTCATCACCTTTTAGGAAAGTAAAAATTTCCCAGTAGTTTTTAAAAGCACCGTGAAAAACAAAAGAAAAATTAAAGAAAAACCGGGAATTTTTAAGCAAAATCGGTTTTCCACAAAATCTATTTTGGTTTTTGGTGCAACTCTAAAACAAATGACCGTAGATACATGACATTTTGACTGAATGTTTATATTAGCATTTTCTATACACCATAACTTTTTCCAAATATTTTGACATATTTTGAGCTGTTAACGGACATTTTCAGTTTCCATTTTTTTTAGTTTTTTCTATAAATATCAATAAAATTTTATCAAAATTTTATCAATTACATGATTTCGTGTTTTCTCCATATTTTGTCAAGATTTGAACTTTAAATGCTTATAAATAAAAATTGTGACTAAGGATTTTTAATTTTTTTCATCTGCCTTTAAAACAATAACCTAGGAGCTTTGTATTAAATTTTCATGTATTTTTAACCAACAAATAATGTTTTTTGATATTTATAGAAAAAAAAAACTAAAAAAAATGTTATGATTAAACATAAACATTAAAAAATATGGCCTCTTATACATTCGTAGTTACAAAGACAAGGGACAACTATGAAGTTTATACATAAAATCGGCGATTTACGTTAAATTTTTCAACACGACGTTAATCGTCATCGAGGCACATTTTCAGTGTATATTGATATATTTAATTTATTTTGACGTAACGCGCGCATGCATCAGCGCGACGTCACCAAACTCGATTTGATTAACGTCGTGTTGAAAAATTTCGTTCAACGTACTTCTTGAAAAATACAGCAAAATACAAAAACGGTGGTCAATCGAACAATTTAGAATTAATCGGCGATTTACGTTAAACAAAATAATTCTATACCGTTGCATGTATGAAAAGTAAGTAACGTTAATCACGAAATTTCATATAAAATCTGTGACTTACGTTACACGAAAAAATTCTAAATTGTTCGATTGACCACCGTTTTTGTATTTTGCTGTATTTTTCAAGAAGTACGGCGTTTATTCCTATTAGTATAATTCTAGCTTATATATAATGCATATTATCGTCTAATAAATATTATTAGGTAATAAAATGTTATTAATTAAATATATTATTTATAAATTATAAGAAAGCTTATGACGTATAGGTTCTACATATAAAATGATATACATATATGTGATATATGTGAGCGCTGATGGCCGATGTCCACACGTAAATATTCGTTGCAGCGCACAGTGGTCTGAAACGTTATTTTAGTCGCTCAAAAGTCCTATTTCAAAATGTTTAAAAAAAAAATGTCAAAACTCCATAGTCATATATTCATATGTTCCTTAGCTTAAATATAAAATCTCACAATCATACATTTATTTTTACCTTGTTAATAACTATTTGAACATGAAAATTGTTTGTCTTAGACGTTATTTTTAATGAAACTTAATATTTTGTTTATCAGGGAAATATAATTTTTTTTTTATGTTATTTCCTTTAGGTGTATTAATGATATTAGATGGATAAAAAAATATTTATTTAAATTTTTTTTTACTGACAATACGAAATTATTTAAAAATATTTTAATTTTGAGATTTTTTTTTAGCGTGTAAATAAAAATTACTCAAATTTACCCAAAATCTGATGTATACACAAAATAAAGAAAGTTCCCAGGATTTTGGAAAAGTAATTTTTTTGCGTCCATTGGGAATTATTGCGTACAGATATTATTTCTAAGTTAGTTGCAAAAAAACATGAACAAAAACATAACTTTCGATATCACAAAAAATTATGATAAATATATATCTACTTAATATTATAATGCAACTACAATGAAATAATCATAATAAAAAGAAAATTCCAAACAAAATATTAAAGTTATTAAATTACCTAGGTACAAAATGTATATGTTTTGTTGCAAATTTTACGATAAACCTTACGAAAATAATTTCTGTATCTACGTAATAATTCCCCTTGGACACAAAAAAAATTACTTTTCCAAAATACTGGGAATTTTCTTTATTTTATGCATACATCAGATTTTGGGTACATTTTAGTAATTTTTAATTACACTATAAAAAAAAATTAAAAATTAAAAAAATATTTTCAAATTACTTCGTATTGCCAAAAAAATATTTGAATAAATATTTTTTTATCCGTCTAATATCAATAATACAAAAAAATGAAATAACAGAAAAAAAAATTATATTTCCCCGATAAACAAAATATTAAGTTTCATTAAAAATAACGAAAAAAAACGTCCAAGATGAACAATAATTTCCATCTTCCATGTTCAAATAACTTCAGAATCTGAAACCATTGGATCAGGACCCAAGCGTTATACCCAGTGGTACATTGGTAAATATATTTATGGGTATACGCACCAATAAAATATGTATGTAACCTAAACGATTAAATTATATCATCGTATATATTATATAACGTTATTGCAGTTCAATTAGTACATAGTTTTTAACATTATTTTATTAATTTTTGTATAATGTAACAATAGAAAATAAAACAAAATCAACTCGAATGTCAAAAAAATTAAAATTATAATAACATTATTATTATAGGTACAATCTATAGAATTTTCCACAAAGATTTTTTGAATTCAATATTGGGTTTACTAAATTGAACTTAAAGTCTTAAAATACATTAAACACAACGCATATTGTTATATAACTTATATTCAATACCTACTTCAATTGATAAATAATTCATTAATACGAATAACGTTTTTTTCCTATATGAAATATTAAATAAATTTTAAATCTTATTTGGTTTTCTGATTATTTTGGAAGCGTATACCCGTAAAATAAGATTTTACATTGGGTATACGCCGAAAATCGAAAATCTTCTGATGGGTATACGGCGTATACCCGCGTACCCGTACCAATACACCACTGGTTATACCCGATAAATTATCACTCTGCAGAATCAAACTCATCTGAGCTTGATGTAAATTCTTCAGAATCCAATTGGATAGGACAGTTTCAAAATTATAATCAATATTAATATGTATTATATAATTGTATTAGTTCTTGCGATAATTGTTCTTTATTATTATGTTTTAAAAAAGAAATACTTTTAATTTAATTTAAATTTTGAGTTATTTATTTTAAAAGTGGCTATAATAATATGTAGGTACTAGCTAAATAACAGTTCTATTTTTATTATTTTTTTATTTTTCATAAATAAAACATGTCATATTTTACCATCTACACAAGTTTCGTGCAAGAGTTTTTTCAAAATTAAAGATTATAAAATCAAGATCAATCACTAAACAAGAAAATTTGGGTTCGTTAATGATGATGGTTGTAGAAAAATATATACATATTAACCGAGAAAAATTGATTGACAATGTGGCTCACTCATCAAATGTATTAAAAGGATTACTAATATAAATTGTACTATACAACAATCTAGATTTGTTCAATTATATGGTTTTTAATTTTTTATACATACCTATTACAATTTTGTGGTTACATATTGTATTAATATAGATATTTTAGATTCTGAGCGAAGCGATGGATGTATTAATTTTATAATGATGTGTGTTTTTTATTTTATTTTTATTTTTTGTGTCTGTCATCACCTTTTAGGAAATTAAAAATTTCCTACTAGTTTTTAAAAGCGCCGTGAAAAACAAAAGAAAAACCGGGAATTTTTAAGCAAAATCGGTTTTCCACAAAATCTATTTTGGTTTTTGGTGCAACTCTAAAACAAATGACCGTAGGTACATGACATTTTGACTGAATGTTTATATTAGCATTTTCTATACACCATAACTTTTTCCAAATATTTTGACATATTTTGAGCTGTTAACGGACATTTTCAGTTTCCATTTTTTTTAGTTTTTTTTTCTATAAATATCAAAAAACATTATTTGTTGGTAAAATACATGAAAATTTAATACAAAGCTCCTAGGTTATTGTTTTAAAGGCAGATGAAAAAAATTAAAAATCCTTAGTCACAATTTTTATTTATAAGCATTTAAAGTTCAAATCTTGACAAAATATGGAGAAAACACGAAAATTACTAAATTATTTTGAGTTGAGAATTCATAAAAATTTTTCTTTATAAATCTAAGATTTGAAAATGTAATACAAGATTATCCATTAGTTTGTCTACCTTTATCAAAAAAAAAAAATGTCTACAAGAAAGTCAAATTAAATCCTATGAGCGTTTGAAATTCATATTTTAACAACATTTGATATTCACTCGATTTCTTATGTAACGATTTTGCTATTTTGTTGTTTTTCAAAAATGAATAACTGTAGGTACTTGAAAATTTTACTAAATGTTTATATTTTCATTTTCTATATACCATACAATTTTGAAAATATTTTGACTCTTTTTGAGCTGTTTACGGACATTGTCGGTTTTCAATTATTTAGTTTTTTTTCCATAAATATCAATACAATTTTATTTGTTGGGTTAAAAAGCGTGAAAATTTAATGCATGGCTCTGGATATATTGTTTCAATAGCAGTTGAATACATAGACAACATTTTTTTTTATAAGTATTTAAATTCAAATTTTGACAAAATTTTCAAATTTCAAATTTAATAATTATTTTGTAGTTAAGAATATATAAAATGTTCAACTTTTATAGCTAAGGATTGAAAATTTAAAACAAGGCTCCACGTAAATATGTTATATAAATTACTTTATTCACATTAATATCATCAAATATACTTGGTAATATCATAGGCTGACTGACTGTTATCGCTCAGAATCGTTTTTCTTATACAATGATATTATATCATTGAATTCAAATTTAACACCATACATCCATTGACCCACTTGTAACCTACTGTACAACAGAGCGACATCCACCTACCCACCTTTTTAACCTTAACATTTGAAATTTTTTTACTAATTTGAAAGTTGTCAAAAAAAAATATTTTTTTGAGATTTGGTATTTTTGAGAGGCCCTTTGAATAATTTGGTTCCTGGGCCCTTTAAATCCCAGGTCGACAATGATGATACTATATCTTCCATCAACCATGAATAATGTACTAGATACAAAAAAATTAAAAGTTCCTAAATTTTACAAACAATTTGGTGCAAAAAATTCTATTCCTATTGACTATTGATATACACTTATGTAGGATTCTCAAAATCAATATAGTTGATTTTCTTAGTTTAAGACATTTTAAGCTGTATATAAAACGTATAAACTTAAACGAAATAGAAATTGTATAAATTTGACTACTTTTCATTAATATTATTTGTATTGTAATATTGTTTTTGTGAACTCTTTAAAAGCCTTCCGCCACAAGCTTTTATCTTAGTGGTGGGTTGCAAATATATATATTCGTATTATTTAAATATCTTTAATTTTGTTTTTATTGTAATCGATATATTAAATACTGTAAGATATTATTATTATTATTATTATTATATAATTTTATACCCAGTTCTGCATTTAGACATTGTGGGCCCCTGTAACGATACAATTGAGGGTATGCCACTTGAGCCCTGCTTATAATTCATCATATAAGTTGGTTTTTATTTTATTTTTTACATACTTATAAGTACCTACTTTATGGATTATATTAATATATTATTAAAAATAATAATAAATTAATTTAATATAGGTAAACTATGCTAATTTATATTATATTTTTGATAATTTATTTACAACATTAAATGGTTGTTTGTCTTTTAACAAAGTTTGTTTACGATTTTGTTATCCATTTTACTTTTTTTCCGGTCTTATTTTATTAAAATAATATAAAACATTCCTATAATCAATAATCAACAGTATAGAGTAATAAAAGAAAAATTATTAATCAGAAATCGCAGATTTCACAAAATTGCAAGTAATTGTTCGTGCAGCTTTCCCAGCGATATCAGATATAGTGACCACTCTTTTCAATGTGTTGGTGAAAAGCTAGTTTTCCGAAAGGATGAAAAAGAGCCACAGTAGCGCCCTTATTGAGTAAACGGGACAAGGATAGATCCGACCCGAAGTCATACAAGCCCATTAGCCTACTCCCGTTGCTCTCAATGGCATTGGAGTACCTGGTGTGCATGAGGCTGAGAGAACAATTCGAACTGAGGATGACCGAAAAACAATTTGGATTTACGGCGATTAAGAGTACCTACAATGGATGCAATATTGAGAATGAGAGAATGGTCCGAAAATTGCGTGCTCAGGGTGTTCTTAGACATCTTGGGTGCATTCGATAACGCTTGGTGGCCGGCAATATTGCATCATATGAAAAGACTATAGAGTATAGGTGCGAAATGACCCATATAACTGTGTAATAACGTAAAATTAGATAACATATAAATAAAAATATAAACACGACTCCTGTCGATAGTTATATTAAAATGGTAAAGGTTAGAATAGTTAAGTTACGCTATTACCTTCCTCCAGGTATTCGGAGGGCTCTTGAGATCGTGTATTCGAGAATTATATCAAATACACCGTACAATATAATTTTATGGAAAAAGGCACATAGAACGTATTGATTGCAATCGACATAAAATATTATATCATATGCCTTACCTGATTCGCAGTTGTTCGTAGACAATATTGTAAGAGTTTTAGGTTATAGATAAAATAAAGTACTACTTCAAATACACAGATTGAATTAACGAACGCACTGATTATCGCTTGCATAAGAAGTCCAGTTGTCGCTCGTTGAAATCGGTTTCTTTGGTACTTGAGAGGTTGTTACTGCGGTGGTTGGTGCTCATGCACTTGTTTAAGGGACGGACGCGAGGATGCTGACCAGTGAGTGGAGGGTGGCTTTGTCACTAACTTATTGTGGGCCTGGGAACTAGATTATTCTTTGGCGTCAGCATAAAATAAGGTCACACACATCCTACGTAATATTGTTATGAGTGCGTGTCGAATTATTAGTTGTTGTTGTCAATGGTTTTATTTGATGCGACCGATTTCTACAAGCGACAGTCTGGCCGTTGTTTATTATTCTGTAAAATTTTATTTTATTATAAGGGTGTGTGAGCATATCATTACATCCACCCTGCACTTTTTTGTGTTGTGCCCTCACAACACCACTCGTGGGCGAGAGTGAGAGCAATACAAATATTTAAGTAGAGGAGAGATAAAGTTAGAAAAAGTTGAAAGTTGAAAGTTGAAAAAAAAGTTATACAATTTAAACTGGACATTTATATATATATATAAAGAAAACAAATTTTACTATACAATCTAGAAGGGGCAATGTAAATAATATTAAAGTTTACAAATTACATTGGAAAACAAAAATTAGGAAGATAGGACTGAAGCTGAAAGTTCGTACTCCCCGCATTCCATTGATGTGTTTCTATTCTTATATATTTTATATTTTAAGTTCCCTATCTGGTGTTGTAATGATAGCTATACAGTTTTTTTTTTTAAATTTAATATTTGTGTACAATATATTGTCATGTTGACATGTTATGAATTTTTACATATTTTGGTTTTTATCCTATATATTCTACATAGTTTTAACTTTTAACTAATCTAATTATACATTTTTCATTTTTACTTTGCTTACAATGTATTTAGTTCATAGACATTTTTTTTTTGTTTTTAAGATAACTTAAAAGTTAAACAAAGTTAATTTCTTATGCTTAACATTTATTTTCTTATTAGTACTAGCTTAAAATTAGGTTTATTTTTTGTATTCACTGCTTTAAATTGATCTTATACCTTATACTAACTTAAATTAAGTTAATCATTTTACATTTTTTTTTTTTTTACTTTTTTTTTTACATATTTTGTTTTCAAGCTTATGCTGACTTAAATAAGTTAGAAAAAATTTTACACATTCTTTGTACTTGACTTGCTTTAACATTTTTTTTTATATCTTATACTAACTTAAATTAGATTAATCATTTTACATTTTTTTTTTTTTAACTTTTTTTTACATTTGTTTTCAAGCTTATGCTGACTTAAAATTAGGTTTTAGTGCTTAGGTAAGTAACTTGAGGTATGTTATTTGTATTTGTTATTATTATTCTGTAACTCTTGTACAATAGTTATATAATAGTTATATAGGTAGTCTTAATAATTCGTGATTTTTTTTTTTTTTTTTAAAGTTATGTTAGTAAAACAAAACATTTATTTGGGGTTTTTATTATTAGTCCTGTAGGAGGTTGATAGTATGATTGAGTCTCCCATAAGATTTGGTATTAATATTTTTTTGTTTTCATAATATATAGTTTGTATACTTGTCAGGGTAGTATTTTTATTGTTAATTGGTTTATTTTACAAGTGTTGTGTGATTTGTGAATTAAAGATTAATGTTTTTTGTATTTTTAAGAGTGTTGGTTTGTTTGACCTTTTATTATTTATTTTTTTTGTTTGTATATCAATTGGTTTGGTAGGGTATTTTCTTAATTCTTAATTTCTTTTTGTATGATTTTCGATCGAAGTTATTTGTATTTTGTTTATTTTAATCGTTGTGTTTTTACCATCGTTTATAGTATCTTTAAGTTTTATATTGTGTATCAATGAATCGAGTGTCTGTATTTCTTGTAAGTGAATTTTATTATATTGTTGGGAATTTTATTGGACATTTTTGTTTTAACGGTATACAATCCACGATTCCTATCGTCGAGGACGTTTTCTCCTGGTTTGAATATAGGACATATATTATTGGCTTGATTTTTAGGTTGTACCATGAGTTTTATTTTTATTATTGTCATTAAAAAATGTATGAATGTTAATTATTATGTTAATGTGTTCTTTTGATTTCCAATTGTGTGTTATTTTTTGTTCATCTTTATAGTATATATGTATTTTAATGTTAGTATTTTGAAATTCGGAGTATATTAATTGTCTTATTATAGACCAATTTAATTTGTCTATTCGTGAAACTAAGGTGCAGGGTATTGCAATTTTTGAAATATTTAGTTTTGTAGCTTCAAGTTTTAGATTATGAATGGTTGTCAATGGTTTTATTTGATGCGACCGATTTCTACAAGCGACAGTCTGGCCGTTGTTTATTATTCTGTAAAATTTTAGTTTATTATAAGGGTGTGTGAGCATATCATTACAACTGTATAACTGTTCTAAACGGTTTGTTCGAGAGGATGCTTTACATTTTTGTAATGAGTCCGGCCCTTTGGCTGCCCATTATCTAAATCATTGTTTAGGTTAACATAGTCACCTGGCACAGTTAAATTTTTAATTTTCAACTACCTAGGACTTTAGTTTACTAAGGTATAGGCGTTTGTATTTATGGGCGGGCTACTAGGTTAATGCTTAATGGTCTATAATGTAAACTAGTATAGTAGGTACCCTGTATTATGTTTGGGACTTGTATAGGCAAACACATCGTTCACATTCTTATCAATGTGTGGCTAGGTTAATAATAATTAGGGAACGGACTTTATTGTAATGGAAAAATCAAAATATTTACATAAATATGTAATTATTTTTATAAAAATATGTAAAAAAAATTAAAAATATGTATATCAAAAAAATGTATTAGTAGGTATTGAAAATTACAAAAAAAAATATTTTATAAATTAAAGTATTACAAACGATGTAGGTATATAAAACTTGTATTATTCCGGAACAAAGCAATGAGAAACAGCATATTGTTGAAGGTTTGCAAATGAAAAATTGCGACGGTTTGGTCGGAGAATACTCTTGTATTGACTAAAAGAGCGTTCTGCGTCAACAGATGTGATAGGGGCGTAATTCATGTTCACTATATCAGAAGGAGTGAATTCAATGTCCAGAGATCCTTGTTGATTTTTACCAATTAAAATATCTCTGATTAATACTTTGAAATCCAGAATTTTTTTTAATGATATTGGCAAATTTGTTTTTGACTATTTCTCCCATGTGCCTTTGAGTTTTTTCTAATTTATCTGCAGATTTTTCTACAATGCTAATACTTTCTATCAAAGACATGTTTTTAGTTTCCAATTGTTTTATTGTCTGAATCAAAAAACAAAAATTTGCAGAAATGTATGTCAAGTTGTTTTTTAAATTTATATCTTGCATCAGTAAATTGGCTTTTTTAATAGCTGCGGCCGATTCAGTATCGAAATTTGAAATAACATTTTTTATTTTGTCAAAAATTACGGTTTAAATGCATAGAAACTACGAATGCTACTAAAGGCGATTGTCGAGTAGTGTACCTACATACTGGACAATGTAGGTACCACTTCCTTATTTTATATTTATATCGTCAGACATTTCCAAGAAGTACTGAACTAGTTCTAATCTATATAATGGCATGCCAAGTGCCGGAAATAAGTACGTAAATGCCATTTAGATAACGATAATATTTGGTGGTCGTCAATTTTGTTAATTTAGAAGAAACAGATAATGTTTAAAGTCATCAAAAATTAAAAATCACTAAAATAAGTACTAAAATATGTAAAAATACATAATTTATACCAAAATATGTAAAAATATGTAAAATAAATTTGGGTTTATTTTAATTAGAATGATCTAAATCGTATACATTTTTTATCAGAGTTAAAATATCTCATTCCAATAAAAATATGTATTTACAATAAAATCCGTTACCTAATAATAATTATTACTTATTAGTGGCTAGTTTTAGACTTTTTAGTTTACACAGTATACAGACATTTTGTAATGTCACTCACGTCGACGCTTCATATAGTTCAAACACGGAACGCACGTAAGTAAATAGTTGTCTGAGGTCTCTAAAATTTTAAACATTTGCTTAAAGTAAAATGTTCACTGTAGTACCGTGTCCATACCAACGCTGGTACTAATGATACACGGTGTTCTCTATATAAAAGTTTGGTATTCAAAACAACCTTCTACAAGGTGCACCGTGCTTTTAACAATCATCTACTGATAGCTGAGCACACAACGTGAACTGAATTTGCTACTCTTAACACGGGTAAATACCCATAATTACCTCCATCAAAAAGGAATACAATTAATTGTAATTAAATATTCAGATTGGCACAACACAATACATACCAGAAGTACTAGATGGATCCATCGATTATTCAATGGATCCATTTTTAAGAGTAGACATGAAAGCATGTAGATTAATATTATGGGAATTGTCAACTAGATGTACATCACAACTAGGAGCTACACCAGAATATAGGTTACCTTTTGAAGAAGAAATTGGACGACATCCATCATTGAAAGCCATGGTAGAATGTGTAGTGCATAAAAGATTAAGACCAGCTTTTAAAGATAACTGGAAATCACATCCAGTAAGAAATGTTCTTAAAATATTGCATCTAATATATTATCATTGTTAAAATTATAGGGCTTAATAGATTTATGTGATACAATAGAAGAATGTTGGGAACATTGTGCTGTAGATAGAATATCGGCAAGGTGTATAGTGGAACGCTGCATTACATGGCAATGTCGTGAAGATGATGAAACAGCAGTAACAATGTTACTACCATAAAATATTTTATTTGTATAATGGCATAATATACATCAGTAACCTAGTTTATTTTATTCCTAAGATCTATACAAATATTGAACAAATTAAACTATGATAACGTTACTAGTGATTCTAAAAAATATATGAAAAATGCTCTCATTCAGGCACCATTATCAGACACAATATTAAAGAAAAATATATATCCAATGAACAATACAAATAGAACTGATCATGACAATTTTTTTCAGAATATCAGATTAACAATCAAAACAAAATCATTTTTATGATAATTCTTTATGAAAACCTCAGCAAGCATAATTATTGTCTAATATTGTAATTATAATACAAACTAAAAAAGTCAATTTTCTTTTACTATTCATTGACTAGTGAAATAAAAGTTAGTTACTTAACATTGACTCGTTTTGATACTGAAAAAATATTTTGATATCAGCGGTAAAAATGTATGTAGTATGTACCTACTAAACACTTTCCGTTTTTAATTATGATTTGAAAAACCTTATATCGCACCAATAGAAGAATAGTTATTATATAGTTTATTATTTTCTATCTGGAATATCGACACTTCTTAGATATTATTTTATTCTGGCCTGACTAATATTGCTACACAATATTTTTCTAGCCGTAATAGGTATTATCTCAAAAGTAACAGTTTCACATGGAAAAAATTATTTTAATTTAAATAATATAATATTATTGTACATATTATAAGAAAAGCTAGTAGTTTTATCAATACCTATTATAATCATAAACTATTTATAGAATGTTATGATTAAATTAGTGTCAGTAACCTTTTAATGTTATAATTATTTATAATATTGTATAATGCTGTTTTAAATGTTTTGTACGTAAAATGGATCTTTTATCAAAATTCAAGATCAAAGCGCCTTGTTGTTAAATAATATAATATGTTGTATTAATAAATTTTATTTCAAAGTACTACCTAATATATTTTTTAAGGTAAAGTAAGTACCTAAAATATATAAAGTAGTTAAAATATGCAATAAGAACAAATATTTACATACCTATTATTTTGTATTAAAGAGTTATTGATATTTAATGTAATTAGACAAGTTCTACATTTGAATTTTATAAATAATAAAATTAGTATTACAAATTTAATTTTATTTTGTGGCGTAAAAAAAATATTTTTTTTCCTAGCAGAAATAATGACCGAAGTCAAACTGAAATCAGATTTACAATAAAACAAAGATGAAATGGTACTTAAATTATTATTTTAAGCATATAAAAGTAAACTATACAATATTAACAATACTATAAGATTGAAAAAAGAAAAATTAATTAAAAATCCTATTTGTAATGATTAAATGACATAATGAAACATTAAAAGTCGATTTCCCAACATTTTGATATTTTGATTTTTGTCACTATTGTTTCAGGGGTGTGAATTATTTTTAAGTTTTCAATTACAGTTCACAATAATATAAGACTTAATTTTTACAAATTGTTCCATACGATCTATAGACAATTTTCCTGCAGAGTACAAGTTAAGTAAAGTATATATTGATTTGACTCATCTGAGTTATGATTTAAATTTAAGAAGTTATATGTTTATAAAAATGAGTACAGTTTGCTTGATATTAATTGTAAAATAATATTAAATGATAGTTGGGGAACCTATCGAGCGAAGTGTGCCACATTTTTATACTTATAAGGACGGTTATTGTAAGATCTAACCAAACAAATATTAAAATGCCAGCTCTTGCCTCTGTAAATGTACATTTTTAAATGCTTTAAATGCAAAGAAAATGTGACGTATGATTATAGGAATTATTAACTCAGCTAAGAGAAACATATTATCAGGATCCTTGTATTAAAATATCTTCTATGTTTTTATTTAAAAATTGAAATGTAATAATACATACCTACATTGATAAAATAAGTAAATGTCCTTATATATCACAAAAATAGTAATCTTACTATACAAATTACAATCATATACCAATTCTAGAAAATTCTAATTTAAAAAACCGCTCAAAAATGCACACCTCAACAAAAAACTAACTTGGTATTCAAAATTATTGTTTTCCTTAAAGTTAATGTAGGTACTTTTCTTTATACACCAACTAAATAAACGCATTATAGTAAAATCTTTACATTTATTGCTCAACGCAGAAGTAAAACATGAAAATCTATCGTCTTATTATCAATAAAAAATAATCTCTTAAAGAGAAATGAAGTAACTTCAATTTTTGAAATAATTCAAAACAAATATTATATTACTTAGCAATACACAAGTTTACAGCTGATTATAATAGTTATGTTAATGTGAATGATTATTTGAACATTTTATAAGTAATGAATATTTATCTGTTAATTAATTTCCTTGACATTTCTTTTTGTGGTGCATTGAATTGTAATTGCTTGACTGTCAACTCCAGTATTCTTCTTTTTATAGCTGTAAATATTTAATTCATACAATATCAATTTTTGGATACTAATAATTTAGATATCTTATATTTTGTGGATGTTTAATGTCTTAGTAAAAACATACATTTAATTTGGATCGAAAAAGTTTTAACTATGTGAAAAAAATATTAACAAGTTTAAATGAAAAGCAAAAATATTAAATTTTACTAATATTAAAAATTATAAATATTAATTGGGTATAATATGTATACCTTTACGGGCAATTCGATTGTTTGCTCCATTTCTTTATCACACGGCGATTTATCATAAGGTACCAATATATGTTTTAGTGGTCCAAGAGTAGCTAAAAAATATTCAATTACATTAAAATAATCAATATAGTATGAGTATAATGTAGTTTTTACAGTTTTACACTAAAATGTTCACATACATTTTGGCATCTGTAAGAAATCAAAGAAGTCCTGTAGATGTCCCTTATCACGTTTGTCAAAATAGTATAGTTCAATACTTTTAAGCAATCCTCCACAATAGTTTAATCTTAATCCACGTATGTCCCTTCCAGTAATCTCGTAAGAGGTCACCGATGAATGGAAAGCTATGATGCCGATCCATAATAAAATAACTGCTTTTAAACAATTCCTGAAATACACACGTATATTCATAAATATTCTTTATTACTCACTGGATAATAATTTAAAGGGTGGCATCCGAATGGTAGATCCAATTATTTATTAAAAACATATCAATGGCCCTGTCAACTTTTTACTCGACATGATTATTTCTGATTTGAAATTAAACTGACAGAATTTATTATGTCAAACTGATTGGCGAGTGGAAGAAAGGAAGTTAACATCCTATAAACCAGGGCGCCCTGACGTAACCCGTCAGAGGGATGTTTCCGCGTCACCCAAAGGCGTGAAGGAGCCGCCCTCGCGACATATGGCCAAAGGTGTAAAAACCCCCGAGGGAATGGTCTTATAACTCCCCGTCACACAGTGGTTAGTAATCCTATAAATATTATTAAGGTACTTACATCGTTTTCTTTAAAAATGTCGATTCTGTGCCAATTTTGTACAATCTTTAAAAATATAATAGATCAACGTTTTTGAATAACCTTTCTGAAATAGTATGGCGTCTGATGTCTGACGTGAGAACAGCTATGTGTGGTCGTTACAAAAACAATCTACATGGCGTCCTACCTCTCGACACACACACACACACACACACACACACACACACACACGTTGAATGACAGTGGTACCATCATAACATGCCCCCCTTTTTTTTAAAAATAATTATTGACAGAATAATATATTGACACAAAATGACAAACTAAAAATATAATAACATTGGATATCTGATATGAGAACAGCTATGTGTGGTTGTTACAAAAACAATATATATGGCGTCCTAGCTCTCGACGCACACACACAAACGTTGAAGGACAGTGGTACCATAACAATGTCAGTTGATGCATCTCAATTTTCAGTTGGAGAAGTCATTTTCAGAATGTTATTATTATAATCTGTTTATTTAATATGTTATGGAATATGAACTATGGCACTATGCATTGATTCAACTATAAATAATATTTTTTAAATGTATTTTTTAAGATGTCCAATCAAGTTCCTTTGAATGTAATATACTTAGAAAATTGTATACTGAAATAGAACAAGTTGGAATAAATGATACTGAAGAATGTGAAAATACTGTGTTAACTCAAAGTATAATATTTTCAAATAAGTTTAAAATTTAAAACAATTAATAATGTCAGTATAATTGTTTTGTTTAAGAATCAATTGATGGTCCTATAAGTACTCAGCATGCACAAGATTTTACTTTTGAACAGGTGTATAATATATGTTCATAATATTTGTTATTAATAATATTAATTTATTTTTAGAACTACTAGTAATGTTAATGAATATAGTGTTGCTGCTTTGGAATCTGATAGTCTTGATTTACCACTATTGACAGAAACAATTAAAAAAAGTAATATTCTTCAAAACTTTTTAATAGTTCTTAGTGACCATATTTTTATACTTATATTGTTCAATGTTATATATTTTCTAGGAAAATGTTTTCAAGATAATATTGAAATATTATTGAATTAATTAAAATCTACTAGACCAAAAACTCCACCCCCACCTCCAGCCACAACAAGTGATGAATAATTTTCTGATTATTTATGCAGTATTATGGAACATCTTCCAAAAGCGAAGAAACTTAAATTACAGGCAAAATTCATAAATTATGTTATAAATGAATCTGAAATATAACTCAATTTTATTACCTAATCATATTAATTATACTAGTAGTTGCGATTTTGTTGAAAATTAATAGCAACAGGTCCATTAAAATGTTTTTTAGTTTCTCTCTAACATTTTTGGCTTCTGCACTATAACAGTTTTCTCACTTCCTGTTATAAGTGATCGAAATACTCTCCATTTGCTAGCCAATATACCAAAAGCATTTTCGATTGAACGCCTTGCACGGCTAAGTCTAATAATTAAATTTATTTCTTTATATATTTAAATTTAACATCTTTTATATGAATACTTTTTAGTTGTTACCTATAGTTAAAAATGGTTTGATCTTCAGGTAAATTTCCTTTTGATCTACCTGGATATGGTCTCATAACATTTGTTAATAAAGGAAATGCTTCATTAGCAACAACACAATATGATATGGGACCATTTTCATCATCAATTTCAATAGCATTGGAAAAATTAATAGTTTTATTAATTATTTGTTTACCACAACTACAATTTCTAAAAACACCGCCATCACTACATCTTCCTGGAGCTCCTATGTCAACTAATGTGAAGCAATATGATGCATCACAAACAGCTAAAAGAATAATACTATGGGTCCCTTTATAGTTGTAGTTAGTATATCCACTGTTTGCAAATGCCTATTAAAATAATAACTATTGTTAAATAAATATACCAGTTATGTGTACTTTTAAAATATATATTTTTAGAATCCGCACCTGATGAACAACATGTTTGCTATCAATACTCCCAACACAATTTGGAAAATTCCACTTCATATTAAATTCATTGGCTATCGATATCCAATTTTCAGTTTGTGGTTTCATTAGTACCTTAAAATAATGAAGTCAATATGTTTAAAATTTAAACTAATTTATTTAATTATAGACACATGTAAATATTTTTAAAATATTTCCAAGTTACTACTTTATTGCATAAGACATCCCATAAAGTTGTACAGCATTGTCTAATAAGTTTTGAAACTGTAGGTTGTGCTATTCTAAAGGCATAACCTATATCCATCATACTGTCACCAGAGGCCAAATATCTACAAGATAAAACAATGTACAGTGGAACCTCAATTATCCGGGGTAATGAAGGGGAGGGGGTCACACGGATAAATGAAAATCACGGTTAATCGAGACTTTTTATAATAATGAAATTTTTATTTAATTTTAATTAGAAATACATAGGTACAATTTTATAATAATGAAATTTTAAAACGACACGTTTTCGTTTAGCACTCATTATTAGATTAATACGTTATACCACATGTTACGTTCGGCTATAGCGAAGGACAAAAGCAAACTGAAGGTGATTCGATAAATATAATAATCGATGTACAATATTGCTTATCTTCATATTATTATCGTCAAAAATGTCATTAATATAATTGTCGATATCGTGTATTATGTAATATAAAATGTTCGATTATAACTACATATATATCTACAGTCCATACTTATTTTTAAATTTTTGGAAGAGTGAGCACGGTTAATCGCAAACACGGATAATCGAGTCACGGATAATCGAGGTTCTACTGTACCTGTTTCTATCAGATTTAACTTAAAAAATTTGCTTGAAAAGTACCTTCATTAGAATACATTTTCAATATGAGTAATTTACCTAAGAATACATGTTAAAAGTTCACCAACTGATAATATATCAGGCCGAGATGGTACACGCTGTACACTTGGACCAATCAGATAAACCAAGTGTTCAAAACATAATGAGCTCATCCTAAGAAAATTAAAATACATAGCAGAATTTAAAAGCTGAAACTCTGCTAATAGACAGTGGTAATATCCATGAGTTTTTCTTTCCTTAAATATTGGACGTACATGCCACCTATTTGTTTTTCTACTATAGAACAAAATATAAAATAATTTAGGACACAATACTAATGTGACTACTTTAAATAACCAAACCTATAATAATTAATAGACTAGGATAAAATACATAAAGTATTTGGAATAAATACGAGTCATGAAGAATTGAAAAATATGTGGGTATTTGAATACTTCATTAAACTAGTATAGGATTGAAAAGTAAAAAAGTAACAAGCATCCATTAAATATATATGTTACAAGTACTATAGCTTTTTTGTGGAGACATCTAACTACTTCAGTACTTCAGCAGTAATTAGGTCATAGCCCAGGGACTTCTTCAAGGTGTATTTTTGGATAGCCTGTTTGACTTTATTGAGTGTGAAGTGGGTAGTAGTGAATTAAAAAATAAATTGTGTTTATATACTATATAAATATAGTGATTTTTGATTTAAAACACAGAAATAAATATCTGCTACTAAAAAAAAATGTATTTATTGCTACCTTGTATGATGTAATTCTTCTAAAATAGCAGTTATTATTATTATTTTCTTTTATGCAATTTCAATTGCTTGTGATACATTTCCATTTCCAAATCATATTTCCGTTTAGACATACTTTTTTAAATATTGACTATTATTAATAGATAAAAAATATATTACTATTTTTAAACTAAAAGGAATTTACACTATTATGTGTAAATACTAAATAGTAAATACTTATTAATTTGGTAGTTTAGTTAGTTAAGTAGTAACAGTAAGTTCAAATTTACAGTGCTTAAAAATTATCAATAAAAATAACATAATTTTTTTCTTATCTAACATCAAAGGTATAGTTTAGTTGAATTATCATATTTTGTGGTAACATAGTAAAATTCTGCACAATATTCAACACGAACACCATCTATTCGGAACATGGTGTTAGTGGAATACCACCTTAAGACTTAAAAGGTACTTTATATCTCATAGAAAAATTATATTTTTATTCATTACCATCATTATTTAAAATTTGAGAATGTTATGTATATAGTTTAATTATTTATCAATTTGTTAACCTTCAATGTCATATTTAATTATGATAGTATAACAATGTACTAATGCATGATACATATCGAAGACTTAATAGTATGTACATTGTACCTATTATTGTATTTTTGTTTTTTCTCTGAGTGAAAAATTTCTTTCATTCATGACCTGTAATTCTTACAGTACCTACTATACCTACTATAAATCTTTTACGTTTTGGCCGAAAAAGGTGCTAAATAATAAAATATGCCACTACACATACAATAATCATATTTAATTATATCGGTATTTGGTATGTGAATATAGAATGCTTAATCCAGTTTAATATTCTGTGTGGTAATGTTAGTACATTTATTTATTACCTTTACATTATACAATATATATTTTTATACCACTAGATATTCGTGAATATAATCCATAAAGTAGGTACTTAAGTATGTAAAAAATAAAATAAAAACAAACTTATATAATGAATTATAAGCAGGGCTCAAGTGGCAATATCGATTACAATAAAAACAATATTACAATACAAATAATATTAATGAAAAGTAGTCAAATTTATACAATTTCTATTTCGTTTGAGTTTATACGTTTTATATACAGCTTAAAATGTCTTAAACTAAGAAAATCAACTATATTGATTTTGAGAATCCTACATAAGTGTATATCAATAGTCAATAGGAATAGAATGTTTTGCACCAAATTGTTTGTAAAATTTAGGAACTTTTAATTTTTTTGTATCTAGTACATTATTCATGGTTGATGGAAGATATAGTATCATCATTGTCGACCTGGGATTTAAAGGGCCCAGGAAGCAAATTATTCAAAGGGCCTCTCAAAAATACCAAATCTGAAATGGTACTTAAATTATTATTTTAAGCATATAAAAGTAAACTATACAATATTAACAATACTATAAGATTGAAAAAAGAAAAATTAATTAAAAATCCTATTTGTAATGATTAAATGACATAATGAAACATTAAAAGTCGATTTCCCAACATTTTGATATTTTGATTTTTGTCACTATTGTTTCAGGGGTGTGAATTATTTTTAAGTTTTCAATTACAGTTCACAATAATATAAGACTTAATTTTTACAAATTGTTCCATACGATCTATAGACAATTTTCCTGCAGAGTACAAGTTAAGTAAAGTATATATTGATTTGACTCATCTGAGTTATGATTTAAATTTAAGAAGTTATATGTTTATAAAAATGAGTACAGTTTGCTTGATATTAATTGTAAAATAATATTAAATGATAGTTGGGGAACCTATCGAGCGAAGTGTGCCACATTTTTATACTTATAAGGACGGTTATTGTAAGATCTAACCAAACAAATATTAAAATGCCAGCTCTTGCCTCTGTAAATGTACATTTTTAAATGCTTTAAATGCAAAGAAAATGTGACGTATGATTATAGGAATTATTAACTCAGCTAAGAGAAACATATTATCAGGATCCTTGTATTAAAATATCTTCTATGTTTTTATTTAAAAATTGAAATGTAATAATACATACCTACATTGATAAAATAAGTAAATGTCCTTATATATCACAAAAATAGTAATCTTACTATACAAATTACAATCATATACCAATTCTAGAAAATTCTAATTTAAAAAACCGCTCAAAAATGCACACCTCAACAAAAAACTAACTTGGTATTCAAAATTATTGTTTTCCTTAAAGTTAATGTAGGTACTTTTCTTTATACACCAACTAAATAAACGCATTATAGTAAAATCTTTACATTTATTGCTCAACGCAGAAGTAAAACATGAAAATCTATCGTCTTATTATCAATAAAAAATAATCTCTTAAAGAGAAATGAAGTAACTTCAATTTTTGAAATAATTCAAAACAAATATTATATTACTTAGCAATACACAAGTTTACAGCTGATTATAATAGTTATGTTAATGTGAATGATTATTTGAACATTTTATAAGTAATGAATATTTATCTGTTAATTAATTTCCTTGACATTTCTTTTTGTGGTGCATTGAATTGTAATTGCTTGACTGTCAACTCCAGTATTCTTCTTTTTATAGCTGTAAATATTTAATTCATACAATATCAATTTTTGGATACTAATAATTTAGATATCTTATATTTTGTGGATGTTTAATGTCTTAGTAAAAACATACATTTAATTTGGATCGAAAAAGTTTTAACTATGTGAAAAAAATATTAACAAGTTTAAATGAAAAGCAAAAATATTAAATTTTACTAATATTAAAAATTATAAATATTAATTGGGTATAATATGTATACCTTTACGGGCAATTCGATTGTTTGCTCCATTTCTTTATCACACGGCGATTTATCATAAGGTACCAATATATGTTTTAGTGGTCCAAGAGTAGCTAAAAAATATTCAATTACATTAAAATAATCAATATAGTATGAGTATAATGTAGTTTTTACAGTTTTACACTAAAATGTTCACATACATTTTGGCATCTGTAAGAAATCAAAGAAGTCCTGTAGATGTCCCTTATCACGTTTGTCAAAATAGTATAGTTCAATACTTTTAAGCAATCCTCCACAATAGTTTAATCTTAATCCACGTATGTCCCTTCCAGTAATCTCGTAAGAGGTCACCGATGAATGGAAAGCTATGATGCCGATCCATAATAAAATAACTGCTTTTAAACAATTCCTGAAATACACACGTATATTCATAAATATTCTTTATTACTCACTGGATAATAATTTAAAGGGTGGCATCCGAATGGTAGATCCAATTATTTATTAAAAACATATCAATGGCCCTGTCAACTTTTTACTCGACATGATTATTTCTGATTTGAAATTAAACTGACAGAATTTATTATGTCAAACTGATTGGCGAGTGGAAGAAAGGAAGTTAACATCCTATAAACCAGGGCGCCCTGACGTAACCCGTCAGAGGGATGTTTCCGCGTCACCCAAAGGCGTGAAGGAGCCGCCCTCGCGACATATGGCCAAAGGTGTAAAAACCCCCGAGGGAATGGTCTTATAACTCCCCGTCACACAGTGGTTAGTAATCCTATAAATATTATTAAGGTACTTACATCGTTTTCTTTAAAAATGTCGATTCTGTGCCAATTTTGTACAATCTTTAAAAATATAATAGATCAACGTTTTTGAATAACCTTTCTGAAATAGTATGGCGTCTGATGTCTGACGTGAGAACAGCTATGTGTGGTCGTTACAAAAACAATCTACATGGCGTCCTACCTCTCGACACACACACACACACACACACACACACACACACACACACGTTGAATGACAGTGGTACCATCATAACATGCCCCCCTTTTTTTTAAAAATAATTATTGACAGAATAATATATTGACACAAAATGACAAACTAAAAATATAATAACATTGGATATCTGATATGAGAACAGCTATGTGTGGTTGTTACAAAAACAATATATATGGCGTCCTAGCTCTCGACGCACACACACAAACGTTGAAGGACAGTGGTACCATAACAATGTCAGTTGATGCATCTCAATTTTCAGTTGGAGAAGTCATTTTCAGAATGTTATTATTATAATCTGTTTATTTAATATGTTATGGAATATGAACTATGGCACTATGCATTGATTCAACTATAAATAATATTTTTTAAATGTATTTTTTAAGATGTCCAATCAAGTTCCTTTGAATGTAATATACTTAGAAAATTGTATACTGAAATAGAACAAGTTGGAATAAATGATACTGAAGAATGTGAAAATACTGTGTTAACTCAAAGTATAATATTTTCAAATAAGTTTAAAATTTAAAACAATTAATAATGTCAGTATAATTGTTTTGTTTAAGAATCAATTGATGGTCCTATAAGTACTCAGCATGCACAAGATTTTACTTTTGAACAGGTGTATAATATATGTTCATAATATTTGTTATTAATAATATTAATTTATTTTTAGAACTACTAGTAATGTTAATGAATATAGTGTTGCTGCTTTGGAATCTGATAGTCTTGATTTACCACTATTGACAGAAACAATTAAAAAAAGTAATATTCTTCAAAACTTTTTAATAGTTCTTAGTGACCATATTTTTATACTTATATTGTTCAATGTTATATATTTTCTAGGAAAATGTTTTCAAGATAATATTGAAATATTATTGAATTAATTAAAATCTACTAGACCAAAAACTCCACCCCCACCTCCAGCCACAACAAGTGATGAATAATTTTCTGATTATTTATGCAGTATTATGGAACATCTTCCAAAAGCGAAGAAACTTAAATTACAGGCAAAATTCATAAATTATGTTATAAATGAATCTGAAATATAACTCAATTTTATTACCTAATCATATTAATTATACTAGTAGTTGCGATTTTGTTGAAAATTAATAGCAACAGGTCCATTAAAATGTTTTTTAGTTTCTCTCTAACATTTTTGGCTTCTGCACTATAACAGTTTTCTCACTTCCTGTTATAAGTGATCGAAATACTCTCCATTTGCTAGCCAATATACCAAAAGCATTTTCGATTGAACGCCTTGCACGGCTAAGTCTAATAATTAAATTTATTTCTTTATATATTTAAATTTAACATCTTTTATATGAATACTTTTTAGTTGTTACCTATAGTTAAAAATGGTTTGATCTTCAGGTAAATTTCCTTTTGATCTACCTGGATATGGTCTCATAACATTTGTTAATAAAGGAAATGCTTCATTAGCAACAACACAATATGATATGGGACCATTTTCATCATCAATTTCAATAGCATTGGAAAAATTAATAGTTTTATTAATTATTTGTTTACCACAACTACAATTTCTAAAAACACCGCCATCACTACATCTTCCTGGAGCTCCTATGTCAACTAATGTGAAGCAATATGATGCATCACAAACAGCTAAAAGAATAATACTATGGGTCCCTTTATAGTTGTAGTTAGTATATCCACTGTTTGCAAATGCCTATTAAAATAATAACTATTGTTAAATAAATATACCAGTTATGTGTACTTTTAAAATATATATTTTTAGAATCCGCACCTGATGAACAACATGTTTGCTATCAATACTCCCAACACAATTTGGAAAATTCCACTTCATATTAAATTCATTGGCTATCGATATCCAATTTTCAGTTTGTGGTTTCATTAGTACCTTAAAATAATGAAGTCAATATGTTTAAAATTTAAACTAATTTATTTAATTATAGACACATGTAAATATTTTTAAAATATTTCCAAGTTACTACTTTATTGCATAAGACATCCCATAAAGTTGTACAGCATTGTCTAATAAGTTTTGAAACTGTAGGTTGTGCTATTCTAAAGGCATAACCTATATCCATCATACTGTCACCAGAGGCCAAATATCTACAAGATAAAACAATGTACAGTGGAACCTCAATTATCCGGGGTAATGAAGGGGAGGGGGTCACACGGATAAATGAAAATCACGGTTAATCGAGACTTTTTATAATAATGAAATTTTTATTTAATTTTAATTAGAAATACATAGGTACAATTTTATAATAATGAAATTTTAAAACGACACGTTTTCGTTTAGCACTCATTATTAGATTAATACGTTATACCACATGTTACGTTCGGCTATAGCGAAGGACAAAAGCAAACTGAAGGTGATTCGATAAATATAATAATCGATGTACAATATTGCTTATCTTCATATTATTATCGTCAAAAATGTCATTAATATAATTGTCGATATCGTGTATTATGTAATATAAAATGTTCGATTATAACTACATATATATCTACAGTCCATACTTATTTTTAAATTTTTGGAAGAGTGAGCACGGTTAATCGCAAACACGGATAATCGAGTCACGGATAATCGAGGTTCTACTGTACCTGTTTCTATCAGATTTAACTTAAAAAATTTGCTTGAAAAGTACCTTCATTAGAATACATTTTCAATATGAGTAATTTACCTAAGAATACATGTTAAAAGTTCACCAACTGATAATATATCAGGCCGAGATGGTACACGCTGTACACTTGGACCAATCAGATAAACCAAGTGTTCAAAACATAATGAGCTCATCCTAAGAAAATTAAAATACATAGCAGAATTTAAAAGCTGAAACTCTGCTAATAGACAGTGGTAATATCCATGAGTTTTTCTTTCCTTAAATATTGGACGTACATGCCACCTATTTGTTTTTCTACTATAGAACAAAATATAAAATAATTTAGGACACAATACTAATGTGACTACTTTAAATAACCAAACCTATAATAATTAATAGACTAGGATAAAATACATAAAGTATTTGGAATAAATACGAGTCATGAAGAATTGAAAAATATGTGGGTATTTGAATACTTCATTAAACTAGTATAGGATTGAAAAGTAAAAAAGTAACAAGCATCCATTAAATATATATGTTACAAGTACTATAGCTTTTTTGTGGAGACATCTAACTACTTCAGTACTTCAGCAGTAATTAGGTCATAGCCCAGGGACTTCTTCAAGGTGTATTTTTGGATAGCCTGTTTGACTTTATTGAGTGTGAAGTGGGTAGTAGTGAATTAAAAAATAAATTGTGTTTATATACTATATAAATATAGTGATTTTTGATTTAAAACACAGAAATAAATATCTGCTACTAAAAAAAAATGTATTTATTGCTACCTTGTATGATGTAATTCTTCTAAAATAGCAGTTATTATTATTATTTTCTTTTATGCAATTTCAATTGCTTGTGATACATTTCCATTTCCAAATCATATTTCCGTTTAGACATACTTTTTTAAATATTGACTATTATTAATAGATAAAAAATATATTACTATTTTTAAACTAAAAGGAATTTACACTATTATGTGTAAATACTAAATAGTAAATACTTATTAATTTGGTAGTTTAGTTAGTTAAGTAGTAACAGTAAGTTCAAATTTACAGTGCTTAAAAATTATCAATAAAAATAACATAATTTTTTTCTTATCTAACATCAAAGGTATAGTTTAGTTGAATTATCATATTTTGTGGTAACATAGTAAAATTCTGCACAATATTCAACACGAACACCATCTATTCGGAACATGGTGTTAGTGGAATACCACCTTAAGACTTAAAAGGTACTTTATATCTCATAGAAAAATTATATTTTTATTCATTACCATCATTATTTAAAATTTGAGAATGTTATGTATATAGTTTAATTATTTATCAATTTGTTAACCTTCAATGTCATATTTAATTATGATAGTATAACAATGTACTAATGCATGATACATATCGAAGACTTAATAGTATGTACATTGTACCTATTATTGTATTTTTGTTTTTTCTCTGAGTGAAAAATTTCTTTCATTCATGACCTGTAATTCTTACAGTACCTACTATACCTACTATAAATCTTTTACGTTTTGGCCGAAAAAGGTGCTAAATAATAAAATATGCCACTACACATACAATAATCATATTTAATTATATCGGTATTTGGTATGTGAATATAGAATGCTTAATCCAGTTTAATATTCTGTGTGGTAATGTTAGTACATTTATTTATTACCTTTACATTATACAATATATATTTTTATACCACTAGATATTCGTGAATATAATCCATAAAGTAGGTACTTAAGTATGTAAAAAATAAAATAAAAACAAACTTATATAATGAATTATAAGCAGGGCTCAAGTGGCAATATCGATTACAATAAAAACAATATTACAATACAAATAATATTAATGAAAAGTAGTCAAATTTATACAATTTCTATTTCGTTTGAGTTTATACGTTTTATATACAGCTTAAAATGTCTTAAACTAAGAAAATCAACTATATTGATTTTGAGAATCCTACATAAGTGTATATCAATAGTCAATAGGAATAGAATGTTTTGCACCAAATTGTTTGTAAAATTTAGGAACTTTTAATTTTTTTGTATCTAGTACATTATTCATGGTTGATGGAAGATATAGTATCATCATTGTCGACCTGGGATTTAAAGGGCCCAGGAAGCAAATTATTCAAAGGGCCTCTCAAAAATACCAAATCTGAAATGGTACTTAAATTATTATTTTAAGCATATAAAAGTAAACTATACAATATTAACAATACTATAAGATTGAAAAAAGAAAAATTAATTAAAAATCCTATTTGTAATGATTAAATGACATAATGAAACATTAAAAGTCGATTTCCCAACATTTTGATATTTTGATTTTTGTCACTATTGTTTCAGGGGTGTGAATTATTTTTAAGTTTTCAATTACAGTTCACAATAATATAAGACTTAATTTTTACAAATTGTTCCATACGATCTATAGACAATTTTCCTGCAGAGTACAAGTTAAGTAAAGTATATATTGATTTGACTCATCTGAGTTATGATTTAAATTTAAGAAGTTATATGTTTATAAAAATGAGTACAGTTTGCTTGATATTAATTGTAAAATAATATTAAATGATAGTTGGGGAACCTATCGAGCGAAGTGTGCCACATTTTTATACTTATAAGGACGGTTATTGTAAGATCTAACCAAACAAATATTAAAATGCCAGCTCTTGCCTCTGTAAATGTACATTTTTAAATGCTTTAAATGCAAAGAAAATGTGACGTATGATTATAGGAATTATTAACTCAGCTAAGAGAAACATATTATCAGGATCCTTGTATTAAAATATCTTCTATGTTTTTATTTAAAAATTGAAATGTAATAATACATACCTACATTGATAAAATAAGTAAATGTCCTTATATATCACAAAAATAGTAATCTTACTATACAAATTACAATCATATACCAATTCTAGAAAATTCTAATTTAAAAAACCGCTCAAAAATGCACACCTCAACAAAAAACTAACTTGGTATTCAAAATTATTGTTTTCCTTAAAGTTAATGTAGGTACTTTTCTTTATACACCAACTAAATAAACGCATTATAGTAAAATCTTTACATTTATTGCTCAACGCAGAAGTAAAACATGAAAATCTATCGTCTTATTATCAATAAAAAATAATCTCTTAAAGAGAAATGAAGTAACTTCAATTTTTGAAATAATTCAAAACAAATATTATATTACTTAGCAATACACAAGTTTACAGCTGATTATAATAGTTATGTTAATGTGAATGATTATTTGAACATTTTATAAGTAATGAATATTTATCTGTTAATTAATTTCCTTGACATTTCTTTTTGTGGTGCATTGAATTGTAATTGCTTGACTGTCAACTCCAGTATTCTTCTTTTTATAGCTGTAAATATTTAATTCATACAATATCAATTTTTGGATACTAATAATTTAGATATCTTATATTTTGTGGATGTTTAATGTCTTAGTAAAAACATACATTTAATTTGGATCGAAAAAGTTTTAACTATGTGAAAAAAATATTAACAAGTTTAAATGAAAAGCAAAAATATTAAATTTTACTAATATTAAAAATTATAAATATTAATTGGGTATAATATGTATACCTTTACGGGCAATTCGATTGTTTGCTCCATTTCTTTATCACACGGCGATTTATCATAAGGTACCAATATATGTTTTAGTGGTCCAAGAGTAGCTAAAAAATATTCAATTACATTAAAATAATCAATATAGTATGAGTATAATGTAGTTTTTACAGTTTTACACTAAAATGTTCACATACATTTTGGCATCTGTAAGAAATCAAAGAAGTCCTGTAGATGTCCCTTATCACGTTTGTCAAAATAGTATAGTTCAATACTTTTAAGCAATCCTCCACAATAGTTTAATCTTAATCCACGTATGTCCCTTCCAGTAATCTCGTAAGAGGTCACCGATGAATGGAAAGCTATGATGCCGATCCATAATAAAATAACTGCTTTTAAACAATTCCTGAAATACACACGTATATTCATAAATATTCTTTATTACTCACTGGATAATAATTTAAAGGGTGGCATCCGAATGGTAGATCCAATTATTTATTAAAAACATATCAATGGCCCTGTCAACTTTTTACTCGACATGATTATTTCTGATTTGAAATTAAACTGACAGAATTTATTATGTCAAACTGATTGGCGAGTGGAAGAAAGGAAGTTAACATCCTATAAACCAGGGCGCCCTGACGTAACCCGTCAGAGGGATGTTTCCGCGTCACCCAAAGGCGTGAAGGAGCCGCCCTCGCGACATATGGCCAAAGGTGTAAAAACCCCCGAGGGAATGGTCTTATAACTCCCCGTCACACAGTGGTTAGTAATCCTATAAATATTATTAAGGTACTTACATCGTTTTCTTTAAAAATGTCGATTCTGTGCCAATTTTGTACAATCTTTAAAAATATAATAGATCAACGTTTTTGAATAACCTTTCTGAAATAGTATGGCGTCTGATGTCTGACGTGAGAACAGCTATGTGTGGTCGTTACAAAAACAATCTACATGGCGTCCTACCTCTCGACACACACACACACACACACACACACACACACACACACACACACACACACACACACACACACACACGTTGAATGACAGTGGTACCATCATAACATGCCCCCCTTTTTTTTAAAAATAATTATTGACAGAATAATATATTGACACAAAATGACAAACTAAAAATATAATAACATTGGATATCTGATATGAGAACAGCTATGTGTGGTTGTTACAAAAACAATATATATGGCGTCCTAGCTCTCGACGCACACACACAAACGTTGAAGGACAGTGGTACCATAACAATGTCAGTTGATGCATCTCAATTTTCAGTTGGAGAAGTCATTTTCAGAATGACAAGCCTTGTGCCTACTCTTCACAAACCCCCACTTCTGCATTGTGTTTCTGCACAACATAACCACTACCAGATGGTTTAAATTTTGATTTCGGAATTTGGTTAGTTCTGTATCTAGGTATTAAATAATAATTAAGACTTAAGAATTTCACTAAGTTCGTAGGTATTATAAGAAGTAAAACGATTTTCAAATAAATTCAACCTCCTTAATCAAACCAACTTAAACCATCAATTTTGAACTAAAAAAAATTCTTGTTAAAATATAATAAACACATGTTTATTACTAGGATTCAGTTTGAGTGTAAAAGGCTTTTTAAAATAATAATAATCAAGAAATAATTTTTAGAAGTTGTTTTCAAAATCGCCGTGAAAAAAAAAGAAAAATTAAGGAAAAACGGGAATTTGTACACAAAGTCAGGTTTTTAGTATAACTCTAAAACAAATGACCGTAGGTAGGTACATGGAATTTAACTGATTGTTTATATATTATAACACCATTTTCTATACACCATAACATTTTCAAAATATTTTTACTTATTTTCAGCTATTTACAGACATTTTCAAACATCAATAAAATTTTATTTTTTGAGAAAAAATCTTGAAAATTTGACAAAAGGCTCCTAATATATTGTTTCAGTACAAAATATTGGCCGAAAAAAATTTGCAAAAACACGATGTGGGGGGGGGGGTCTGGGAAAACGTACGTGAAAATTATGTCCGACCTTATCATCTAAGACTTTGACCGAAATGTTTCATAACATGTGGTTATTTGTTGATAACCTGATAATTGATAACGCTTGTCACTTCATACTTCATAACTTTTATATGACAGTTAAAACTTAAAAAGCTTATAATCTAAGACCGTGTTTAAAAGTTAAATTATATTAAAATACATAATATCTAATTAATTCAATATTTCAATTATGTTGTTTTTATAAATCATGGTAGTTAGTGCGTTTGAATTTTTGTTTACTATTTCTTATCGTTTGGAAATGTTTGCATTCGTTTTAAACTGACATCAGAAGATGTAATTTGGTATATTTAACTAAAGGCGGTATTCCACTAACACCGTGTTCCGTGTTGGCTGTGTAAACCGTGTGATATCCAATGATTGGATAGTTAATTTTATAACCGTAGTTTGTATACCATGATATTCCACGTTACCACTTGTTTCCATAAAGTTTAATTATTTCAACTTTTCACCTTGTGGTTATTGTTGGTATAATATCTAATATAATTTTTCGTTTTATTTATTTATAATTTTTATTATCTTATATTGTTAATAATTATTAATTAATGTTAATAATTAATAGTACAATTTATTATTGTAGTAAAGTTATAGCTTATAATAGTTGTTGTATTATAATTTAATATTTATCATGGCTGTCGTTGAAAGTAGTTATTGAAAAGTATTTTTATAATTTATTTAAAAATTAAAATGTTTACGTTTTTATAATATTTATTTGGTTTAAAAAGGGAAAAATATGTGTTACTTGTAAAAACTTCATTTCGAATTCGGTTAAAAGCCACACATGTCAACGAAGTAAGTATTTACTTATATATTATCAATAATAAAATACACGTATAAAAAATAATAATAATATGTTATATTGTATAGGTAGTGTAAAGTATACAACAGTACCAAACATTACATGCCCAGATTCATAGAATAATAATAATATAAAATATTCTAAGCTGTAAACTTTAAGTTTATTTATTTTGTTATTATTATAATCTGTTTATTTAATATGTTATGGAATATGAACTATGGCACTATGCATTGATTCAACTATAAATAATATTTTTTAAATGTATTTTTTAAGATGTCCAATCAAGTTCCTTTGAATGTAATATACTTAGAAAATTGTATACTGAAATAGAACTTTTAACTAATCTAATTATACATTTTTCATATTTACTTTGCTTACAATGTATTTAGTTCATAGACATTTTTTTTTTGTTTTTAAGATAACTTAAAAGTTAAACAAAGTTAATTTTTTTTTTATATTTTTTTTTTTTTATTTCTTATGCTTAACATTTATTTTCTTATTAGTACTAGCTTAAAATTAGGTTTATTTTTTGTATTCACTGCTTTAAATTGATCTTATACCTTATACTAACTTAAATTAAGTTAATCATTTTACATTTTTTTTTTTTTTTTACTTTTTTTTTTACATATTTTGTTTTCAAGCTTATGCTGACTTAAATAAGTTAGAAAAAATTTTACACATTCTTTGTACTTGACTTGCTTTAACATTTTTTTTTTATATCTTATACTAACTTAAATTAGGTTAATCATTTTACATTTTTTTTTTTTTAACTTTTTTTTACATTTGTTTTCAAGCTTATGCTGACTTAAAATTAGGTTTTAGTGCTTAGGTAAGTAACTTAAGGTATGTTATTTGTATTTGCTATTATTATTCTGTAACTCTTGTACAATAGTTATATAATAGTTATATAGGTAGTCTTAATAATTCGTGATTTTTTTTTTTTTTTTAAAGTTATGTTAGTAAAACAAAACATTTATTTGGGGTTTTTATTATTAGTCCTGTAGGAGGTTGATAGTATGATTGAGTCTCCCATAAGATTTGGTATTAATATTTTTTTGTTTTCATAATATATAGTTTGTATACTTGTCAGGGTAGTATTTTTATTGTTAATTGGTTTATTTTACAAGTGTTGTGTGATTTGTGAATTAAAGATTAATGTTTTTTGTATTTTTAAGAGTGTTGGTTTGTTTGACCTTTTATTATTTATTTTTTTTGTTTGTATATCAATTGGTTTGGTAGGGTATTTTCTTAATTCTTAATTTCTTTTTGTATGATTTTCGATCGAAGTTATTTGTATTTTGTTTATTTTAATCGTTGTGTTTTTACCATCGTTTATAGTATCTTTAAGTTTTATATTGTGTATCAATGAATCGAGTGTCTGTATTTCTTGTAAGTGAATTTTATTATATTGTTGGGAATTTTATTGGACATTTTTGTTTTAACGGTATACAATCCACGATTCCTATCGTCGAGGACGTTTTCTCCTGGTTTGAATATAGGACATATATTATTGGCTTGATTTTTAGGTTGTACCATGAGTTTTATTTTTATTATTGTCATTAAAAAATGTATGAATGTTATTTATTATGTTAATGTGTTCTTTTGATTTCCAATTGTGTGTTATTTTTTGTTCATCTTTATAGTATATATGTATTTTAATGTTAGTATTTTGAAATTCGGAGTATATTAATTGTCTTATTATAGACCAATTTAATTTGTCTATTCGTGAAACTAAGGTGCAGGGTATTGCAATTTTTGAAATATTTAGTTTTGTAGCTTCAAGTTTTAGATTATGAATGGTTGTCAATGGTTTTATTTGATGCGACCGATTTCTACAAGCGACAGTCTGGCCGTTGTTTATTATTCTGTAAAATTTTAGTTTATTATAAGGGTGTGTGAGCATATCATTACAACTGTATAACTGTTCTAAACGGTTTGTTCGAGAGGATGCTTTACATTTTTGTAATGAGTCCGGCCCTTTGGCTGCCCATTATCTAAATCATTGTTTAGGTTAACATAGTCACCTGGCACAGTTAAATTTTTAATTTTCAACTACCTAGGACTTTAGTTTACTAAGGTATAGGCGTTTGTATTTATGGGCGGGCTACTAGGTTAATGCTTAATGGTCTATAATGTAAACTAGTATAGTAGGTACCCTGTATTATGTTTGGGACTTGTATAGGCAAACACATCGTTCACATTCTTATCAATGTGTGGCTAGGTTAATAATAATTAGGGAACGGACTTTATTGTAATGGAAAAATCAAAATATTTACATAAATATGTAATTATTTTTATAAAAATATGTAAAAAAAATTAAAAATATGTATATCAAAAAAATGTATTAGTAGGTATTGAAAATTACAAAAAAAAATATTTTATAAATTAAAGTATTACAAACGATGTAGGTATATAAAACTTGTATTATTCCGGAACAAAGCAATGAGAAACAGCATATTGTTGAAGGTTTGCAAATGAAAAATTGCGACGGTTTGGTCGGAGAATACTCTTGTATTGACTAAAAGAGCGTTCTGCGTCAACAGATGTGATAGGGGCGTAATTCATGTTCACTATATCAGAAGGAGTGAATTCAATGTCCAGAGATCCTTGTTGATTTTTACCAATTAAAATATCTCTGATTAATACTTTGAAATCCAGAATTTTTTTTAATGATATTGGCAAATTTGTTTTTGACTATTTCTCCCATGTGCCTTTGAGTTTTTTCTAATTTATCTGCAGATTTTTCTACAATGCTAATACTTTCTATCAAAGACATGTTTTTAGTTTCCAATTGTTTTATTGTCTGAATCAAAAAACAAAAATTTGCAGAAATGTATGTCAAGTTGTTTTTTAAATTTATATCTTGCATCAGTAAATTGGCTTTTTTAATAGCTGCGGCCGATTCAGTATCGAAATTTGAAATAACATTTTTTATTTTGTCAAAAATTACGGTTTAAATGCATAGAAACTACGAATGCTACTAAAGGCGATTGTCGAGTAGTGTACCTACATACTGGACAATGTAGGTACCACTTCCTTATTTTATATTTATATCGTCAGACATTTCCAAGAAGTACTGAACTAGTTCTAATCTATATAATGGCATGCCAAGTGCCGGAAATAAGTACGTAAATGCCATTTAGATAACGATAATATTTGGTGGTCGTCAATTTTGTTAATTTAGAAGAAACAGATAATGTTTAAAGTCATCAAAAATTAAAAATCACTAAAATAAGTACTAAAATATGTAAAAATACATAATTTATACCAAAATATGTAAAAATATGTAAAATAAATTTGGGTTTATTTTAATTAGAATGATCTAAATCGTATACATTTTTTATCAGAGTTAAAATATCTCATTCCAATAAAAATATGTATTTACAATAAAATCCGTTACCTAATAATAATTATTACTTATTAGTGGCTAGTTTTAGACTTTTTAGTTTACACAGTATACAGACATTTTGTAATGTCACTCACGTCGACGCTTCATATAGTTCAAACACGGAACGCACGTAAGTAAATAGTTGTCTGAGGTCTCTAAAATTTTAAACATTTGCTTAAAGTAAAATGTTCACTGTAGTACCGTGTCCATACCAACGCTGGTACTAATGATACACGGTGTTCTCTATATAAAAGTTTGGTATTCAAACTATTAAAAACGGGTAAATGGCGACGCTTTGCTCTACAGTTAAAAATAGAAGCATTCCAACATATTTATTATCTCTGTACACCATAAGTTATGTAATCTACTTATCGTGTACAGAGACAAACACATTTTTTTTAAATAAAATACATAACATTGCAAAATCAATACATTCATCGCTTTAGTCAGCATTTAAAATGAAAGTATTAGAAAATGTAAAATCCTAATAAATACCTTCAAATTTGTCTTAATATTTTTAAAACTATTTATATTTATTTATAAGTAAACAAATTATTGCTAATATTATATTCCTGGGGAACGGAGTTGCCAAGCAGAACTAAGGCCTAGGTTAAATTTGATAAATTTTGTTAAAATTCGAACTTTAAATCCTTATAAGAAATTTGTGACTATGTATTTTTAATATTTTTCAACTGCTATTGAAACAATATATCCGGAGCCTTGCATTAAATTTTCACGCTTTTTTACCCAACAAATAAAATTTTATTTATATATACATATAGAAAAAAAAACTAAAAAAATTGAAAACTGCAGACAATGTCCGTAAACCACTCAAAAAGAGTCAAAATATTTTCAAAATTTTATGGAGTATATAAAAATTTAATTTAATTTAAAAGAAAAACTTATTAATAATCTTGTATTATTATTTCAAATCTTAGATCTTAGAATTTTTTTCAAATGTTGTCCATTGTTTTTCAGTTAGAAATTCATAAAAGTTTTTCTTTACATAGACAACATAAGAAATTGTAATAGAATGTTCCCAAAAAGTTTTTCTATCAAAAAGAAAAAGTTCAAAGCAAAGTCACGCTATGAATAGCCATGAGATATTTTCCATTATTATTATTATTAATTTTTTTTAACTTAAAATTTGATTACTTATACAAGTGTGCTTAGCGGATCGCAACAACATTTTACACAAATTTCTCACTTCAGTGACCAAGAAAAAAACAAATGTATTATAATAATTATAGATATTAGAAAGAGACAGCGTTTTTGCAATACCTACATCTAATAACACTGGATAAACGGAAAATATACAATAAGGTTGCGGGTCAAGAACTTTTCACGGACATAATTTTAAAATAAATGTTTATAAACTATAAGTCAATAAATTATAAAACAATTATTAAATAAATATGAATTAGAAATTTTAAATTATAACAACGGAGTTTATAACTGCTAAATTTCAATTAGGAAATAAAAAAATTATCTTCTGGCAAGTACCTATATATATTTTAATTTTTAAACAGTCGTCGATAATTTTCTCAAGAGCTATTTAGATATTCTATTAACTTAAAAGAATCATTTGTTCTAATTTAAATTTTCAAAAGTGTAAATTGAAAATAGAAAATATTTCACTATAAGACCAATATAATTGTATCACTCAATTGTTGCTTAGATTATAATTAATTAAATATACATAAATTGTAATTTGATTATATTTTGAACAACACGCTGAGTCACAGAGTTTCAAATAAATTGTCTGCATTATGATTATCTAATATTCAAGTACATGACTACATGAGTAATGTTTGTACAAAGCTTAATGTAACAAATTAATTGATTTCAAGTATGTATCCGATTACAAATGTACTTAGGTACTAATTGATAAGCTGTCTAAAAAAATCACTTCACACGATTTCATAATGTTTAAGATGTATAATTAAATTTCTTAGTATACCAGTCACCAGATACATATACTAGTTAGTCAATTAGAATTTAGTATAAATACTTGTGAAAAATTGTAAAAATGTCATTTTACATTCTTATTGTATTGAAATAACACATTGCATTAAAGACTTATTACAATATGAATATCTCGCTGAAATATCTTAACCTGCTGGTAAGTCAATTATGATTTATATAATAATATGTGTTTATATTTTATACTATTATAATATGCAGGTTGCGTTCTTACTTCTTTGGTGTTCTGAATCTACTATTGAAGCGACACAAATAATTAAATCAGGCCAAAACAGTGATGTTTACATCAAACAACAGGTACCTACTATATTATTATAATATTTGACTATATTTTGAAAGCACGCTAATTTTCAAAGCTAGGCAAGTTAAGTAGTTTAAGTTAATTTATCCCAAAAAAGTAAATAATATAAGTAATATATGATATAATAATTAGTAATAATATGGTAGTTTCAATTCATTTTTACTTCAAAAATTGTGTTAATTAACTAAATTATAAATTAGAATAATAGTATATATATATTTATATTATTTAGGTAGATACTATTGTTCTTAACTTTTGAGTCAATACCATAGATATTAAACCTATGGATACAGCATTGTTCAAAAATCTATAACTATTAAAACAACTGAAATTTTTGTTAACAGCAATATCAATACATCCCTTTTCACTAATGTTGTAATATTAGTTTCTTTATGAGAAGTTTCTGTGCGAGTGAGAACCATAGTTTATCTTTCAGTTATAATGGCTTAAAAGTGTATGTGTAGTGAAAATAGTAATGCCATATCCTAATGTGTAATATTAGCAGTAAATACTGAATACATATACGTACTTACCGAAGAACGGAGGTGTTTAAGTATAATTAATAAATAATAGGCAATAGTTCAAGATAAATTGTGTTATGTAACAAAAAAATTCAATCCAATTTTCGTTGAATTTAAAATTGAAATGTATATAAATAAAAATTGTGCAATTGAATTTTTTAAATTTCTCGGTATCTGCAACTAACGAGGAACGATCTATTAAATGTTCAAGTATTTAATATTAATTGTTTTATATATTTATTAAAACAATTTGCAAATTTTCACGATTTTGAAGATTTTTGTCAAAACTTGAATTTCATGTGCTTATAAAAATAAATTATACCTGTGTATTTTTGACATTTTTAAAATGTTCATATACAAATTATTGAGAATATGGAACTTATTGTTCATAACGTTTTTATCAATATTTATAGAAAAAAACTAGATAAATAAAAACTTTCAATTGCCAATAAGTATAATATTATATTGCTCAAATTTAGTCTAAATGTATTTTCAACTCCATTAAAAATTATAATTTAAGTAAAATTGGAATTTTAGATGTTTCTGAAACTAATATTTTTGAAGATGTCAAGTCTCTATAAATATTTATTTTTTAAGTATAACAAAAACATAATTTACTATTTTAATTTTAGAAATTTAAAAATTCTCGTTTTTCCATCAATAATTTTTGTGTTACTTTATTATTTTGAAAATACTATAAATTAATATCCAAAATGTACATACCATCTTTAGTTTTCTATCAAAAATCTCTATCAAAATTCAAGATCGAAGCATTTTTTCTAATATAAATTGTGTGAATATACACAATACAACACTCAATTTTAAAATGAATACGTTCATTGCTCCGTTTGGAATCTGAAATATTACTTCTTGAATAAATCCAATGGTTTTAAGCAATGTATAGTAATTTTTAATATTTTATAGGTATTTTAAAATAAAAATAATAAAATAATAATAATAATAATAATAATAATAATAATATTATATTTTATATTTTATAATATTAAGCACCTTTTAAATTTACTAGTTGTTATTTTACAGTCCACATATTATTTTATTAAATATATACCTACCTATATTTTTTATGTATTTATTTAATTTTTCTATGTTAACTTTATACAAGGACCCATCAGGAGTATTTGCTTCATTTTGGCGAAGACATAATAGAACTACAACACCTAATCCAAATTCTACTACTGAACAATGGAATACTACAACCACTATTTCCACTCAATCAACAACACTTTATCAGAATACGACAACTGAAAGGCGGAATACAACTACTGATTTATATAAATCAAAAAACTTAAAAGCAGCAACCCAACAATGGAATACAACTACTGCTGCTCATGAATCAACATCATATCATCCAAAGTCAACTTCTGAACAATGGAATACAACTGCTGTTTCTCCTGCATCAACATCATATCATCCACACTCAACTTCTGAACAATGGAATACAACTACCGCTACTCATGAATCAACATCATATCATCCAAAGTCAACTTCTGAACAATGGAATACAACTACTGTTCCTCCTGTATCAACTCAGGGAACAACTCGTCATCATCATCATTTTCGAAGGAGAACAACAAAATCACAATAAGATTGATGGAGATTTCTCATTAATATAATAATTGATTCATAATACAGATATCATTTTTTTTGTAGATTATATACAGTATACAAATATACCGACTGTCGTAGTGTAGTGTATAAAAATTCCCAAAAATACTTAACTTCTAAATTATATCATTAATACGATTAATTTCCTTAATTATAATCTACTTTGTTTTTAGCATTCTCATTTGTGTAAGGCCAGCTACAATGCTACATGGCTTGTTTTATATTATATTTTGTGTTAAAGTTTTAAATTATGATCTTGTCACTGATACTATTTGAATAAAAATGAATTATTATGATTACAACACAATTTATTAATTAGTACATTAATCCCTGGCTTACAATAATATTGATACATTGTTAAATGTAACCATAGTTGGTAGGTAACATAATTGTAAAGTCATTATAAAATAGTACAAGTGTAATGTGTAGTAAAAAATTTATGAACAAAAGGGTAAAAACTAGAAAAAAAAATACTTGCATCCCTACACTAAAAAAAAACTATAATTTAAATATTTTTTTCTGGCTACGGCACTGACAGAGAGAGTTTTTAGGTAAAATGATCTACTTATCTAACTGCAAGAGAAACGATTCACAGGCATATAATTAATATTTCACATATTATAAAAGTAATATTAAGAGGATGTCAGCGCACTATTTGTTTTCTCTCTCTGACCCATGCGCAACATAGACAAAACACATTTGCGCAGAATCATTTTTTTCTGTTTTTAAGTAATCTTAGAATAAAATCACCCACTACAAAAAAGATAGAGAATAATATTTTATTAGAGACATATCAATTTTATATTTTATTGTTATTTGACTTTGTATTCGAGTTTCAAAATAAACAAAAAAATGTTGCAAATTTAAATGATGTTTAAATTGTTTTGAAACAATATTTAGAGAAATCGATAAGTCATTCCCTCAAAAATATTATTCTCTATCTTTTTTGTAGTGGGTGATTTTATTCTAAGATTACTTAAAAACAATTCTGCGCAAATGCGTTTTGTCTATGTTGCGCGTGGGCCAGAGAGAGAAAACAAATAAGTGTGCTGACATCCTCTTAAGATCCATAACTTATTTTTGTCTGGTCATAAACAATTTATTTCATTTATACCTTTATCCTTAATAACTAAGAAATAATAAATGCCTTTATCGTTTTGTCTATATTTTAGATTCTGAGAGGAGCTGAATGTATTAATTTTATAACTATCTGTTTATTTATTTTTTTGTGTCTGATGTGTACCTGATAAGTAGGTAGTCGAAATAATGGTTCAATTTTCAACTTCAGTATCTTGCGTGATGGGAAAGTGAATCTAGTTGTTACTTGGGGAGGCCAAAGTTTAAGATTCCCAGTAGTTTTCAAAAATTCTAAGAAAAACTGAAATTTTTACGCATAATCGGTTTTCGACCAAATCGATTTTGGTTTTTGGTGTAACTCTAAGACAATTGACCGTATAACATGCAATGTTCACTGAATGTTTATATTATCATTTTCGATACACCATAAAACATTTTGACTTGTTTTGAGCTGTTTACAGACATTTTCAGTTTCCAATTTGTTTAGTTTTTTTTTCTTTAAAATCAATCAAATTTTATTCATTAGGTCAAAAAGTTTGAAAATGTAATACAAGATTAAATCAGTGAAAAAAATATTTAGCTTCATTGTCTTAACATCTTGACTTTTATGGACTTCCAAAACCAGTGGCGCCGATGTCACTTTCATATGGTATTGTATATACTTCTATGTCTCTTTAGTACCCACCTTAGATCATGATCTAAGGTACTCACAGTCCACAGGCCAAAAGTCACAACCATGTACCAGTGTACCACCCACCTAAATTAAGTATTGCATCCGCAATACTTACCTAAACATAGGGTTTGGCGCCACTGTCCAAAAAACAAAAGTATAAGACGTGTATAACAATAACTTTCTACTGTATAGAATCGTTTTAGGTTTTATTGATTTAATTTTGTACACAAAAACGTTATCGTTAACCTTCGAACTATATATGTATCAGTATACAATATAATATACATAATTATTATTATATTATACGATGATCGCCACCATACGACGATAACGTAGGTCATAGATACCGACCATTTTATTTTTCCACACTAATAAAAGTTATAAAATACATTAGTATTAGTGCGTTCTAATTCAACATCTTACTTGTGTGAGCTTGGATTTTTGACATTGAGAAATATCAAGACAAAGAAACGAGAAAGGCTGACAAATATAAAAGAGGAAATGAGAGTAACAATATCCTACATACGATCGGATATTGAAAATATCTCATACAAAGTATACTAATTCAAATTTTTAAATTTTTTTTAAACTTTCTTTATTATTTTAGTGACTAAAACTAACATGTATACAAACTGTTTTATGCTATACATGGATTGTTTAATAAATCAAAAAATGTATATATTACTATTTTATTTTACGGCTGTGTTCTGCGAAAACCTTGTAAAATGTTAAGTGTTCCGTTATTTGAAAAAGGTTATTGTTATTTTGGTCTGGTGTTGGTGTGTCCGTGATGGGAGAGGGGTAAGTTAGTATGTAGATACCAGTGCTTACACTCACTGGGCGCATCATGTTTTGGTTAATAGCATTATTTTTTATTTTTGAATGTAGAACATTTTTGGGTACGTAAACATATAACACGCTGGGTACATACGCTCAATTGCCAATTACGATAGGTTATCGCGAAAAAAAAGAAACAATAAAGTATCTTTTTAAGATATTATGGTTTATGAAATTAACGAAATGTTTCAACATTTCAATGTCCAGTTCCGATTTGGATTTATAATCAGCAATATCTTTGTAAGAAGATTTTATTTTTTGTAATTATGGACGTGAACATTTTTTTTTATTTAATACATGTGTCAGCTTATCTCATGCTTTTACAAGTTTTGAAAAATTATACAATTTTACAAAAGACAATGTTGTGTTAAATGTGCAGAGTTGTAGTTGGTTAGATATAGATAGTTTTAAATAATTTAATGAGAAAAGGAAAAGAGATAAGATATATTAATAGATGATAGGTGTACTTAATAATGCATAAATTTTAATTAGAATTGTTTGGTCGATAAGACTGATGAGAGAAGGGTGATAAGGGAACTAATTAGTGAGTGTAAATTTGATATAAAATTTGAGAGAATGTCAGTGATTTTCTATTCCGTGGGTGAATTTTGCTTTTTGGTGAACTCACAACTGCCCAAAATCAGAGCATCTAAGTCATTCTGACTTCAGGTAATTTAGGAAAAGTAGGTATGTATATAGCAAGACAAAAAATATTTCCTAAAATACCAAAATCTTTATTCGAAGCAAAAGCTATGATTTTTCAAAATAAAAAAGATTTTGTTTCAAATAATGAACTATTTTGTTTCATTGATTCGAAAAATTGTATACCTATTTTTATAAATGATACTAACATGTAACTTTTAAATAGTTCAAAGCATGTTTTTGCTAATGAAACTTATTCGTATGTACCAAAATATTTTTTTTAAATGTATACAATATATGTTTATTTGAATGGATTTTATGTGTCAATTATATTTGTTTTTATGGACACCAAAACACAAAAATTGTGTACAAATGTTTAGTTGATAATAAAAGAGTTATATTTTAAATTTCATGGAAAACAATTGCAATTGAAAATGATACATTTAGACTTTGAAAAAGCGGCTCACAATGCAGTATTGCAAGTTTTTGAAAATTGTCAAGTAGTAGGTTATCATTTTCACTTAAGTTCTGGTTTTGGATTCTTGGTATTAAAAATAATAAAGAATTGAATAACCACTATGCTGAAAAACAGTTGTGTATGAAGTTTTTTCAGTCCAAGATTTTACATTCTAATGAGGTGATCGATGGAATTTTTTCTCTCACGGCCAACGCGCCTACACCTTAAACATTTTACAGAATATATTTTAGACACAATTATTGATGAAAATAGTATATTCAGACCTCTTTTTTAAGCAGGTGAGCTATATCTGAATCCTAAGACAACAAACAGACCTGAAGCTTTTCATAGAGATTTTAGAACAGAAAAATATATACTTGCCATCCTAATTGTTTTGCAAAAATAAATATTTTAATAGAACTTAAAGAAGAATCATACTTAAAAATAGGTAGGTAGCATTAAACATAATGTGCAAAACAAAAAAAGAAAAGAAGACATAGATATTAACATAAGTACTAAGCAAATTTTGAGGAATACAAAGTCGATAAAGATGACGCAAAATATTTGTCCCTTATTGTTCCGATATGTAACGTCAAAAACATTATATAATTGTAATATATTGACATTACTGATATAAGTAATAACTATCAAAAACAAAGTATAAATAATAAATAATAACAGTATAATAGTATATATATAATAAATAATAACTTCAAAACTATGATAAGTAATTAAATAATATAAAATAAGAATTTTTAGGAGACTACCTCCTCGTGGTGTCTCCTGAATAACATACATAATATAAAACTTTAAAGATATAATGTGATACGACCATAAGTAACACAGATATTATATTACAATATTTAAAAAAATAACTTTCTATTTTTAAGCACTTCATTATTTGACTAAAATGTTTCATCTTACGTTAATATCAAACATGAAAATATCTAATGTATTACAAGAGATATAGATAATGTGACTTACAAATAATTGTTTACTTGTTTCTCAAGTGATGCGATGAAAACAAACATGAATTCAACTCTTGTATTCTTCTTATATAATTAGTTGTACACGTTCTCAGGGGTATCATCATCTCGGGCTCTGGAATAGTAATATAATTTTAAATCATTAGTATCACCTCGTCAGTAAGAATAAAAAGAATCAATATTATGAAACTTTCAATATATTTTCAGTAAAATATTAACAAATACAAATGTGTTGATTTAAAATAACAGATAAATCATTAATTATTAGTCAAAAGTATAATATTATATCAAATGATATAGCAGAAACATCAATAACAATAGTTTAAACAAAAAGATGAAAATTAACAGAATCTAAATTATTATTAACGAGAATGGCCAATATAAGTATTACATTGGTAAAACATATAAATTCAGAGAAAAATATTGTTATGATTATTTAGAAAAATACATAACATGTAGGCAATGAAGATTTACATGATAAGAACTGGATGTTAACTAAGTGTTTAGTGAACTCAATTTAATTATAAGATAAAACACAAGTATTGAGTAGGACTTTACGAAATTGTAATATTATGTAAATTAAAATTTAATATTTTCTTAGGAACATTAATTGAGATATAATACAAAAAACAAAACATACATAATATAAAACTTTAAAGATATAATGTGATACGACCATAAGTAACAGAGATATTATATTACAATATTTAAAAAAATAACTTTTTATTTTTAAGCGCTTCATTATTTGACTAAAATGTTTCATCTTACGTTAATATCAAACATGAAAATATCTAATGTATTACAAGAGATATAGATAATGTCACTTACAAATAATTGTTTACTTGTTTCTCAAGTGATGCGATGAAAACAAACATGAATTCAGCTCTTGTATTCTTCTTATATAATTAGTTGTACACGTTCTCAGGGGTATCATCATCTCGGGCTCTGGAATAGTAATATAATTTTAAATCATTAGTATCGCCTCGTCAGTAAGAATAGAAAGAATCAATATTATGAAACTTTCAATATATTTTCAGTAAAATATTAACAAATACAAATGTGTTGATTTAAAATAACAGATAAATCATTAATTATTAGTCAGCAGTATATATCAATTGATACCTATAACAGAAACATCTATACAAACCTATATTAATTAAACAAGTTGATTTGAAGAAAAATATTGTGATGATTATTTATTGGTAAACTTTTATTAAATTAAGGCAATGAAGATTTACAAAAATTTACTAGGCGTTTAAAACGTTTTTAGTGAACTGGTATATAAGCAGTATCTAAATTATAATATTGTATGGCCTTTACAAGTACTACATTAATTAAACAAATAATGTCTTCCATTGATGTAGAGAAAAAACAAATTGCTTAATAAATAACAACTTGTACACCAATGACCAAGTCAACTAGGTATTACTTGAGTACAACTCGATTGATATTTGATTTGATACTTTTAATACTGTACTGTAATCCTACTTAGTGTTAATGTATATGAAATAAACTTACTTTAAGAGTTATATAATACTGTTGAATGTTGATCAATAAACTTACAGTTAAACATGGGCACATTCTTTATGAACAAAACAAATTACTGTTGATAAATTATTACCGTAATTTGATAACAACTGAATTGATAATATATTACGATAATATGATATGGATGACTGTTCCACTGTAGATAGATTTTCCTAGCTAGTGAGTAGGTACCACGGACTTTTTGAGCTGTTTACGGACATAATATGTTCAACTTTTATAGCTAAGGATTGAAAATTTAAAACAAGGCTCCACGTAAATAGGTTATATTTAAATTACTTTATTCACAAAAATATCATCAAATATACTTGGTAATATCATAGGCTGACTGACCGTTTTCGCTCAGAATCGTTTTTCTTATACAATGATATTATATCATTGAATTCAAATTTTACACCATCCATTACAGTAACCCACTTGTAACCTACTGTACAGCAGAGCGACATCCACTTACCCACCTTTTATTCAACTTAATATTACAAGAAATATTATTTAACCAATTCCATTGAAAGCACGTAGCCTGTGATTTTCTATATCGATTGATACCTCACTCTAACGATTTAGTCCATTTATTAGACCTGTAGCCTTTAATAAAGAATACCAAAATATTAACATATATTAAATGGGAATGTATAGGTTTTTGTATATATAAACGGTCGTGGGCTTCGCGTCCTTTTTTTTACTTAGCTAATATGTGAATATTTTTACTTGTCTCCCCTCCTAACCATGTCGCTGTAGCGGGTAGAACACGATTGCGTACGTTTGTCCTTTTTGACAACACGATTGCGTATGTTTGAAGATGGGTAGCAAATATCTTTAAGAAAAAAAAAATAAACACTAATGCGTATGAAATCGTATGCAACGTTGACAAATTTATTAATTTTACAATATACCAAATAAATATCCAGTAAATGTAGACTTTTATAATAATCAATATAAAAGTTAGTTAGTAATTATTATAGGTGTACATAAGTCGTATATGTGTGTGTATGCGACTGAGTGATGTGATTATGTGAAGCTGCTCTGGACTCTTTTATTTAATAATTAGATCATATTTTGTATATTGTAAAAGGTTACGATTCATGACTGTTATAAGAGTGGTTTATGTCTATATACATTGTGAATATAATATAATATAATTATAATATAGTATAATATGCATTCACAGAGTCATGGCTCTCAACAATATGTTATGATGTTGAGTTGGTTTATGAGCTTGTAACTTAAGAGTTGAAAGACAATGTTTAAATTTGTTAAATTATAGATTTGTTAAACAACTTATAATAGTTATGTGTAAATATGTTACATATTTTCTTTGTTTCGTATAACAAACAAACTTTTAAAAATGTTCATTTGGAATTTGACGACTATAAACTTTTTGATATAATAAACATTTTATTTTTATTTTTCATGGAAATGAAATATTTCAAGGAAATAAATTTCATGGAATTTTAAAACTCTAACAATAAGCGTAGGTAATAAAAGCTAAATGATTATTAAAAAAGCAATGTATTTATAAATTATTTTTAGTGTAATGATATTGTGGTACCTATATACTAGTATGAAAATTGGCAACAACGCTAAATAGTTCGTTCGCAATCGTGTAGTTGAAAATCAGGTAAAATCGTAGCTTAAAAGGTGTCACCAAAAACAATCGTACGCAATCGTGTTTTACCCGCTGTAGCATGCCCCTGTACTGTAGACTGTAGTACAAACTTCTGTGGTTTAATATTTGATTCTGAGCGGACTGATGAATGTATTGTGATTATTACAATGATGTGTGTTTTTTTCTGTCTGTCATCAACATTTGTAGAAGTAAAAATGTTCTGATTTTTTACATCATCATCTTTTCTAATAGAAAATGTAATCTAGTTATGGTACTATCGAGAGGCTTTAAAATATAAATTAGTTTTAGAAAGCGTCAAGAAAAAAAAGGTGGATAAGTGGATGTCGCTCTGCTGTACAGTAGGTTACAAGTGGGTCACTGTAATGGATGGTGTTAAATTTGAATTCAATGATATAATATCATTGTATAAGAAAAACGATTCTGAGCGAAAACGGTCAGTCAGCCTATGATTTTACCAAGTATATTTGATGATATTATTGTGAATAAAGTAATTTATATATAACCTATTTACTCGGAGCCTTGTTTTAAATTTTCAATCTTTAGCCATAAAAGTTAAACATTTTATACATTTTTAACCAGAAAATAATTAATAAATTATAAATTTGATAAATGTTGTCAAAATTTGAACTTTAAATGCTTATAAAAAAAAATTGTGCATATGTATTTTTAATATTTTTCAACTGCTATTAGAACGATATATCAGGAGCCTTATATTAAATTTTCACGCTTTTTTACCCAACAAATAAAAATTTATTGATATTTATAGAAAAAAAAACTAAAAAAATTGAAAACTGACAATGTCCGTAGACAGCTCAAAAAGAGTCAAAATATTTTCAACATTTTATGGTGTATAGAAAATGCTAATATAAACATTCAGTGAAATTTTCAAGTATCTACAGTCATTCGTTTTTTAATTACAATAAAATAAGAAAATTGTTACATGAGAAATCGAGTAAATATCAAATGTTGTAAAAATATAAATTTCAGACGCTCATAAAAATTTAAATTAAGTTTCTTCTAGACATTTTTTTTTTGATAAAGGTAGACAAACTTATGAGTAATCTTATATTACATTTTCAAATCTTAGATTTAAAAAGAAAAATTTTTATGAATTCTCATCAAAATAATTTGCTATTTTTCGTGATTTTTCCGTATTTTGTCAAAATTTGAACTTTAAACGTGTATAAAAAAAAACTGTGACTAAGGATTTTTAATTTTTTTCATCTGCCTTTGAAACAATAACCTAGGAGCCTTCTATTAAATTTTCAAGCTTTTTTACCCAACAAATAAAATTTTATTGATATTTATAGAAAAAAAATTTAAAAAAACTGAAAACTGACAATGTCCGTAAACAGTTCAAAAAAAGTCAAATTATTTTCAAAATTGTATTGTGTATAGAAAATGCAAATATAAACAACCAGTGAAAATTTCATGCATCTACGGTCATTTGTTTTAGAGTTACACCAATAACCAAAATCGATTTTGTTAAAAATCGATTTTGCGTAAAAATTCCCGTTTTTCCTTAATTTTTCTTTTGTTTTTCACATCGCTTTTGAAAACTACTGGGAAATTAAAATTTTGACCTCCCCAATGCACCAACGATATTCACTTTCCCATCGAACAAGATACTGAAGTCGAAAATCGAAGCATTATTTCGACTACTTATCGTGTACACAGACACAAAAATAAAAAAATAAAAAAAAAAAAATAAAAAAAAAAACACACATCATTGTAAAATCAATACATTCATCGTTTCACTCAGAATCTAAAAATGTTAATTTTTAAGCAAAAAAAAAAAAAATGTTTGAAAAAAAAGATTATTTTGGTGTTACTCAAAAACTGTAGTAACCCATGAAATGTTGATCAAATTTTTACATTAGAATTTTCCATAAATGGTAAAATGGTCAAAATATTTTGACGCTTTTTGCTCGAATTTTTTTAATCTTTTAAAATTATTGTCGTTAAAAACTTTTTAAGTCAGTAAAAATGGTTGAAAATGTAATGCAAGTTTTCTTATATAGTTAAATGTTTATTTAATGAAAATTCAAAAATATTTATGATACGTAGCCATGATTATTTTTTTTATACATTTGAAGTTCAAATTTTAACAAAATTCATCAACATTTCGAGAATTTTAAAATTATTTTAAGTTGGAAATTTATAAAAGTTTCTCTTTTGATAGCTAATATAAGAAATTTTAATTGAAGATTCCCACAAAATTTTCTATATGAACGTTTGAATTAAAAATGTTTATAATATTGGATTTTTACTGGTAAATTAACTAAATTTATCTATTGATTTTTGACATTTTGTTGTTATTCAAAAACGAATTATCGGAGACATTTGAGAATTTCACCAAATGTTAAAATTACCGTTTTTCATACATGGTTAAATTTTCTAGCTATATTGACTTTTTTTACTATGATTTATTATTGAATTCAATTGACAAATTTAACACATCAATTACAACAACATGCTTGACAATTACCGTACAGCAGAGTGGTACCCACTGGTCCCCCTTTTTAAAATCGTGTATTTAGATATTATAGCTGCTGCCTGCAGAAAGTTTTATACATTTAATAAATCGATTTTGGTTTCCAAGGCACCCCATAATGCGTGTTTATAGAAGGGACATACCTATCACTTATTACTTTAGCATAATACTTGTAATGGGAAAAGTAAACATTTATAATTCGATGATCAATACTTATTTAGTGTTTCAGGCCCGTTTATAGTTGATACACGAGCACGTTAATTCGTTGGTGATCACAAGAATTGGTCATTTAAATTATGTAGTTTAGCGAATTGTTGTAGTCGTGCGTGATATAATTTTATATTATCAGTTTTGGTGTACATTATCATTATTATTGTAATATGTATTCGGTGTAATTATTCGTAAGAAATCAAAATGAAAAAAACTCGTTTGAAAATGAACAAATGCCATGTAAAAAACTCGGAAAAGTGTACGGATGAGATTTCTATGGATGGCCTACACCCTCCGCTGTTCTGTAGTCATACGTGGACTAAATGTGTTCCGATCAGTGTAAAATTATATTTTATTAACGATACAAAACTATAATTGTTGAATGACAGTCTTTTGATATTTATTTATTTTTTATAATACCTATATTATAGCATCGAATTCATCTGATGCATCCGTCGATGTCCATTGGACGCAATTATAGACTAGCACTCGAAAAGACTTTACGAAAAATCAACAAGTCACGGGAAAAGACCATGAGTTGTAAAATATTAGACGAAGATCTTCATTTACTAAATCGTCCACGCCAAAAAGTCGAATCCGAACCACAAAAGATGAATACCACAAATGATTACAAATGTACCGGCGTCGTGCCTTTAGCGGTAAACCAATATATTTTATATATATATATAATATTATTATTTATTATACAGTATAGGTCACACTATAAAATCACAATATAATAGACATTAAGCGTAATGATCCGTCTCATTCTATCTGGCTTATACTATAGCCAATAGGTGCCATTGAATTATATTTGTTATTTTTACAGGATTTGTTGTCCGGAAAATATTACAGGGATATAGCAGATCTGAGGAAACAAAAAATGATTGCAAATAAAATAAAATATGAAAAAGCTATGATTAAACCAGAATTACCTTCAAAGTAATTACCTATATAACTACCTATACCTACTGCTAAGTACCTAATTTCATTTTAGATCCAATACAATTTTAGTATTTTACAATGATTTGTTGTTTTATTTTCGATCTTCACCTTTTGAGGCAGTAAAAAACTTTTCAATTTGTATTATAATTTTGTTTTATTTTAAAGCTTTTTTACTGTGCGCTATCAAGTATCAACTAACATATATAATCAAACCAGAAATGTACAAATTATTTTTTATTAAATTATAAAAAGTTAAAAAAATTACCATTTTTGAAAAGAAATCGAGTAGGTATTACTCAAAATAACGCTGTAATTACTACAGTTTTATTTTATTATTCTACAGAATAATACTTAGAATACCTTAAGAATTTCCCCCCTACATTTATAAGTACATTGTACATGCCTCATCTAAGTCACGTTTAACAGCAGTATCGTTCGGAAATTATGGAAGGTATGAAAACAATATTTAGTATTCTAGGTATTAATCTGTAGTGTAAAATAATAAAATTAAAATTAAAGCTGTAGTAAATACGGCGTTATTTGCAGTTTTACGAGATTTCCTTTTAAAAATGCCAATATTTTTTACTTTTTATAGTTAAGTGAAAATAATTTGTAGGTACATTTCTGGTTAGGTTATGTATGTAGTCAGCCCGATAAAATAAAAATAAACTTACGATAATAAGTTGAAAATTTTTGAAAAAACATCAGCAAAAGGGTGGTAGGTTTAGTTTTGTTTAAAAAAAGTTAAATTTGATTTATTTTCATAACTAAAAACATAAAAAAAAGTTAGATCCACCCTTTAAAGGGGTTTTTTTCATGACGTAATGTATACTATCATATACGCCGGCCGATCACTTCTTCACTGGACACATATTATATAGGCTGACAGACCGTCTTCGCTCAGAACTGTTTTCCGTGGCTCTTCAATGATTTTATATCATTGAATTCAAATTTAACACATCCATTACAGTGACTCCTCTAAACACATATTGCACAGTACCTATAGGTATATAGAGTTACCTACTTGCCCATTTTAAATTTTAATCTTTTTTATGCACGTTTACATGATATTTTATTTTCCCTTGTCAGTTATATTGGTTCATCGATACAAGCTTGTACTGCAATGAGTCCGGACAAACAGCTTAATATACTGAAAGATATGTGGCGAAAAGAGAAAAACGTCGAAATCATCATAAGTAAAGAAGACAACGAAACAATAGCATACTATTTGAACGAAGTGAGATGATATTTTTAAATTGTTTTCCTGAGTATCAATAAGTTCTATAATTTTCCCTAGTTTTGTTCTATCAAAGGATTTGGCTCTGTCATATGAAACCCGACGAAAATAGGTTTAATTAACAACATTGATAAGATTCAAAAACGATTTCTAAGTACGGTTATAATTTATAAATTAAGTTTATCGGGTCAACCAAATAACCAATACAGAAAGAATATGAAAAGAATTCTGATATAGAAAGAAAATGCAATAACATGTTTTTATTATCATGGAGAAATTACATTGAAATCTTGTTTCTATTCAAAATACTAAACGGTAAAAAAAGTATGCCAGAATACCACAAATAAACACTTGTTCTACTAAAAAATTTTATGTCGATAATTACTGCAAACTGTTTATTAAGATTTAGAAATACCATTGATTATACATAGTATAATAGATACTATTATTGAGTATATAATATTGTATACTATATTAAATACTATACTCAATTATACTATATAATATAATCAATGGTAAAACACATATGAAATATAAATATTAATTTCCTAAGATGTTTATATTATTGAATGAATTGTCTATAGTATCATTGTTAGTATTTATAACTAAAACTGCACTGCTTCCCCTCGGGCGTTGGCAATTAAAATAAATAACAAATAAATATTTTACATCTGGGGAATATATTTTATAGATTAATCATAAAAAAGTTTTTAATTTGTATAATAATGAATTTTTAAATAATGAATCAAATATTCAAATGTTGAACATAATATTTTTATATTGTTTTGTTTTTTCCCACTTAACTTAATTATTCTATTTTGTTTACCAGGGTATAACTAGTGATTATTATAATCCGTTTCCAGAACAAGTGTTGGCCAATATAAAGAAGAATCGTGTAAAACCGAATCTGTTAAAAAAGTAAGCTTATACCAAACTTATAGATAACTATTAATTGCACAAATAATATAAAATAATATTATTTATTTTTAAAAACGAATTACCTAATATTTGTTTTAAAAAGAACCATACATTTTTTCCTGATATAGGTGTATAAGTGCAATTATTGTACTTAAGTAGGTACTCAGTATTTAGTTTATAAATATAACATATGTTTAAGTATTTTTTTTTTTAAAGAGTATGTAAGAATATGTACCTATTATAAATTGTTATATAATAAATTAATAACTATAGTAGGTTATATAGAATCTTTACTCAAAGGTATTTACAATACTACAGTCTACAATGTTTATAATTAAACACTTCGTAAAAATGCTTTGATTTTCAACTTCTGTATCTTGTTCGATGGGAAAGTGATTCTAGCTAGTTAGTGCATTGGGCAGATTAAAAGTAAAAAATTCCCAATAGTTTTCAAAAGCGCCGTGAAAAAAAAAATTAAGGAAAAACAGGAATTTTTAACCAAAATCAGTTTTAGACTAAATCGATTTTGGTTGTTGGTGTAACTCTGAAACAAATGACCGTTGATATTATCATTTTTTATACACCATTACATTTTAAAAATATTTTGACTTGTTTTGAGCTGTTTATGGACACTTTTAGTTCCAATTTGTTTAGTTTTTTTTCTTTAAATGTCAATACAATTTTATTCGTTTGGTCAAAATGCTTGAAAATGTAATACAAGGGTCCTGATATATTGTTACAATAGCAGTTAAAATATTAACACTATATATGCATAATTTTATTTATGAGCATTTAAAGTTCGAATTTTGACAAAATGTATCAAATTTAAAATTAAAAAAGCAGGTAAGTGGATGTCGCTCTGCTGCAGTACAGCATTAAGTTTAAGTTACAAGTGGGTCAATGTATAATGGATATTGGATTGTATTAAACTGAATTTAATGATATAATATCATTGTAAAAGAAAAACGATTCTAAGCGGAGATGGTTTGTCAGTCAGGATATTTTATATTATTATTATTTATTATAGCCTGCAAGTTGAATTAATATTATAATATTATGATTGTTAATTCGTTGCTACGCTATAAACAAAGAGTTAGAAATTAAAATCTCGTTTTTAGCGGATTTTTGTAAATTTTTGGGTAATTTTTCGAGTGGCATTCAGTAACTATTGAGAAAATCGAAAAATGACTCCTCTAAAGTACCATCTTGATCAATTTTGCTAAAAGATAAGATACTATATTATGTTGAAATCAAAAAACTTCTTCTGATAGAAATTTTGTGTACAGGATAAAAAAAAAATAAAGACTGTCGTAAAACCACTAGCTTCCTAGCGTCTGAATTCTAAAATGATTTTGTAGGTAGTTAAAAAATGTTCAACTTTTATAGATTAAGATTTGAAATTTAAATTAAGGTTCCACATAATTAGTTTATTCTGTAACTAAAAAAATATAAAAACGAGGTTTTTTGTAGTTATTTTATGTTTAAATTTGGACAAAATTACATATTAAATAATCAAGTTCGTTACATTTTTCAAATATATTGTTAAATATGAGGTTCCTCATAAGGTGTTATAAAAGCAGTTAAAAAATACATATTGCTAAGATTTTTTTTATACGCTTTTAAGGTTTCAATGAAGGTATTAACTATTAAACCTACGACAAATATGAAATATTCAAGGATATAAATGTTTAACTTAAAAATATTAAATCATTAAAATATTTGATAAATATTTTGATTAGGTATCATTTTTTGATGACATTTTTGGAAAGCGATGTACGTCAAAATTATGATACTGCTTGCAAAAAAATAATCCTTGATTATATATTAATCGATCCAGATGAATTAAAAAGAATTGGAATAACAAATTACTATAGATCAGATTATTCTTCAATGCAAATTAGAGGCCCGATTCCATGGCATCAAACAGCAATTATTCAAAGAGAACATTTAAGGCATAATTTATATATTTTCAGTGAATCTATTTTAATGTTGAATAGTGTATGGAAAAAGTAAGCAAGTTGGATGAATTTTTTATCTAAACATTATATTGTTATTATATTTTTTTTTCAAAGGTATTCCAAAGGTTATATTTTTCCTATAAAAAATTTAAAAAAAGTTGGGATACCTATAAAACCAAGTTCTTTACAAGAGCTTTTAGATAAATCGTGTGAAAAATTTCGACACAAATTAGTAAAAGAGTATGACATTTCACTTATAACCTAGTTTCTAAAATAATATAGATTTTAAAAATATTTTTAATGTAAGACGTTTTCTTAATTAATTGTTGTGATTTGAAAATAAACAAATAGTATAGTTAATAAATATTCTTTGAGCTCATTGAGAATTTCTTTAATATATAGGTAATCCTATAATGGGCATTTCTGTAGATGGTTTCAGGATTGATTAAAACTAAATTTCTTTTAGTGTTCTATCGTCTATATTGTGTAATATTTCGACTAGATATTCATCAAATGCTTAAAATTATTTGCGTATACTTAGATAAACTTTAAAATGATTACCTACCTACGATAATAAATTGAAAACAAATTGTATTTTTTGTTCCTGAAAATCTGTATAATATCTGCATTATACTTACTATAAAATATAAATTGTGTGTATATACAATAATAAAAAAAATATACTGATAATTTGAGCGTCTTACATTAAAAAAAATCAATCTATATCTTTACATCAGATAAATATATCCTTAATGCTTAAATGTATACAATATATATAATTTGTAATTCATAAAGGTGGATTGTAGAATGTGCCGAGTTATTTCTGAAAACAAAAGATAATTACCAAGATTTATTACCAACGCACAGCATAAAAGCATCAAAGTATCAAATTCAAAAGTTTTTTGACTGTGTTGCAGCTACTATGTCCAGGCAGTTGAGACAAATTGTTTTTAAGTCTTTGAAACATTTCATGAAGGAAATACTTAAATATAAGGTTGGGCCGGTTGGGTATAGTATTTTGAAAAAACAATTTTATATGCTAATTAAATGTCATGTAACCATAATAATAATATGTAAATACCTAGTTAAATGTGTAAAATTAGTGTTTAAACTTTAAGTTTGTTAATACCTATATGGCTATATTATATACTATAATAGGTATACAGTTATAACAATATGTTTTAAAACTTTTTTTTTAGAACGGAAATGTAATAGATTCTGAATTTAAAGATAACATGTTCATAAGTTTACCGTTTTTTGTTCTTCGAGCAGTTCCTAACCCTAATTCAATTCAAATATCATTTAAACCTACACGTGAAGAATGTTTAAATCTTTTATTGTCAATCCCACGAAAAATAATTAAAACAGTAGAAGATATTCCAAGAATCGAACAACTGTTAATAAAAAGTAATATAATATAACTATTAAATACTTACTATCAGTAAAATCTATTATGTATAAAGTAAAAATATATATATAATTTATTTAAAAAATGTACCTAGAATTTAAAGGCGATTCTACAATGGTGTTAAAAAATATTCATGAATCTGAGGAGGAAATTCAAAAAATGTTGTTTGAAGTTGGTAAGATTTTAGAAAACAATTTTCCAGGCCCAGAAACTTACATAACATATTATGAAACCTACTACTATTTGATAAATGGCACAGAAACTGAAGCATTAAATACAATTTTTGCAAGTGACCCATTTCCATTATTAAGTGTATGTAAAATATAATTTGAAGAATAAATAGATTAATATTTAATATAATATTAATTATCATACTACCTATATCTTTCAGGAATTTAATGAATGGGTCATTAAGTATGTAACTATAAATGAAGATATTCTTAAACTTAGAGATCGAGTGGAATTGAATTTAATGAAATTAGATGTATCTGAGGTTAATACAAATTTAAAAAATATAGTTAAGAGTTTAAAGAACAGAATTCTCGAATATTTTATGAATTTAACACAGCAAAATATTTCTGGGTAAACAATTATATGCTTGAATACTAAATTATAATATAATATATCATATTATATTATTAGTATATATGATAATAATATACCTACAAATAATGACAACAGTAATAAATAATAATCATAGGTAAAATATTTTTTTTTTCAGAATAAATAGTGCATTTGAGGTAATGTCTACCAAGTCCTCAGAAATGCCTGATACAACTGAAGATTTAGTAGAGCTAAGTAATTATGTAACATTGTGCAGAGATTCTACTTTATCGAAAATGAAAGATCAACTGAGGACTGTCGGAGATTACATAATGTTTCTTTTTGAATACACTGAATTTAACAGTAATAATAGAATATTAAATTTTCTTCCATGATATTTTATTTTAAAACCACTAAACGTTATTAGTTGATGATATTCATTTGCAATCCCGAGTATTTCGATGGCCTCAAGAGATTGAACAATTTTTAGATTTAGCTACTAGTAGAGTTATTCAAAAGAAAGGAGTAGTTGAAGGCCAGTTGAAATCTAAAAAAACAGAATTTGAATTCGAGTATGTTAAAATTGTTAAAAATTAGTTCATTATTGAATGTTTCAAATTTTATACATGTATAGTCTTAAAAATCATTTCAAATTGCTGGACAATTTAAAGAAAAAAGACCCACCGATATTGACTAATGATGAAATCATAGCAGCTACCGAAGAAGTTGAACGTCTTACTAATTTTCTTAAAGAAGATATTGCTGCTGCAAAGGTATATATTATAAATTAAATGTAGGTATAGGTATTATATATATTAATATATTATACACAATTAAACAAAATATAATTATAATTTAATTTAACTAAATTAAAATAAATTGTGAACTAAGACAGTGTTTTATTTTATTAAACAATGTCTTAATTTTATGAACTATGTCTATATTATATTATCAACTACTATTGAGCTCAACAATTACCTATGCCAAAAAATAATAATATTATGTACCTTATAGTTATTAGGTAGTTATTAGGATTAAAATAATAATGATGTTAAATAATTTAGAGTATAAATCACACTGAAAAACTTTTGGATGTTGAAGTTACGCCATATACTCAACTTCACTCAATGGTTGCGGCAAGTGAGCAATTTGACCATTTGTGGCACATTGTTCACGATTTCCAGAAATACTATGAAATATGGTTCAATGGTAAAATATACTACTTATAGAGTATATTATGTAAACATTTGTATTAATATATTCCTAATAGAACATCATTTAATAATTATTATAGGACCATTCCACGATCTGAATGCTAAAGAAATAAAGGAAATGGTGGATAATATGTGGGATAACCTATATAAATTAGCTAGAATTCTTCAAGACTATCCTGGATCAAAAAGAGTTGCAGAAATTGTACGTGGTAAAGTAGATAATTTTAAAAAGTATTTACCCGTGTTGGAGACAATTTGTAATCCGGGTATTCACGATAGACATTGGACAGAGGTAATTTAATTAATACTTTATTATTGTAAATAATATATGGATCAATAATAACGAAATACCTATGCACATTAGATTAGCAAAAATGTTGGTGTAGACTTACATCCTAATGATTCATCAACTTTGTCTCAAATGATTGAAATTGGTTTACTGAACTATATTGAAAAACTCGAAGAAATTAGTGTTATTGCATCTAGAGAATATTCGCTTGAACAAAATCTTCGAAAAATGAAAGAAGAATGGTTAACTATTGAGTTTGAGTGTACCCCATACCGAGATAGTGGGGTTAGCATATTAACAGCGTTAGATGATATTCAGGTTATGTTAGATGATCACATACTGAAAGCTCAAACAATGCATGGATCGGTTTATATAAAACCTTTTGAAGAAGAAATGGATACATGGGAAAAAAAATTAATTTTGATGCAAGAAATTTTAGATTTATGGATTTCTGTAAGTATGACAATTGAAATATGTACATTAAATCAACATAATTATTTATTTTCGTATTAATTGTTCAGCTGCATAGGTACCCCAATGGTTATCTAAAAAAGTATTATTTATAACGTTTTATTGTTATAATTATATACCTATGATAAATATATAAATATATTTTACTAAGGTCAATGAAAGGTAAATTTAATCGTTCCCAATTCTCAACCTATATTGTGAATCAAATTGACATTAATAATATTTATTTGTTTAAATTATATTTAAAAATATGTACAATTGTTATTATTTTAATAGTTTATTCTTAGATCAGGCTATTAATTCACTTTGAATATTTATTGTTAATTGATAATAGGGTTATTAAAATAGGTATATTTTTACATTTTCAGTGAGTAAATTTTAATATTTTATTATACTTTTTTAAAAACCCAAAACGTAGAAAAGGAATACTGGGTACCTAGGTAGTGAAAGTATTTTGATAAAATATGTTAATAACATAAAATAAATATATTTTAACATTATTAAAAGTTAAACTTTTAGATTTATATAATTCCTATTTTTGCTTATTGAATACTTATTAAGGAATAAAGATGATGAATAATGTTTTATTAAATCGTTTAAAAACATAAATAATATTGAAATATTGTATGTAGGTGCAAGGGATTTGGATGTATTTAGGTCCAATATTTAGTTCAGAAGATATAAATCGTCAGATGCCCGAAGAAGCTAGAAATTTTAGAGCCGTAGATGCTATTTGGCGTCAAATTATGATTAACACTGTTAAAAATCGTAAAGTTCTCGAAGCTACAGATTATCCAAATATGTTGGCATTACTAAAAAAGTGCAGTGTTATGTTTGAGCAGATACAGAAAGGCTTGAACGAGTATTTAGAGAAAAAACGTCTTTTCTTTCCACGGTAAAATATACTTAATACTTATTAATTATGATATTGACGTGAAATTTACATTGACATTCAATAAAATTTTCAGATTTTTTTTTTTGTCTAACGACGAACTTCTTGAAATTTTGTCTGAAACCAAAGACCCATTACGGGTGCAACCACATCTTAAAAAATGTTTCGAAGGCATAGATAAATTAAACTTTACAAAAAGCATAGAAATTGTGGGAATGATATCAGCTGATGGTGAAGTAGTACCCTTTAATGGAATAATTTATCCGGCTGACGCTAAGGTATGGATTAATACGTCCTTAATAGTTGAAAATACATTTTTGGCTTCTAAATCTTTATTATTAATTTTATGCCACAGGGTTTGGTGGAAAAATGGTTGATTCAGGTTGAAATTTTAATGATGCAGTCAATAAGCGAAATTATTAACAATGCAGTAAAAGAATACGCAAATATTAAACGCGACGAATGGGTACTTAAGTGGCCGGGTATGGTTGTTTTATGTGCTGCAACAATAAATTGGACTGCTGAAGTAGAAACCGCTATTGAAAAAAAATCACTTCCTGTTAGAGAAGTTTCTTAAACTAAAAATAACCTTTAGACGTTAATAATTTAAGTTATCTATTTTTAGGCCCATCTACAGAAAAGTAATACACAAATAGAAAATTTGGTAAATTTAATGCGTGGCGCATTAAACATAGGTGAAAGGGCAACGGTGTGTGCTTTGATAGTTATAGATGTTCACGGTAATTATTTTAACATAGTATTTATCATTTGTGCATATTAAGACCTGACAAATGAAAAAACTTGTATTCTAATAAATATTTTTAAATTTTTTTATTTATTTAATTTTTTAACTCGTGTGTTACTCGATTAATATAATATTATTTTTATATTTTAATATTAAAAAAAAAAAATTAATTGAATTAATTGAATCAATTTTTTTTTAAATCTCAATATAGTCAATTTGTAAATTTGGATATTTTAGAAAACTGTTGACTGTAAAAAAATTTATCCAAATCAAGTGATTTATTTTTCATGATTTTTAAAAATTCAAAATTTTTGTGAAGTAAAACTCATTAATTTGAAAAATAATTACTTTTAAAAAAAAAATATTTAGATTTTAACAAATGTCTATTTAAAAATTCTCATAAAATATTTTTAAAACCTTTATACTTTTTAAATTTAAAATGTTTTTTACTAGGTACTGGATTAACTTTACTTAACAAAAATATAATGAGATATTAAACAATTTTTAAAAATTAAACTGCATGACTTAAATAAATGTTTTTATCAACATTTTTATAAAAACAAGATTTACAAAATGGTTAATTTAATTTTTTCAAAAAAAAAATTTAATCAGATTTAAATTTTTATATTTCAGTATTAAAAAATAAAAATAAAAAATGTTACAATATATACGTTACACGTCTGTAAGTTATATGAAAAAAAAAAATCAAAAATTTTAAAATAGATTAAAAGTTATTTCATTTGCAGGTCTCCCTGTTACAACCTGTAAACTAAATAGTAAATAGTGCCTTATTTAATAGAAAATGTTTAATAATATGTTTAATATTTTAAGCACGTGACGTTGTTAAAAATCTTATATCTCTAAAAATAAGTAATATTCGAGATTTCAATTGGATTAGTCAACTTAGGTATTATAATAAAGATTCTAAAACTACTGTGTCGATGATAACCACTACTCTAGACTACGGTAATGAATATTTAGGCAACACATCAAGATTAGTAATTACTCCGTTGACAGATCGATGTTACAGGTAAAATAATAACTTGACATAAAATGTTCATATTATTTTTAAAAATTGTTTTTAATTAAAAGAACACTCATGGGTGCATTAAAATTACACCTCAGTGGAGCTTCTGAAGGTCCAGCTGGAACTGGAAAAACCGAAACCACAAAAGATTTAGCCAAAGCAATAGCCAAACAATGTATAGTATTTAATTGTTCAGAAGGACTTGATTTTAAAGCTACAGGCAAATTTTTCATGGTTTGTTTTATAACATTTATAAGGCAATATAAGACATTATATTAATATTATTAAATTTTAAATGTGTGATCACTTTTACATGTATTGATAGGACGTCATACCCGCATGTGTAGTTTCCGATTTTTTTAAATTAAAATATTCCCAGTAATATTTTCAGACCATTTTGAATTTTTGCCATATGATAAAATTTTCAAAATACCTATTTGAACTATTTACAGGCATAAGAAATTTTAGATTTTTTTTTTAGTTTTTTAAAGTTTGTGGGTACAATTATTTGCTCGGTGAAAAAAACTTAAACATTTAATACAAGGTCCTTCGTAAGTTTTCTACCATACTTTTTTCATTTAATTTTATGTAATAATATATTTTTTATTTAATTTTTTTTTTTTTAACGTTTATTTGCATTAGGCCGCCATATTTAATATAATTTGTGAAAGGTTTGTAGACTTGTAGTGTTTAGTCCGTTTTTTGAAGAGTCGAAGAGCCTAACTAGACAGCTAAACAAAAACAATTAACGTATGCCGCAATCATTATCTAAACGAAAAATAATTTGTATAATAATTGAGATAAATTGACAATTCTAAAACCAAGTATTGAAGTACTTCATACTAGTTTCAATATTTCCATGATATCGATATGCAGGGTGGATGAATGAAAAATATCATTTCAATTTCTACGTTAAACCCATCTTATTCAGGGTACTATGATGTACCTATTTCAAAATGTATTTTCCTTGCAGGGCTCGAATAATATTTCCTTTAATTAATTATTATTTAATGTTTCCATTTTATTCAGGTTTCAATTACAGAATATTAAATTGCTCAGGTTTTACTGTGTTTATATTATTATTGCACGCATTTGAAGTTATTGTAAGTTTTTTGAAATTGTTCACATCACTACTTGTAATCTTCATACTAGGGATTAGCACAATCTGGAGCATGGGCTTGTTTCGACGAATTCAATAGAATTGAACTTGAAGTATTGTCCGTAATTGCTCAGCAAGTGTATATTATACAAACGGCGGTAAAAGCTAAGAAGGACAAATTCATTTTTGAAGGCACAGAGTTAACATTAAATCCTACTTGTGCAGTTTTTATAACTATGATCCCAGGGTATGATTACTTTTTTTTAGGGAATATTAACAACTTATTGAAATTATTAAAATTATACAATTACAGATATGCGGGACGGCAAGAACTACCTGATAATTTGAAAGTATTATTCCGTACAGTCGCTATGATGGTACCAGATTATGCCATGATTGGAGAAATATCACTATACTCTTTGGGTTTTAGTAATGCTAGAAGGTATTTTCATATGTTATTAATGTTTACGTATAATAATAAATTGGATAACTCTATCAAATACCTAACTATATTATAGTTTGGCTGAAAAAATTGTAGACACATATAAATTATGTTCAGAACAATTGTCATCTCAATCACATTACGATTATGGGATGAGGGCAGTAAAATCTGTATTAACATCTATAGAAAATTTAAAATTAAAATATCCAAATAACAACGAAGAGGAAATTGTGTTAAGAGCTATATACGACGTCAATATGCCAAAATTTTCATCTGAGGTTTTACACTATGAACTTACTAACTAACAAATTTAAAAATGATTTAACTTAATAATATTTCTTATTAGGATACACCACTTTTTATTGGTATATATGGAGATTTATTCCCTGGTGTCAAACTCTTAATGCCAGAAAGAGAAGAACTCATAAATAAAATAAACATAAACTTATGTAAACGGAATTTACAAAGTACTCCGTGGTTCATTGATAAAATAATACAAGTATACGAGATGGTGCTGGTTAGACATGGGCTTATGATTGTTGGTGAACCATTTTCTGGAAAAACTTGTGCCTATCAGGTATATTATTTATACATTTGTGTTAATATTTATCGTAAATATTCAAATTATATTTGTGTTTGACGTTTGTAATTTTTAAATCGTATATGCATTCAGGTTATAGCTGAGATGGTCCAGATGACCGTCTAGTGTCTACACTAGAGTCTTGAAATTTAAAAATAATATATACTTACATAACGTAATATGCATACTAATGTATTTTTGACATTTGCAACAATGAAAAGTTATTTACGATGTACAATTTAAAATTAAAAAGTAGATAATGCTCTGCGGTACATCATGCTAATAATGCTGTAATGGATGTTTTAAATTTGAATTCAATGATATAAAATGATTGTACCTACCTGGTTACTTATACGAAAAACGATTCTGAGCGATTCTTTCAGCCTATATTATATAATATTACTAGGTGTATTTTATCATAATTATAATATCATAAAATATACATAGTAATATTAATTAGGCATTAGTAGGTACATTAGGTTAAATTAATTTTTGCCGAAAACTTTGAAAATTTAATTTGGAGTATAATTTATGTATATCTAGATAAGATAGATAATACATAATTTCAAGAAAAATATCTAAATAATGCTTAGATAATTTATAAAAAAAAATTATTATAAATTACATATTAAAAAAACTATTTAAATAAAGGTATAGACACGGTTAACAATTAGGAAAGTTATTTGATATAAATATGATATTATACCATTTATACCACATTATAATATGTAATATAAGTCAATTAATGGGGACATTAATATATTATAAGTATTGTTTATTCTTTAGTTGACCTTAATAAAAATCGAAAAATCTCATGGCTATAAATAGCGTGACTTTCCGGTGAACTTTTTCTATTTAAGAGAGGTAGAAAATCTTGTTGAGAACCTTCTATTAAAATTTCTAATGTTAGCTATGAAAAGAAAACTTTTATAAATTTCTAATTAAAAAAAATTTGAAAAATTTGAAAAAAAATTACTATGGTTATAACTTATAAATAAATAAAAAAAAGTCAAAATAGTTTAAAAATCGTACTATATTTTAGTGATGAGCAAAAGAAAAGGTTATTAACCTCCCACCGTTGGGTAATTCCTGGCTATGCCACTACACCGTTCTATTGTCGATATTGATTTGTAAAGTAACAACAACAACTATAATATAATGTATAATATGTGATTTTTAAAATTAAATATTTTTATTTTTTGATTATCCACGTACAGATGCTCGTTTATGGTATACGTGACATAAATTATTCTGTTGTATTGGTTATTGGCAATACGCGTTATATTGTTGCAGGTGTGAATATGAAACATTTAATTTATATTTATTATCTATTCAAAATGTAGTATATTATGATTAAATATTATGTGTAATACAATTATTTTCAATGCATTTTGCAATGTCATTATATAATAGTGCATCTGACCACTCTAGAATCGGCCATCTCTTGGTATAATTATAATAGATGTGAACTTTTTGTAACTTTTTATAATCTTTATTAGCTATTTATCGGATATACTCAATTGATTATTTTATTTTATTATGACTGTTTAGTGTTTATAGCATTTGCAAATTTTGTATTTTTACAAGACTTAACATTAATAATTATTTTTATTCCTAAAGGTCTTGGCAGAATCGTTGAGTGATTTACAACTCGATCGCAAAGCAATAATGAAAGAATTTAAAACCACGTGTAAAATTATCAATCCTAAATCAATTACAATTGGTCAATTGTATGGATCATTTGATACAGTTTCGCATGAATGGCATGATGGTAAATACTCTTAAGCTATAAATTAGATACATTAAAAAAAAAATAATAATAACAATACCATTTAAATATTTTTTTATTTTAGGAGTATTAGCAATTGTGTTTCGAGAATTTGCTAATAGTGTATCAATGGATCGCAAATGGATTGTATTTGATGGGCCTGTTGATGCGGTATGGGTAGAAAATATGAATACAGTGTTGGACGATAACAGAAAACTTTGCTTAATGTCTGGAGAAATTATACAGGTTTATATAATTTATAAACTACTTTGTTTCTATTATATATTTTATAATTTATGATCAAGGCATCATCCATTTACATTATATTTAAAAAAAAATGTTCGTACAGATGAGTAATAAAATGAACATGGTATTTGAACCTGCCAATTTAGAACAAGCTTCACCTGCCACCGTATCTCGTTGTGGAATGATTCATGTAGAACCAAAGCAGCTTGGTTGGAGATCTTTTTGGTTTTCGTATAAACAAAATCTTTGTTCTAAAATTTTGCCAGACCAAAAAATTATGATGGATGACATAATCGAGTGGTTGGTACCCGCCATATTTGTTTTTATACAAAAACATTGTAGTTTATTTTTAGCTACTTCTGAAAATCATATGTTTAACGTAAGTAGTGAATTTTAATTATTTATGTAATTTAAATTTAAAAAATGTATGATGCATTTTACAGTCGTTTACAAGGTTAATGGATTGTTTGATTAAAGAAGAAACTGGAATTGGATTCACAACCATATGGGTGGGATGTACAATCATTTTTAGTTTGATCTGGAGTCTTGGTTCCTTAATAAAGGGCGATAGCCGAAATAAATTTGATACATTTTTTCGGAAACTTCTTCTTGGAAATAATGACCAATATCATAAACCAAATACTTTTAAGTTGACAAAAATCCACCTTTTTCCAGATATGGGTACAGTTTATGACTATGTTTATGATAAGAAAAATAATGGTTCTTGGGTCCTATGGTCTGAAAAAATAGATTTTAAAAGGATTTCACCAGATGCCAGAGTAAATACATTATTTAATATTTATAATTTATAATTTATGTACATATTTTATAATTTTTTCTATTTTCATTAGAACTTGAATTTAAAACAATAGTTGTATAAGTGACATTGACTTTATTCGTTTTATAGATAAATGATTTAATCATTCAAACTGATGAAACAGCTAAGCAACATTACTTTCTTCAAATATTATTAAAAAATGAAATTCCCTTACTGTTTGTCGGACCTACTGGTACTGGGAAATCAGTTATTGTGCTGGACTACTTAATTAATTTGCCAAAAGAAAAATTTTTAGCTAACGTATTAAACTTCTCAGCGTGGACTGAAGCTAACACTGTACAAGATATTATAATTTCTAAATTGGACAAGTATATCAACTGTTGTAACTTTTATAAGAAAAATATAATAGCTTATAAAATATTAATTGTATAGGCGAAGAAGAGGAGTTTTTGGGCCGTCTGTTGGTAAAAAATGTATGTTGTTTGTAGATGATTTAAGCATGCCATTAACTGAAAAATATGGCGCTCAGCCACCAATAGAATTATTAAGACAATGGATTGATCATGGTCATTGGTATGATCTTCAAACTATGTCAAGAATAGATATGCTCGATATGGTTAGGTTTATTTTAATTTATTATTTGGTATAATCTTTTTTAATATAACTAATATTTATTTAATAATAATTTCTTCAATCTTCAGTTATTTATTGGTGTACTTCAACCTCCTGGTGGTGGTTCAAATCAAGTTACTACTCGTTTCACTAGACATATGAATGCTATTGGTATTGATTCATTCAGCCCAGAAACTATGTCTAAAATATTCTCTCAAATTATAAAATGGCATTTTAACAAAGGATTTTCTGAGCCTATCGCATTGCAAGGAAATGTATAAACTCATAATTTTGTAAAACAAAAATATATATTTTAACTAAAATTAATTTAGAGTGTTGTAGAAGCAATACTGTTTGTTTACAAAGAAGCAGTCTCAACATTTTTACCAACTCCTGCTAAATCTCATTATACTTTCAACTTACGAGATTTTACCAGAGTTATAAAAGGAATATTATTGTTACCAGCATCACGGTGTAAAACTCTTGAAAAAATGTTCAGACTGTGGGTTCATGAGACATGGCGTGTATTTGGTGATAGATTAGTCCACGATGATGACCGTAATAAACTATTTGAAATAATGAAAACAGCATCTTATAGTTGTTTGAGACAACCGATGGACGTTTATCTAAGTGATTTAATGCCAGTCGAGGAGAGCTTTTTAAATACTGATCATTTACGAAACCTATTTTATGGAAATTACATGGATCCGGATATTAATAAGAAAATTTATGATGAAGTTCATAGTGAAAAACAACTAATCCAACGAATGGATTATTATTTGAATGAATACAATACTATGTCTAAAAATCCATTATCAATGGTTATGTTTAAGTTTGCTATTGAACATGTGTCCCGTGTAAGTAGAGTCTTACAACAAGACAACGGTCATTTGTTATTAGTTGGAATAGGCGGTAGTGGAAGACAATCGGCTACAAAGTTGGCCTCATTTATTGCCGGTTATAAAATATTTCAAGTATTATTATATTATATTATATAAAAATATCCGTTTAAATAAAATAATGGAATGTAAATATTTTTATCAGATTGAAATAGGAAGGAATTATGGTAAAAATGAATGGAATGAAGATATGAAAAAAATATTAAGATATGCTGGATGCGATGGAAATCCAATTACATTTTTTTTATCAGACAATCAAATTGCAGATGACAGTTTTGTAGAAGATATAAATATGTTACTTAATACCGGAGACATACCAAATCTTTATCAATCTGATGATAGAGTTGATATTTTAGATAAAGTATCCAATATTGCTCAAACCCTTGTAAGTTATTTTTGTTTATTTTTTCGAAAATATAATGGGCCCGACTGAACAGGTTTGACCAACAACATATAAGTTGCGTATCAATGACATATATTATTTTAAATAATGAGACGAGTATGATACATTTTTGCATCATTAAAAATGATTTTCAATATATATAAATATATAATTTCATTAAGTAAGATGTATTAATATTTAGTTTGAAATTATCTTTCTATTTTTGGTATTTTTTCTTTAAACCTCAAGTTAATTTATTAATGTTTGAAGCTTAACAAATACCTGGGAAAGTTCAGCTCTTTTCTCTTAACCTTTTTTGTTTGCACCTAAGTACAGCACAATCCGTTTCTGCTTGGTTAATTTTTTCTTAGGTCTGATAATTTTTAATATATACTCATATAGATCTAAAGTTTTTATCTATTTACAAAGGCCTAACTGAAAATTAGAATTGTATTATTAACTAGTAACTTATACCACAATTTATAACTCGTTAATTTAAAACAAATTCATTTTTTTATTACAGGGGTTAAACGTTGAAACAACACCACTTGCTTTATACAATTTCTTTATAGAAAGAGTCAAAGAAAACCTTCATCTTACTTTAGCTATGTCACCAATTGGTGATGTGTTCAGAAACCACTTGAGAATGTTTCCTTCACTCATAAACTGTTGTACAATCGACTGGTATAGTATAATTTAATGTACATTGGTATTCCGTATTGGAACGAAATTCAGTTAATGCAAGCTTATTATTATGATTGTTTATTATAGGTTTACAGTTTGGCCTAAAGACGCTCTTGAGAAAGTCGCAGAATATTATTTAAAAGATATGTCTATTCACAGTGATATTGCATCATCTTGTGTAATAATTTGTAAAGAATTTCATACTACAGCTAGAGATGCTTCTTCCAGGTAAATTGTCTCATTTAAGCGTTTTATTAGTAGGTATATAAAACATACAATATAGGTAACCCAATAGTTTTTAAAAATAACATGTAATGACATCTAATTAAAGTCCTTACAAATAGGTATTAAAATTTGATTATTTCTAAGTTATGTTAATTTGATTTATCACCTTGTAACTTATTTGTTATTTATGGTCGAAAATATAATGACTATCTAGTCATATAAACCATAACATTAAATGTTGGAAATAATAATTGAATTATTTTAATATTTCAATTTCTTAATAACAATTGTTTTATAATATTACATTTTAGATTTTATTCAGCGTTAAAAAGGCATAACTATGTTACACCAACTTCCTATTTAGAGTTAATAAAAACATTTAAAAATTTGCATAAAAAGAAGGTAGATCAAATTACAACTTTGCGAAACAGATATGAAACTGGTTTAAAAAAATTAGACTTTGCTGCGGGCCAAGTATCTGTTATGCAAGATCAACTAACAGCTTTAAGACCAAAACTTGTAGAAACTTCATTGGCTACTGAAGCTCTTATGGTTAAAATTGAACAAGATACAGTAAAAGTCGAAGCCAAAAAAGAAGTACTTCATAAAACAAAATAATTTTTTTTATACCTAATATTCTATAATTATTATTTATAATATATCTTAGATAGTGGGCGCCGATGAAGCCCTTGCTAATGATGCTGCAGCAGCATCACAGGCTATCAAAGACGATTGTGAAAGTGATTTAGCTGAAGCCATACCAGCCCTCGAAGCAGCAGTTTCAGCTCTAAATACTCTTAAGCCCGCCGATATTACCGTAGTTAAATCTATGAAAAATCCACCATATGGTGTAAAGTTAGTACTAGAAGCAGTTTGTGTTATGAAAGGAATTAAATCTGAACGTAAACCAGATCCAAGTGGCTCTGGGCGGATGATTGAAGATTTTTGGGGACCATCACAGAAACTAATTTCAGATACTAAATTTTTAGAAAGTTTAAAAACATATGACAAAGATAATATAGATCCTGCAGTCATGAAACATATAAGAGAAAAGTAATTTTTATACATTTTTCTTGTGTACAAAAATAATCACATGATTCATTTTCAGATATATTAATGATCCAGACTTCAATCCAATTAGTATCAAATCAGTTTCTAATGCGTGTGAAGGCCTTTGTAAATGGATACGAGCGTTGGATGTTTATGATAAAGTAATAAAAATTGTCGGACCTAAAAAAGAAAAACTTCAACAAGCGGAAACGGACTACGCTGTACAAATGGAAAAACTTAACGAAAAAAGAGCTGAGCTTTCCGGGGTTTTAAGCAAGCTTCAAACATTGAGAGATGAACTCGCGGAAAAAACGAAAGAGAAAAAAGAATTGGAAGATAATATTGACTTGTGTTCTCAAAAGTTGACCAGAGCTGAACAATTAATTAGTGGTCTTAGCGGAGAAAAATATAAATGGAGCCAAACAGCTCTAGAATTGCAATCAACATTAGATAATGCAATTGGCGATGTATTATTATCTGCAGGCGTTGTTGCCTACCTTGGGGCATTTACTGTTGACTTTAGAAATGTTAGTGTAATTGTAAATTTGTACTTTGAATATATTAGACACTACATCATGTATGTGTGTGCAGTCAGCCCTCCTCTCAACTTTGTCCAAAATGCACCAAACAAATTGTAAATTTAAGTGCTTTATTTGTAAGTAATTGTAAGTTATTTGAGTTTGTTGTCTGGTACGCCTGGTACTCTGGTGTAGATCGGACGGTCGGAGAACGAGAGAGTAGCCGCCGGCGGCCGGTACTCGCTTTGCGTGACTTGCCTTCCCGTCCCGCCTTGGGCCTTTGCGGCACGGTGGGAGAGTCGACAGTGTCGCGATGTCGTAGCTCGTGGTGGTGGTTGACAAAAGTGTAGACCGATCGCTGCGGTACCTGTACATTGTAATGGTTGCCGCTGCGAACGGTGTCAAAGTTAGCCGGGGATCCAGTTTATTTTGGCCATAACTTCAAACTGTCGAGCTTACAAATTCTAAAAGTAACCTCTACAACTTACAATTTGTCCATTGTAATGTTAATAAAGCGGCGATGGAGTTCGTGTGAAGTTGTACCTTCCCTTAATTTTTAAGTTTATTTCGGACTCACCTTAGCTTTGAGGAACTTCCAAATTCCAAAAATCAACTTACTATGGCTTATGGCTTATAAATTAAACTCTACAACTTACAATCCACCTAGTGTAATTTGGATTAAGTTGGATGGGCTACCCGCACAAGTTCAGATTTTATTCTTTAAAATATTTATATAGAAAAACAAAATTAATGTTCAGGTACTTATTGATGATTGGAACCAAAAGTGTTTGGAAATGAGTATTCCATGTTCAAAACAGTTTTCATTAATACATACATTAGGAGAACCATTATTAATTCGAGAATGGAATATATTTGGACTTCCAGCTGATAATTTTTCTGTTGAAAATGGAATCATCGTATTTAGTGGTACGAGATGGCCTCTAATGATTGACCCCCAAGGTCAAGCGAATAAATGGATAAAAACTATGGAAAATTCAAACAATATTTCTGTAGTTAAACTGTCAACTTCTAATTATATGACTTCCATACGATTAGCAATCGAACATGGTTTACCGGTTCTTTTAGAAAATATACTAGAAGACATAGATGCTACACTTGGTATGTTAATATTATATCATATTAAATTTGAAAAATTAAAATACGTCTTAAGAAATTGTGTGACTTTTTATAGACCAAGTACTATTAAGAAATATATATAAGGAAGGCGGAATTGAATACTTGAGATTTGGCGATGATTTGTTGGAATATAATCACTCGTTTAGACTTTACATCACAACACGACTTCGAAATCCTCATTATTTACCAGATACTTCTGTTAAAGTAGGTGTTTTTTCTAACTAAATAAATCAACAATTAATGTCAGAAACTTAAAAGTCTAAAGTCAACATTTTAATATTTTACTTTAATTTTCATAATGTTGGTAAATTTAACAATGGCTAATACAATTATAAATAAGCGGGCTAGTAGTTAACCGCTTTGCTGTACAGTAGGAGTGTACCTCGACATTAAGTAAGTAGGTATTGTACCTACTTAATCTAATGATTCTGAGCGGAGATAGTCTATCAGCCTTATTGGTAGTTATTATATTTATATTACCAATATAATTTTTTTTTTTTTAATGCCCTGAGGCTTTATTATTTAAACGACCCAAAAGTCGTTAAACAATTATATATATATTACATACTAGGTATAAATTATATATACTTTACACGTTGATGGAGTCACTTCCAATGAAGTTGCTCCTGCCTTAATCTAAAATCTTAAAGTAAGTCATATGGTTTCAGACGCTTAAGACATCTGATGTCTTTGGAGTTGTCTAATAATAGGATGGCCAATGGATTGATATGGTGATCTAGCCTCGTCACGTGTTTGCGAGAAAACCTTTGGACTTAGTTTGCTATTGTAGGCATCGTATCACGGTGAATTGAGTTGTTTCTTTCGAACCGGTAGGTTAGGCAGTGAAGGTCTGAAGAACATCGGTTTTGTCATTGTTGTATTACGTCGATTTCAGACTTACTGGCACAGCCCCACAGTTGAATGCCGTAAATCCAGATCGGTTAGGTTAACTACATACAGTAGACGTTTGTTTTCGATGGTTAACTCGGTGTAGGCTCCAACTAACCAATAAAGTTTTCGCATTTTTTCTTTAATTTGAATTTTTTCTGACGGACGTGGTGTTTCCAGCTTAGACGAGAGTTAAGGTGCATTCAAAGATATTTAGCTGAATTTATTTGTGGGACTGGTGGTTCATTTAGTTCTATTTGGATTTTTTTGGTTTTGCGTAACGTATTGTTAACGCGTTCCGATTTATCACCATTGATTTTAATTTTCCAACGTCTCGTCCAGGCAAAGATGTTGTAAATTTACTTCTGTAAGTTATCAGTTGGAGTGAGCTGACTCTTCTGTGCCGACAAAATTGTCGTATCGTCGGCAAACATAGCTAACGTTGTGTTGTCATCGTTTGTTAGATATATCAGCCGTATAGAATAAGTACAGGATAGGTCATAAAACTCTACCTTGTGGTACTCCAGCTGATGTGTCTTTCCATTCGGTGATCACTTCTTCGTGTATGACTCGAAATTGACGGTGAGTGAAGTATGATTCAAGAATTGCACACCAGGTATGTTGCAGCTGATCACGCAGTTTGATGAAGGATCCTTTATGCTAGCTTTTGTCAAAAGCCTGGGCTACGGCAAGGAATACTCCAAAGCAGTACTTTTTTCCTTGAAGAGCTTTACTTATCACATTAATAACTCAATGTACTCGATCGATTTTCGAATGTTTGTTGCGAAATCCAAACTGGTGTTCTGGTATAAGTTTTTTCCTCTATATCGGTTTTAGGTGTTTGAGCAGAAGTTTCTCTAAAAGCTTCGATAAACTTTGAAGTAGTGATATCGGTCGGTATTATTTGACATTGTCATGTGGTTTCCTGGTTTGAGCAACATGATCACTATTCACTTATGCCCATTTCCGTTATTCTGTCACGTATTCTGTGCGCAAAATAACGTTGTATATGTGTGTGCGCCTTCTTTGGAAGTTCTTTCAGTATTTTTGGACTAATTTCATCATAGATTTGTGATTTTTTGGGGATTAAGTTGTGTAACGTCTCCTTTTTACCTATCGCTCTACCACCACTCGTTTAGGTGTCGTTCTGTTTATATTAACGAAGTCTCGGGACTCGACCCCGGTGTGTGATATTATTACTAGGGATCAGGGTTACCTTATGTGAAGCAAAGTACTCAACGTATAAATATATATATATATATATATATGTATCTATTATTAAACATAAATGTATTATTATATTATTAGGTAATACTTATAAATTATAACTCAGGGTCACCAATCGGGCCATGGTGTGCCAGCGCTTCCACCAATTGTAACATATCCTCTTTAGGTCGTTGTCAGCCCTCGACTTCCACTATCGACCATCCGCTCAAACTATTGACTCTCGACCATAAAACTATGTACCTACAATGTTTGTGACGATAATCGTTACAGTTGTTATCTAATTCTTTAGCAATTTCAAACGGAAAGAAATATTTGATTTTTTCACGTGTTTTATTAAGCGGTTGGCAATGCAAAATGTCGATTTCAGAGCCAATGGTGCTTGGTATAAATACATTTTTAAGATGCCGAGCGTATATTTTGGCTTTTTTTTGTTCGCTGCGTGCCCAGATGCTGTATTTCTTACAGATAGGTGGTATATAAACGCGAGGACTCTTCATGTGTCTTGTGGCTTTCCATAACGAATAATCGGTATTATCCGTCGCAGTTACACAACTCAAGTAGGTATCTGAAGTATGATTTAAACGTTTCATTTTTCATTTCATTGATTTTTCCATGAAGAATTTTGCTTATACGTTTCTATTCTGTTTTATCCGTTTGATTCCGTGTACTTATCGTGTTGTATAAAATATGGACTACATAGGTAACTTATTACTTAAGACTAATCTAAATATTTTTTAAATGTCATCGTGTATTGTAAAATATAATCATATTCGTAAGAAATTCAAGTCCTCACAAATATTATTTTTGAACTAAATAATAAAATTAAAAATAATTAAATGTTATTCTTTGTTTGAATATCCAATTTCGTCTAAATTTAAATTTCAGACACTTGTCGAAAATATTTTTGGAATTATACTCAACTTTTTTTTTTAGTTTTTGGCGACAAATCTTGCATTCAATTATAAACTGTATGAATTTTTAATATTTATAAGAAGCTCAAAATGAGTCAAAACATTTAAAAAATATCTTATTACTATAAAATACTAATATAAACATTTGGTTAAAACTTCAAGTATCTACTGTTATTAGTTTATCAATTACAACAATATATTATAATAAAATGTTGTCAAAAATTGTGTTGTGTAAAAAATAAAAATGTTATAAGCATGTTTACTGGTCCAAAAGGTGACTGACGACAAAAACAAACAAACAAGAAACTAAAGTTATGTATCATAATAAAATAAAATAAACTTACCTATGTTATTTAGGTAACATTACTAAACTTTATGATTACGCAACAAGGACTGGAAGATCAATTGCTAGGGATTGTTGTTGCTAAAGAACGGCCTCAGTTGGAGGAAAGAAAAAATGAATTGATACTTGAAAGTGCTAATAATAATAAATTACTTAAAGAAATTGAAGACAAAATATTATTCGTTCTCTCTTCATCTGAAGGAAATATTTTGGAGGATGAATCAGCAATAAAAGTGTTGTCTTCATCAAAAGTATTTTAAATTATTTTATTTGCAAGTACTAAGTAGTCTAAATTATGTTAACATAACTTATTTCACAGTCATTATCTGCTGAGATTCAACTGAAACAAGAAATTGCTATTGTAACTGAAAAAGAAATTGATGTAGGTCGTGATGTTTATATTCCTGTATCTAGTCACTCTTCAGTTTTATTTTTCTGTATAACTGATCTAAATAACATCGATCCAATGTACCAATATTCATTATCGTGGTTTATAAACTTATATTACCAGGTAAGTCACAATTATTTAGTGTAGGTAGGTACATGTACATTATAACAAATGATAATTGAGGATTTATTGTTGTTATATTTTGTGTGACAGTCAATTGCACAAAGCGAAAAATCAAATGACATTAATGAAAGAATAAATATTTTGAATGATTATTTCACTTATAACATTTACCGAAACGTTTGTAGATCTTTATTTGAAAAAGATAAACTGATTTTTTCATTTATTTTAACAGTTGGCATTTTTCGGTCCAAGGTAATAATATGTTTAATACTATGATTAAATGTATAAGAATAGGTCAATATGTTTATTTATTCTTAGTAATTTTATGACACAGGGTTCCCTCGACGATGAATTATTTACATTGTTCCTTACCGAAGGAGTTGAGATAACTAATGAGCACCCCAATCCAGCATCTAATTGGCTAAGTGATAAGTCATGGGCCGAAATTGTTAGAGCATCTCAATTTCCAAGGTAAAAAGTGACAAATATATAGGTATTTTATAGCAAAATAATAACTAATTATTAATAGTTTTTAATTAAGGCTAGATCTGGTTAGGCTCGGAAGTTATTGTAATAAAAACTAATAACATTTATTTTTTTATTGTACTAAAGCATCAGCAACTATGGCGGCCATTAACATTTTGTAGGGAGGTTACGGATGTATAAAATACTAGACTGTATTACCATAACTAATTATAAATTGAACCAGAAATAAGTACAGCATTTTTAAACTTTGCGAGCTTAGTATATACCTACCCTCAATGTCTTAAAAATATAAAATAGTGTCCGAATTAAAAAACCAAAGACCACTTGAACTTTTCATCAACTATAATATTCCTAGGTATTTAATTACTATTAAATTATGAATGTCTATGTAAAGACATTTGTCATTCAGTGAAAAATTAAAAATATGAACTATTAATATTGAAGTGAGGCAAATTGTAGTATCTGATATCCGGAAATTAGTATCATTAAATTTGTTACGATTAAATTCCAACATATAATTATTGTCTAGCTAATATTTAACCTATTCGAACAAAGTGTCACAGAATTAAAGATTTCAGTTAAATTAGTCACTTGAATTGAAATTACTTTTCATCAGCATATAACATGAGTTAACCGTTTATTTTTAAATTGAAAAGATCATTAAAATAAATTATGAAAATAATAGGTCCAAGAACAGTACCTTGTGGTACCTCATGCGTTAATTAACTATCACTAAAAGTATTGTTAATCCTTACTAACTGTGACCTATTATTAAGACAAGATAAGTAAATAAGTCTGAAGCTTTTTCTCTTATACCATAAAAATTAAGTTTATCAACTAATATTCGATGATAAACAGGAATAACAAGATCAAAAGGTTTTTTATGTCTAAAAATATTCCAATTACCTTCTTGTCAGTAGCGTAAATTGAGTCCAATTTCTGGTGGTGCAGAGACATATTCCAGGCCTATAATTTCAAACACACCAATAATCCAACTTCCTAAAAGTAAAATCTTTCCCAATAAAAAACTATATATTTCTTTAAATAATTTATTAATTATAATTATAATTACTATTAATTATTTTTTCTTTAATTTATTATTATAATATTGATAAAAAAAAAGGTGGGCTAATGGGTGTCACTCTCCTGTACGCCTGTATATTAGAAGTGAGTCACTGTAATGGATGGTGTTAAATTTGAATTCAATGATATAATATCATTGTATAAGAAAAACGATTCTGACCGAAAACGGTCAGTCAGCCTATGATATTACCAAGTATATATTTGATGATATTATTGTGAACAAAGTAATTTATATAATTACCTATTGACGTGGAACCTTGATTAAAATTTTCCTTAGCTAATCCTTAGCGATAAAAGTTGAACATTTGATACATTTTTAACTACAAAATAATTTATACATTTTAAATTTGATACATTTTGTCAAAATTCGAACCTAAAATCATTATAAAAAAAATTGTGCTTATGTATTTTCAATATTTTTCAACTGCTATTGTAATAACTAATAATATATCAGGAGCCTTGCATACAATTTTCACGCTTTTCTACCCAACAAATAAAATTTTATTGATATTTATAGAAAAAAAAACTAAAAAATTGAGAACTGACAATACCGTTAACAGCTCAAAAAGAATCAAATTATTTTCAAAATTGTATCGTGTATAAAAAATGCTAATATAAACATTCAGTGAAATTTTCAAGTATCTACAGTCATACGTTTTTTAATTACAACAAAATAAGAAAATCGTTACACGAGAAATCGAGTGAATATCAAATGTTGTAAAAATATGAATTTCAAACGCTCATAAAAATTTAATTTGTCTTTCTTGTCAAAGACATTTTTTTTTTTTTTGATAATGGTAGACAAACTTATGGATAATCTTGTATTACATTTTCAAATCTTAGATTGAAAAAGAAAAATTTGTATGAATTCTCAACTCAAAATAATTAGCTAATTTTCGTAATTTTTCCGTATTTTGTCAAGATTTGAACTTTAAATGCTTATAAAAATAAACTGTGACTAAGGGTTTTTAATATTTGACTGAAATATAAACTGAAAATGTTCAAAAATAGTTCAAAACAAATCAAAATATTTTGAAAATTTTGTCATGTATAGTAAATCCGATTGTAAACAACCAGTGACAATGTCATGTATATACGTTCATTTGTTTTAGAGTTATGCCAAATTCCCATTTTTCCTTAATTTTTATGTTGTTTTTCCCGGCGCTTATTAAAACTATTGAGAATTTTAAAATTTGATTCAATACGACGTCTTGCTGTCATCTGACATTTGACTTTTGTGAATTGAATGAACATTGATCCAGTGATAACACACTATTTTGGTGGTACAATGTTGATAATAATATAATTGTACCATAGAATAACGTCATAGTCTGTGATACTGCCATAGTAAAATACAGAATTGTGTGGTTAGTGGTTACCATAGAATATAATAATCTAATAATTATCAATAGAGGTTGAACTATATTTTAGAATATAGATAGAGTAATAATTTAATAGATAATGTCTAAAATTAGTAAAATTACTATTTTGTACCTGTTTATATATCATATATTTCAATGATTTTCTGGTGGTGCAAAAATATACATTTGCACCACCCAGTTTACGCCAGTGCTTCTTGTCATTATCTAGGTTAGTATGTACAAAATTAGATAAGACAATTAATGCGTCAGTTGTAGACTATCCAGATCTAAAATCCAATTGATTATCCGAAAAAAAATAATGAAGTCCAATAACCTTTTCTTTAAACAATTTCGAAAATGTTTGGTATAGAAAGAGTCAATGAGATAAGTCTATAATTATTACATTGTTCTTTATCTTCAACTTCATATAGCGGTTTTTTTCAAAAATTTGCGAACAACACCTATATATATTTATATATACATATATAGAAAGGTTGTATAATAAAGCGAGAAGTTTTGAAATATTTTAATACGCAGTGAGTCATTTTTAATACATTATTAGACAAATTATGTTCATAAAAAGTTGTTGAATCATATAGATTTATTATATAATTTATAATTTCTATTTTTCTTAGTAGAACAGAGAGATAAAATTATAGAATCATGAATAAACGAACTTTTATTTAAGTGTTTGTAATCAGTTTTATTAAATCCATTTCCGATTATTTTATTCTTTAGTTTATACTTTTCAGTATTTAACAAGTAAAACAATGAATAGGTAGGTATATTATAATAGGTAGATATATAAAAACATAATAATATTTGTGTACTAAAATTAAAATAATCTGATTTCATTGAGTTTTAATTTTAGATTGAATCAATTTTACAAATCAATTATTAATTCAATTGATGAGTGGAGCTTATGGTATGATTCAAATAACCCACATGAGGCACCTATTCCAAAACCTTTTGAAAATATCGACGGCCTGGAAAAGCTTGTAATTATAAAGTGCATTCGTTTCGATAAAGTCGTCCCGGCTATACAGGTATATATTTTATTTATTTATGAATTTCCCAACAATTACTTAATTTACATCTTCAAAATATTTAGCAATATATTATTAGTTGTATGGGTCAGAAATACGTCGAACCACCATCGTTTGACTTGGCAGACTCATACAAGGACTCAACCTGTTGCAGTCCATTGATTTTTATATTATCAGCTGGAACGGATCCAATGTCGAGATTGATAAAATTTTCTGAAGACAAAAAAATTAGTCCGACTGATTTAATAACCGTATCACTTGGTCAAGGACAAGTAATATAAAATATGATAATTATTATTATTTGTTTCAGTAGTATTAAAATAATGGGAATATAACTTATATTTAGGGTCCAATAGCTGCTAATATGATAAAATCAGGTATAGAAACAGGTCAATGGGTTGTGTTACAAAACTGTCATTTGGCTGTTAGCTGGATGAAAGAACTTGATCGCATTTGTGATGAAGATATTATACCCAGTCGTACACATCAGTCGTTCCGTCTCTGGCTTACAAGTTATCCATTTGATGATTTCCCTGTATCTATACTACAGAATGGTAAATTAAACATAAATTGTTAAAATTGTTCATTTTTATAACTTATTGAATTCAAACTAGGTATTAAAATGATAAACGAAGCTCCGAAAGGTCTTGCTGCAAATTTATTGCGCTCATATACAACCAATCCTATTAATGATCCAGATTTCTACCTCAGTCGTAAGAACGACTTAGGTTTGAAAACGTTACTATTTTCACTATGTTTTTTCCATGGAATCATTCAAGAACGTCGAAAGTTTGGATCACTTGGTTGGAATATTCCATATGAATTTAACGATTCAGATTTTCAAATCAGCGTGATGCAGTTAAATGTACTAATAAAATGATAACTAGATAACTTATAATATATTATACTAAAGTTATTAAAAATTAAAACAAATTAAATTTAGATGTTTCTAAACGATTATGATGAAATTCCATACGACGCATTACTTTATTTAATTGGTGAATGTAATTATGGTGGTCGAGTAACTGACGACAATGATAGACGTTTATTGACATCTCTACTGACAATTTTTTTCAACTCTAATGTGACTAACAACGATTCGTAAGTAAAGATAATTTAATACCTATACTTATTTTTATTTTGTTTAAGTTTTGGTTTCATTTGCCCTTATACATTTTATTTAATTAATCAATAAATTGATAATGATACTGGTAAAATTAATTAGCAATTTAATATACCTAAGAACTAATAAGTAATATATCGGTACATTTATACCTATATAGGAAAATGTGAAAAAAACTAAAAAGTTATCGTAATTTTACTTACGCAGAAAGATTTGAAATTTTTAGTAAATGCATAGAAATGTTTGAATTAATTGTATTGCTTGAAAGTAATTTTTATAAGTATAGAAGTTTAATATTAAATTTGAGTCAAGCGTGTCGGTCTACCTTTTTTTTGTGGTATCGAGGACAGGAGAAGGAACTGCTGTTGGAAATGCTTCTTCTCTGGCCCCTATCGTTTATTGTTGACATCAGAACAAATCAATTACAACAATGTCATCACGGGGATGCACCCTCACGACCTGGCAGACTTTCCTTAGCGAGTGTTAGTACATTTATGTCTGCCAGTCATAAATCCATTTATGTCAGTTACGTATTTTAGGATTTTTTTGGGGGGTGTCCTGACTCCAGGCAATACGTCTTTATCTCCACAAATATTAACATAGTTTCATCACGGATTCATACCTGATTATAATACATCTTAATACCTTATACAAATGGTAATTTTTAGTAAAAAAATCTTAGGATAGCTACTTAAATTTTCAATTATAATAAAATCATCACAGGAATAAAGTAGGTATAAACAATTTTACTGAATAAAATAAAACAAATCTAACACTTAAATTTACTTTTTTAGAGTATTTTTTCGTATTATATCGTTGGCCTTTGCTATATTAATTAGTAGACAATAATAATTGTTGTACCTAATCGAAGAAAGATAATAAGGCGACAGCCAATAATACGGATCGCCAAAAATCACGAAACGATAATACAATTCTAAGATTTACATAGTTCACCGTTTACTGGAAGTTCAAATAATATTTTGCTAATGACTAATACCTATTTTATGGTATAAGATGAAATATACATTATTCAATTTTTGGGGGGTTTTAACCCCAGGACCCACCCCCTAAATACGCCACTGCAGGAAGCCACGCTCGAAGGGCTTACATTCAAAAGATATATCTAATGTGCTTGAGCTTGAAAATTAATTACATTTTATTTTATTTTTATTTTGTCCAGTCTAATAATTTCAGACGAAGTAAGGTATTTGAAAATGTTTGTACAACTTCAACTTCTCAACTTTTCCAGTAGAAAAAATACTCCGATCATAAATTTCGATGGAGGTTTTTGGAAGCAAATTGGATCTTTTAGTACTTTTGGGACTTTGGGAAGTCGAGAGGTCAAAACTGAAAATTCTTAGTATTTTTAAAATAATCGGGGAAAAAAAAAATAGAATTTGTTAAAATTGTTTGGTAACCGTTTTCGTTTGGATTATATTTGATAAGTTTTAGTTTATTTTCTAAAAATGTCAATAAAACATTAGTCCTTCGGTCAAAAAGCTTAAAATAAGGTAATTAAAAAGTACAAGGTTTTATTATAGCTGTCTAAAAATATTAACGGTACATAAGCAGAATTATTTTTATAAACATTTAAAGTTCAAATTTTGACAAAACCACAATTGAAGTTTAACATTTATAAAATTTGTACAGCTAAGAAATTTGAAATTTGAAAATCCAATATAAGGTCTCTCATACAAGTAGTTCATACTTTTACCAGAAATTACTGATCATTTTAGGAATATTGGTATGCAAATACAATGTTTTTGCAAAAATGAATTCTATTTGGTAAGACGTATATGAATTTACGTCTTGCTTACTAGTTGACGACAGTTGAAACTTGATAAATATTTTTTAGAAAGTAATACAAATATGGTCATTAGCTAATGGGCTGAAGCCATAGATAAGTTAAAAATTATTTTTTTCATGAATTATAATTATACTCAGCAAGTTGTTGCGTGTTGTATTTATTATAAATAATCATTTATCATCATTATAATCTTAAGCGAAAAAAATACTAATATTCCCCAAACATTCTTTAAAAAAAGTAAAAAAAAAATACCCATCTCAAAAGTAAAACCAATTCTTGCTAATAAACAAAAACCCTGCAAAAATCCACTGATTTCAACATATTCAAAGATTTGACATTTTATTTGACAATATGGTTCTTTTTTCTACCATTTACCTAAACTTTTCTCTTTTCTCATTAGTTATTGATCTATGATCTTTGTACCTGTTTAGTATTTTTTTAATTTAGATAATGTTTAAATCTTCAAATCAGCCGCCGCGATATTGTGACAAAACATTTTTACAAAGGTTATAGGTAAAACTAAAGAGAAATTAAAAGAAAGTTTAAGAAAAGAGTAGAAGAATCGTGTCGATTAAAAGCTGGGGTTATGTTTATATCATTGAATTTTTTGTGCAGGTTTTTTTCGTAAAAAGTAAAAGCCGGTTTTATTATTGAGATTGGCGTTTTTAAATTGTTTAAATAGTATTTTTGGGGGAATTACCTATAGATACTTTGAAAAAGTCTATAAAATATTTATATTTTTGCACATGCTATAATATTATTGTTGTTTAATTAGTTTTCTAATCGGCTCTTGAATTTAATCAACCCTCTTAAACCTTGATTTATTCACATCTAGCGCTATTATTAATTTATTTTTAAAAATGTCTTTCTTAATTTTATATGTTTACCATATAATTATGTACTAGCTATACATTTTCTGAGAGTGGGCTGTATTATGTACCCAAAGACTCCTCTTTTGACGGGTGTTTCGAATATATTAAATCTTTACCAATGAATCCGCAACCAGAAGTATTCGGACTGCACGAAAATGCTGATATAACAAAAAATAATTATGAAACTAATTTGGTAAGTAGATTTTTTTAAATATTTCTATTCATTTTTTATAATTATTACATTTGACACTAGTTATTATATGGTACTATTTTAACTCAATCTCAAATTACTGCGGGAATTGGTGATAAAGATACAGATGCCAAAATAGCAGAATTAGCTGGTAATATTGCGAAAAATATACCAGATTTATTTGACATAGTTGAAGCGAAAAAAAAATATCCAATTAAGTATGAACAATCGATGAATACTGTAATACGGCAGGTATTAAATATATTTATTTTTAAAATACTATTATTCCATTATATTGTTGTAGATAAATATATCATTATTAATATCATATTAGATGTATGCGATATCGTTAAATCATATTATGCAGCGTAGGTAGGTAACAATTTTGAATCATGTAAAGTACGTATCTACTTATTTCAGTTCAATTATTTAAAAACTATTATAGTATTTATAGTATTTATAATACTTTTTAATCAAAGTATTTGAAATATTATTTCATACGTATTAGTATTTTAATTTTGAATACTTTATTATTTTTGTTTGGATAGTCAATATTATTATTTGTTTACTTAAAAATATAATTATTGATATGTTGTTATTTTATATATTTTCATATATTATAGGCTACATAGTTTCCTAAAATAACCTCGATACACCGTTGCTAATTATTTTCATTTAAATAAAACCTATACCATTGATTTCATAATATTATAAAACCAATGCCCATACCTACTGGCTACTGTTATATAATAAATATAAATATTGTTATTATTGACTATCGCAAATAGGCTTAAAGGTTTTGCACTTTTGTATACGTGACTTGTGTGTTTAATGTTTATTAAATATTGTACCTATTAATACTAAAAAAAAATAAGTTGGGCATCACTAATATAGCTATATATAATTGCATCATTCTAAGGAGGAAATATTAAAATTAATTAATTAAACTATAACACATGGACACAAAGCATTTTATGAATTACATTATATTTTTCCGAGCATTTATATAATTTGTTGTTCGGTATTAAATTGTCTTAGTTATAATAATATGTTGTTTAAATGTTCTCAATAATCGAGTTTAAACTATAAAAGGAGGTATTGATACTATAAAGTGTAGAAAATTATATTTGAAAAGTATTTGTATTTGTTCTTAAATATTTTTAGACATCAGTAATTTAAATACCTTTTAAGTTTATGAATTTGTATCTCTATTTAAATACAAATGAAAAGTATATTTTTTACAATATTTGTAAATAGATATCTACGTGATATTTTATGTAATGATTCGTCAAACATCTGAAACTAGATAGTACATTAATTATCATATTCTACATAGGAATTGATACGTTTCAACAAATTACTGTCAGTTATAAAAATATCATTAGTGGAAGCACAAAAGGCTATTAAAGGTATAGTTGTCATGTCATCTGATTTAGAAGAATTACATACAAGTCTAGTTATTGGACGAGTACCGGCAAATTGGATGAATTATTCGTACCCTTCTTTGAAACCGTTAGGTGGATATGTAGCAGATTTATTGCAGAGGTACATTTTATTTATTATACCTATTTTTAAATACCTAGTTAAGTTGATAACAATCATGATTTTCTAGGCTAAAATTCTTACAAGAATGGCTGGATAATGGCATGCCAGAAGTATTTTGGCTTTCTGGTTTTTATTTTACACAGTCTTTCTTATCGGGTGTGCTTCAAAATTTTTCGCGCAAAAACAAAATACCTATAAATAAACTTGGATTTGAGTTTGATATAACTATATATGAACCGGAAATTGGACTGATGGACAAGCCTGAATGGAGAGTCTATTGTCAGGTAAGAATACATTTTTTTAAATATTAATACTTGTAATTATCTATTTATGTTTGATTAACGATCATATATTATTTTTGATTCATATTTTTATGATTGTAATTTTATTTTTCTATCACGAACTATGTATCTACTTAGGTATGTATTCATGTAGAAAATAAAATATAATCTTGAACACGCATTAGGGGGAAGGTAAGATAAAAATAAGGGGCACTTATGGAAAAATAATATGAACTATTATAATTTAATGAACGTTTTCGTAAAAGGTTGAACTTTCACAAGGATAGTTTTATTCAGGATGCTAATAATGATGATACCTGACATATTAGCTTGGAATTGAATAAATAAATTTGCAGTTCTTATTTACCGATACCGAATTACCGAATAATAATAATAAATCAATTATATTTGATTAAATATTATTGTTTTGTACTGTAGATACTTATTAAAATGCATTTAGTCATCTTTTTTTTCCTTGTGGCACCATTACATGGGGGGGCTGTACTGTTTTTACACATGGTTTAGCCACCATACAGCATCTTTTGACCCATTAGCGCCTAAGTCATATAATACGTCCACAGCATCTTTGAGACCGTCCTGTTTTTTCATCTTACGATGTTAGGAATTGGACAGCGGGTTCAATAAGCCTTGGTTGAACGGCTCCACCTTCTCTACCACTCGTCGATTGTGTTCTACCTTTCGTCTTTCTTGGTCCTGACTTTTGAGAGGAGATAGTCGTCCAGATTGGGTTCCTGAAACGCCCTGACCTTGATCCAATCCCTCTCAGCAGCAAGAAGGTCGATCGGTGGCCATCCGCCGAGGAGGAAAGCGGCTTCAGATACCGTCCTGTAAACCCTGATCGTCCGAGTATTTAGTCATCTATAAATTATTAAGTTAACAAAATAAATATTAATTATTATTTAATATTAATTAATAGGTAGGTATACCATATTTACATATTAAGTTGACCATTGAGGATTTTTTTATCCTCCTAACCAACAACCTCCTAAATTTCCAATTTCCAAAATATTTTAATTTTTTATAGCGTTGATAAGTTTGTCATTTTTCTTTAGGTTTTTCTTAATTCGTCATTCAGATTTTAGATTATCTGGAAGTATTGATATAATAATATAAATATAACAAAGAAAATATAAATTATACTTGTACTACCTAATACATTATAATAATATGTACAATACAACAATGTCCCTATTATCTATTATTTTTTATTTTTTTTATAATGACTCTAATAGTTGATTGCTAAGCATAAATTATTATTCCTAGGTACGGTTGTTAATCAAAAAATAAAATTCTGAGTTTAAAAAAATATATTTGTCTAATAATAATTTGTCATTTATTTTTGTATTTTTAAAATATGGCCAGTTTATGGGCTTTAATATTATATGATTGTCGATTAACTTATTTTGGAGGAGTATTAAATTATAATAGTAATATTATTACCTAGTTTCAGTTTATTTATAATACAACCAGTTATGTTATTTTTCACGCTCTCGCTAACTATAAAGAACAAATTGGATATTGAGGAATTCAGCGTTTTTGTTAAAGTAGGTATAAACACACATTATCATATGGTATATACTTGGCCTACTATTATATTTTTGTAAAAAAATTGTATGAAATGTAAAAAATAAATAGCATTCTCCGACGTGATTGCTTAATTTTTTATAGATCGTATGAGCTCGTGCATCCTGTTAACAAAATAATACCTTTTTAATAATATAACATGTGGTACGCACATGGCATTTGCCGAAATTTTGGTTTTAGTTTGACTGAGTCTGTAGTTTTACATTACAGATGTCATTTCACGATGCACTCGGAAGGTCTATAATTTAATTTTATTGACATTATATTTAACTGTATCTTGCACCATACTATATAATGTGCAGTGTGCACCTAGATACATGATTATAGTAGGTACCTATATTTAAAAACGGAAAATATGGAAATTTTAAATTTTTGGTTGTAATTATACGGTTAGTGTATACTGTAGGTATATGTATAGTATGTAGGTACCACTGTGCATTGAACTGGAAATGCAATAAAATAACCTAATGGCTAATACGCATACTTTGGAGATAACTCATTGACAAATTGGCCATTTAGCCATATTATATACATATCATATACACCTATAGTACCTACCCATAAATTATGTATTAAGATTTTGTTCCATATCTACCTTTCATGTGCCACGCGTTATTGCCGTTCCCGGCGTTACGTCAAAATCTTAAATAATAAGTTCAAAATATTCAGAAATTCACGGTAAACGATCACTTTGATCCATTATTTGAACTTTAAAATGCAAAATTAGGACACCTAGTGAGGATACTTAGTACTGTTATACACATAACATAAACATACATTGTATAGGTTATAGGTATGATGTACCTATAAAGTAAACTACCTATACAATACAACAAGTCATAACAAATTATTTAAACATTTTGTAATGTTCGACGAGATTTAAAATTTGAATATTATCTGGTATAGACAGGTATAGTGTTATCTAATAACATATTTATACATACATATATTAAGTCATGACAAATATTATAAAGTACAATGTTCAAATAAAAATGTATTTTTTTACATTTTTACCCGACCGTATAAAGTGACCTATAACTAAAATCGGCTTGCTGCAGTAGGTACTTCAGTATATTTTATGAATATTTTTGCACTCGATATGGTTTTAGCATAGAAATCTATCTAAATCTAATTGGTACCTACGTGAATTTGTTTAACATATTATTATATAGTTACATTTATTGAACTGTGCATGTTGTATAACCCATGCATTATTATAGAACGCAATTCAATATATTAATAATATATTATTAATTTATATTATCGTTGATGTCAATTGTATAATTTCTTTAATTAGTAATAAATAATAATACATGTGTGCCTAATTCTCTGCATCGACGATTGAGAATATGATTTGATTTTCTTAATTTAATATTATTATTTAATATTTAGAATAAATTATAACGACTGCATTAAACTTTGTACTTTTCTAAAATTATAATGTCACATCAACGGCTATGATATTTAATTTGTTCCTACTTATATTTTCAGGGTTTATTTTTAGAAGGAGCTAGATGGGATCGAGAGTTACAAGTATTAAATGAATCATATCCAAAAATCATTTTCGACACACTTCCAATAATTTGTTTCAAGCCGGGAATAAAAGTACTGTATACTTATAAGTTATTAGTATATACGTGTAGGTAAATTAATATGGGATGCCTACGGGTTGGTTTCCAATAAATTACCGAATTTGTTCCAGGTTAAATTATAATAAATTATGTAGATACCTACATTACAAATGCATTACATACGAATTGGTTCCCGACTATACAAGTAACAAACGAGTTTATTGGTTCCGATGAACTTTAATTTTAATAATAAGAAATATACCTAACCTAACCTACTAGTTACTAAAATATATAATATGTCTATCGGCAATTCACGATTCCGCATCACACGATTCCGCATAAACCTTTTCATTCACACGATTCCGCACAAAACCAATTTGCGACGTTGCCGATTGTATTATAAAAATGATTTTAATCATAAAAATAGTTGATATTAATAATACATATAAGTCATTTAAGATTATAACATTATTTTGGGTTTTCCCCAAATACTAGCTTATCTGAATTGTCTACAGTGTATTACATAAATGTTTTATCTAGACTCATCAGTCTACCTGTTCGATACCCGTTCGTTCGTACCCGTTCCTATATATTGTTATCGCATTTTTGTGTTTTAAATATTGTTTTTACCTATAATTATTATTCAATTTTTATCACAAGTTGGTCCTCGATATTAAGGAAAAAAATTGTACCTAATTAAATACTTATTTTGATTATTTATTTTAACTAATTTAACTATTTGACTATTTCTCTATAAACTTTTGTTTTAATTATTAATTGTTTTATTTAATATTATTATTATAATTATTATTCAATTTTTATCAGAAGTTGGTCTTTGATATCAAGGGAAAATATTGGAATTAATTACTTATTTTAATTATTTATTTTAACTAATTTGACTATTTTTGTTTTATTTTATTTTTATTTCAACAATAGAGTATATATATTTTTAATTATTAATTGGTTTTTTAAATATTATTATTATTATTATTTTTCCTCATAACTGGCTACGTCGCAACAATTTTTTTGCGGAATCGTGTTAAATTGGGGTTAAAAAAATAAAATCTTTTGTGTTACGAAAATGTGCGGAATCTGGTAGGTAATAAGGTATATTGTGCGAAATCGTGTGCCGCTCATATATATAACTATTAACTATATTAAAATTAACTTTTTCAACTGTATGCGTGTCTAGACATCCAGAGATTGTTAACACGTTTAAGCTGCTAGTAGTCATCTATATGACAATTTACTATACAGTATATGCTATATAATATATAGGCAATAAACAAAAAATATTTGAACCCGACTACCTGTGTAATTTATGCATTCCTAAGCCGCTGAACCGATTGCGATAAAATTTGGTACAGATATAGATTAGAACTCGGGGAAGAAGATAGACTACATTTTGTCGTAAAAAGGTAAATAAGAGGTCCAACCCGGAGAAGTCCTCAAACAGGAATTTTGAGATTATTATTATAATTTTTTGTTTATAATTGGTTGCTATTGGTTTTAATAATAATTATTATTATTATTAATGCGATAAATCTGTGCATTTCAGTACAGATGTATCAAATTTAAACCACGGTTTGAGTGGATCAATTTTTTGAATTTTTTGATATTTTAGAGTTAAATTATACACTTTGCACTTAGAAAAATTATCCACTGAATAATTCACAGTAGAAAATGAGAGGTGAGGGTCGAGGGATCATCATTTGAAAAATAGAAGTAGGTATCTATTGTATCACAGCGGAACACTCTTTAAGTAGTTCAAACAATCCCAAGAAGTTGAAAATATAATATGTTTGTATACAGTTGTATCGTGAAGTGACATATTTTTTTGAATTTTTAGTTGTATATTTTTAATAAACCAAATGCATATATTATCAATATATTGCATATATAAATCCCAGCCCTATTAATAAGTAAATTATATCGGGAATCAATTCGTGCTTTGTACACTTCATTTTGAACAGGAAACCAATTCTATACTTCCCTAAATATGATTAATGAATGTATCCAACAAATGTAAAAAATGTAAAAAAAATGTATTTTAAATAGTATTTTGTTACTACTTATATTTTTAGTCGCAGTTCGAGAAGAGATCGTATTATGACGCTCCTATTTACAAAACAAGTGCTCGTCGAGGTGTTCTTTCCACCACAGGCCATTCAACTAATTTTTTGATGTTTATGGACTTTTTGATTGATCGACCGAAAGATCATTGGATCAATCGAGGCACCGCTTGTTTGTGTCAGTTAGACAATTAATTGGTCCCCTTTTTGCATATGACTTAAGACATAAGAGTTAAGACCAAAAATAACGCTTTTTAGAAATATAAAAATTATAATTATATATGTATGTACGATCGATAATTACGGCTTAATTATATAACAAGAATCATTAAATTATATGCTTTTCATTTATAAAAATGTTTTTATTATCGAACAAAAAAATTACAATTTGAAAAACCTAAAATATTCTAATAAAATACAGTACCTACCCAATAATAATATGCGTGGTTGCACATAATAAAGAGGTCAACATTTGGTGTAAAATGAATTATTTACATAAAAAAAATGTATAGTATAAATACATCTCGGATAAACACTGCTAAGTGCTAAAATATGGGTTGGTCATAAAATTGTTGTTGATAATATTATAATAATATGATAATATTGTCATGTTTCTGTGCGACTATGTTAAAAAGACAAAAAGTATATCTGTATCATACGTTGAATTGTCGGTGATAGAACCGAAAAAAAAAGTTCAATGGTTCGATTCAAAAATTTAGCTATCCAATTTCAACAGCTATTTATTACCCATCTATCCAATAATTTCTATTTCTAGTTTTTTTAAGTTTTATTTCAGTTTATTTCGCTCTTTTTTACGTTCAATCATTAGTTGAAATCATTAGTAAAGGTTTTTTTTTAAGTTGGTATATAAAGACTTAAAAATAGTTTTATAAGCAACACAAAAGCTCATTCATTAACACTTTTCTTAAGTTTGGTTTCACGTCTGTCTGTGATCAAATCTTGCGCGCTCGATTTGAGGCACTTTTTGAAGATGAAAAATTCTGAAAATTGGTATAGACCTTGGTCTTGGATGACAATACAATAATCCGTTGTCATTTTGGGACATGGACCAAAAAAAAAAAAAAGGATTGTCCCCACGACGTCGCCGTAATATCTCTCGCAGATATTGAACTTTCTCTCTTCCCCAAAAAAAACCGCAACCTCTTACGAAGCAAGTATAGGCGTGTCCTATCCATTATTATAATATCTATGGTAACAACGGTAATTATTACCAAATAACATTATACCGGTATTCTGATATAGGTACCGAAAACACCGGATACCGATATTCTTTAAACACTACAGTCAGCAGTGAAAATAAGAGCAACAGACTGTTCGTAACTTCATGTTCTACCGATGTGGTTGATTAGATCAATCTGTCCGCTGCCAAAATGAAAAATAAGTAAATTAAATTTCTTATCAAACTCCTTATCAATAAAAAGCAACATTTAAGAAAATCCCATTAAATCCTATCAAAAACTCAAAACCCAGAGTTTCCCCTTGACGGGGGACATCGTAGTGGCCTCCCGGACCTAAATCAAGCAAAAAAAAAATTTCCAAAATGGGGGGAGGGGGTGCCCCCGTTCCCTAAAGCGGAAAACTGTAGTCTTCAACTTAAAGAGGCGTTCCCCCTTAGCCCGAGGTCTTTAACTTGAATTCCCGCCGATTTATACTTAACTCAAAATGTGGGGGGGTGGGGGCTTTGGTTCCCTAATGGTGGAAATTCATCTGGGGCCTAAAAAGCTGAGATCCCCCTCGGTCCGGGGTCTCTTAGTCAAATACCCGCTAAGTTATGCTTGGTCAAAAAACAATGAAGAGAGAAGAGTCGCACCTGTTATGCGACAAATCGGTAACCAACTTTTACAAAACAGTAAGCATATTATGAAGAGTTTGGTCGACGCTCACAAGTACTTGGGAATTCTCAAAATAATCTTGAAACAAATCGAGAGCTTGGTGATATACATGCTTTTAAATTACTTTCAACTAAAAAGTAGAAAATAAAAAATAAAAAAAAAAATTTTAAAAACACACTTTTCCATAAAAACATTTAAAAAAAAATTTTAAAAATTGCACTAAAAAGACAAAAATAATTCTCTGTACTTAAAAATAATGAAAAATGTATTGATGAAAAATTTAAAAGTGTGTGGTGCATCATACAAAACATTAAAAGCCGAGCTAAGTCTCACATACGCTTCTTTGTTCAATCCTGTTTATAAGATAGTGACTGGCAGTATATGTCAAGTATAAGAGCAAAATAATGAAAAATTTACTGATGAAAAATTTAAAAGCCAAGGAAAGTCTCACATACACTTCTTTGTTCAATCATGTTTATAAGATAGTGACTGGGAATATATGTCAAGTGTATGAGCACCACACACTTTTAAATTTTTCATCAATACATTTTTCATTATTTTTAAGTACAGAGAATTATTTTTGTCTTTTTAGTGCAATTTTTAAAATTTTTTTTTAAATGTTTTTATGGAAAAGTGTGTTTTTAAAATTTTTTTTTTTATTTTTTATTTTATAATACGGAACCTGTAGATATTAATAATATGATAAACGACGATAATATTTGCATACCTGATATTGCATTTTTAATTATACTTTGTTTTTTCTCACCTGAAAAATTTGTTTTTAATAACTTAACTCATTTTTCACGTTCAACTGCCAATGGTAGTCATAAACAATTTTAAGACAATGGTATAAGCATTTATATTTTTGGACAGCTCAATATGCAAAACGCAATTTGCAATTATTTGCAATTAATTTGCAAACTATTGACAAGAGTTTGAAGTCTATCGGAAGAGTTGGTGGGGCTGAGTGAATTTAGCCCCCCCCCCCCCCCAAACGAAAATGTCTTTTTGCGGCGTCCGTATCAATTTGCAATTAATTTGCAATTAATTTGCAAAATATTGACACCGGTTTGGAGTCGATTGGACGAGTTGGTGGGGCTAACTACACTATCGTTATCTATATGGTCATTTGATTTAGAAATACACCAAAAACCAAAATCGATATTGTCGAAACCGATTTTGAATAAAAATTCCCGTTTTTTCTTAATTTTAGATTCTGAGCGGAGCGGTGAAGGTTTTGATTTTACAATGATGTGTGTTTTTTTTTATTATTTTATTTTTATTTTTGTCTGTCATCGCCTTTTAGAACAGTAAAAATGCTTAGATTTTCTTCAACAGTATCTTTTCTGATAGGCAAGTGAATCTAGTTGGTACTTGAATCTAGTTGGTAAAAAGTGAAAATTTCCCAGTAGTTTCAAAAGCGCTGTGAAATACAAAAGAAAAATTAAGGAAAAACGGGAATTTTTACGCAAAATCTGTTTTCGAAAAAATCGATTTTGGTTTTTGGTTCAACTCTTAAACAAATGACCGTAGGAACATGAAATTTTGACTGAATGTTCATATTAGCATTTCTTGTGGAATTTGCATGTATCCAAAATTGGCCTGGCTGTTTTTTAAGCGGAATTTACAATCACAGTATTGAATGTAGAGATCTACAATTAAATGGTTTCGTGATAGGTGGTAATCAGATTTAAAATAATTATCTTTAATATCTACATGGAAAGCAAATAGGTGTACAATAGCTGTTGTTTCGTTTGTAACTGGATCTGAATAAGCTTAGTTATTAAGCTCATGCGAAATAATATTAATGTACTAGGTATGTTAGGTGACGTTATTATGACGACAGAATTACACTATCAGAGCATAAGCTAGTGCTATAACTATAATTACAAAGTTTAATAAATAATAACTACCTACTAAATACTAATGGTATTTTCATATCAAAAAAGCAGGTAAATATATGTCGCTCAGCTGTACAGTAGGTTACTAGTGGGTCACTGTTATGAATGGTATTAAATTTGAATTTAATGACATAATATTATCATTGTATACGAAAATTGATTCTGAGCGAAGACGATTTGTCTTGTTGAATTAATATAATAAAATTACAAAAAAATAGCTAAAATCGTTCTTCTTCGTTATTTTATACCTATGCAATTTTGTTCTGCAAATTTGAACTTAAAATAACTATAAAAAAACTGTGTTTATATATATTTTTTAGATTTATTTGTTACAGTTTTAAGTACTTACCTATATAGGTAACCTTCTTTAACATTTTCCAACCCTTAGCTATACAATTTGCACATTTTATAAATGTTTAACTATAAAATCATTTTAGATTCTGAGCGAAGCGATGAATGTATTGATTCTACAATGATGTGTGTTTTTTTTTTTATTTTTATTTTTTTATTTTTGTGTCTGTCATCACCTTTTAGGACAGTAAAAGTGCTTGGATTTTCTTCAATATTAACTTTTCTGATAGGAAAGTGAATCTAGTTGGTACTTTGGGGGGTCAAAAGTAAAAATTTCCCAGTAGTTTTCACAAGCGACGTGAAAAACAAAAGAAAAATTAAAGAAAAACGGGAATTTTTACGCAAAATCTGTTTTCGAGAAAATCGATTTTGGTTTTTGGTGTAACTCTAAAACAAATGACCGTAGGGACATGAAATTTTGACTGAATGTTTATATTAGCATTTTCTATACACCATAAAATTTACAAAATATTTTGACTCTTTTTGAGCTGTTTACGGCCATTGTCAGTTTTCAATTTTTTTAGTTTTTTTTTCTATAAATATCAATAAAATTTTATCTGTTGAGTAAAAAAGCTTGAAAATTTAATAGAAGGCTCCTAGGTTATTGTTTCAAAGGCAGATGAAAAAAATTAAAAATCCTTAGTCACAGTTTTTAATTATAAGCATTTAAAGTTCAAATTTGACAAAATACGGAAAAATCACGAAAAATAGTAAATTATTTTGATGAGAATTCATAAAAATTTTTCTTTTTAAATCTAAGATTTGAAAATGTAATATAAGATTACTCATAAGTTTGTCTACCTTTATCAAAAAAAAAAAATGTCTAGAAGAAACTTAAATTAAATTTTTATGAGCGTCTGAAATTTATATTTTTACAACATTTGATATTTACTCGATTTCTCATGTAACAATTTTCTTATTTTATTGTAATTAAAAAACGAATGACTGTAGATACTTGAAAATTTCACTGAATGTTTATATTAGCCATTTTCTATACACCATAAAATGTTGAAAATATTTTGACTCTTTTTGAGCTGTTTACGGACATTGTCAGTTTTCAATTTTTTTAGTTTTTTTTTCTATAAATATCAATAAAATTTTATCTGTTGAGTAAAAAAGCTTGAAAATTTAATAGAAGGCTCCTAGGTTATTGTTTCAAAGGCAGATGAAAAAAATTAAAAATCCTTAGTCACAGTTTTTAATTATAAGCATTTAAAGTTCAAATTTGACAAAATACGGAAAAATCACGAAAAATAGTAAATTATTTTGATGAGAATTCATAAAAATTTTTCTTTTTAAATCTAAGATTTGAAAATGTAATATAAGATTACTCATAAGTTTGTCTACCTTTATCAAAAAAAAAAAATGTCTAGAAGAAACTTAAATTAAATTTTTATGAGCGTCTGAAATTTATATTTTTACAACATTTGATATTTACTCGATTTCTCATGTAACAATTTTCTTATTTTATTGTAATTAAAAAACGAATGACTGTAGATACTTGAAAATTTCACTGAATGTTTATATTAGCCATTTTCTATACACCATAAAATGTTGAAAATATTTTGACTCTTTTTGAGCTGTTTACGGACATTGTCAGTTTTCAATTTTTTTAGTTTTTTTTTCTATAAATATCAATAAAATTTTATCTGTTGAGTAAAAAAGCTTGAAAATTTAATAGAAGGCTCCTAGGTTATTGTTTCAAAGGCAGATGAAAAAAATTAAAAATCCTTAGTCACAGTTTTTAATTATAAGCATTTAAAGTTTATAAACATTTATCAAATTTATAATTTATTAATTATTTTGTAGTTAAAAATTTATAAATTTTTAACTTTTATGGCTAAGGATTGAAAATTTAAAACAAGGCTCCACGTAAATAGGTTATATATAAATTACTTTATTCACAATAATATCATCAAATATACTTGGTAAAATCATAGGCTGACTGACCGTTTTCGCTCAGAATCGTTTTTCTTATACAATGATATTATATCATTGAATTCAAATTTAACACCATCCATTACAGTGACCCACTTGTAACCTACCGTACAGCAGAGCGACATCCACTTATCCACCTTTTTTATAGTTATTTTATGTTCAAGTTTGGATGAAATTAGATATTTAAACGAAGAAGAACGATTTTAGTTTGTGTTATAATTTAAAAATATTATTCGTGGGTGCTTGAATCTTCAAAAGTATATTATTATAATATACAAATTTTGAAATATGATAATAATATGCAAATAATATTAATTCAACTTACCGGCTAGCGAATTAATAATAACAATATAAATATAATATAAAGTAATATCCTAGGCGCTGACTAACTGCTCAGAATCGTTTGTCGTATACAATAATGATATTAAATCATTGAATTCAAATTTAACACCATCCATTAGTCATTATAATTCACAGTCAGCCACTTGTAACCTACTGTACAGCAGAGCGACACCCACTAACCCGTTTCTTTTAATTTGTCTTTCAATTTCTGTCTATAAATAATTTTCCGCTCGGACAAATAATTTAAAAATGTAATATAAGGTTCCACCTTCCTCATGAGTGGATGTGTTGTTATTAGTATTATAAAAAAAAAAGTTTAGAGTAAATTTGTAAATTCACAATCATTTTTTATGAGTGTCTGAAGTTAGAACTTTGACCAAATCATAAAAATCACAAAATTTGCTAATAATTGTAAAATCATAAAAAAATTATGTAAAAATTACTTGAAAATTGAATACGAGGTTCTGTTCTTAATAAGTTTTAATAAGAGTTTTTTTGTATTTGAGAATTAAATATATATAATTATATATAATAGTAGTTGGTAAATCTATTGACATTGTTATTACCTACTAGAATACATTATTAATTTAAACATAAATACTATATCGGTTAGTTGGTAAAAAAATATCAAAAATATATTTTAAAAAATACGGATAAAAATATTGAAATATGCAATATTATTTAATTTATATCTTATACTAACTGTTCCACCCGACGTTGTCCGGTCCAACAATTTGTATTTTTAATAAATATATTTGTAAAAAATGTTATAATATTATGCAAAATGTGTTTTGATTATAATTTATAATAGTAATATAATAGCAATTATTTAGAATCTAAAAAAAATGAATATAAATAAAATAAATCATGTGTGACAAGTTAATTTTTTTTTTGTCATTCTTTAATATTTTAAAGTATCAATTTATTATGAATTATAAATTACATTAAAAAATCTATTTAATTTAGTTTATTGAATTAAGTACTTCTTAATTTCATCGCAATAAGCTCTTTAAAATTGGCTTTATAAATCTACGTTCAATCTATGGTAGTTAAAAAATCTATACTTGACAAAAAAATCTATTCATTAAGAAAATCTTTTTAATAAAAAAATGTATATTTGATAAGTCGAACAAAAAATATATATTTGTTAAAAAAAACTATTCATAAAAAAAATTAACATAATTATTTTTAAATATTATTAATGTATTAACAGCTTAGTTTAATTAATTGTTTTGACATAGTTTAATTAACTGTTTTGATTTATGTTATTCAACAATTTTTTTTTTTGATATTATGTAGATAAAAATTAGTTTTCCCGTGGTAATGGATGGTACTACAGTCGAAAAACCAGATTTTCTGGAGAATGGGTGAAGTATCATAAAATTATAATGAAGTTATCACTTAGAGCGGATTTTAAGAAATACACCAACGGGTAAGGGTTTGACTTCCAAATTCTAAAAACTAACTTACAAATACTTACAAATGAATATCTTTAGCTTACAATCGGTCCAGATCAATTCTGCCGATATGGGGGGGGGGGGGATTTTTGGAAATTCGCCAGAGGGTAAGGGTTTAACTTACAAACTCTGAAAACCTTTTTTTTGGATTAAATATAATATATCAACTGTAACTATATGGTTCGAGCAAAATATTTTTCTTATAATATATTTTTGGGATAAAATAATTTTCTTCTAAAATATATTTCTGTTTAAATATTTTCGGAAATATTTCCAAACAGGAAATATAAAATATCCTAGGCTGACTAATATGAGAAAATATACTTGGAAATATTGGTCTGGCTGTCTCTGCTCAGAATCGTTTTTCGTATAGGTACAATGATAGGTGAATCATATTGAATTCAAATTTAAATGTAACACATCTATTACAGTGATCCACTTGACTCTTAATGTGCAGCAAGAATTTAAAAATTCATAACTTATGTTAACAATCGTAATAGACTGTTTAGTCCCTTAGAAACTCCCTTAGGCCATAATTTCAAAACTAAGTCCTGCTAACAAATTTTGATTGCACCGTCGTTCTTAACTCGTTGAAGTACATAAATTAAAAAAAAAACATCAATATTTGGAAAGGCCCAGTAAACTAGAACGATGCGCAAAAGCGTAAAAATCGCAAAATAACGAACTTCATGAGGCCATAACTTCGAAACTAAGTCTGACCGCCAAATTCTGACTTCACCGTCGTTTTCAGTATAGTTAACTACATATTCCGAATTGTAAAGATATCAAGCCTGGGCATAGACAAGTTAAAAAGTTAAAGTTACGTTTATTTTAACTTTTTAAAATGTAATATTCATTAACTTAATTGTTAACTTAACTGATTTTTATTGATATAAACTTAATAAATAACGAGTTACTTTTAATCAAATCCAAGTTACGTTCATTTATAAATAATGAAATAATAAATATAATTCCAATTATTATTGATGATACATATTGCATAAACATTTACATTTTATTATTTCAAACCATATTACTGGCTACTTATTCATTTAATAATAGAAAAAAATAATTACTTAACTTAACTTAATAAGTTAATTGTAAGTTTCCATATAAATTTTAACTTAACTGAGCTAAAAAAAAACATTAGGATAACTATATTAACTTTAAACTTTTCAAAATGTTTTCTATCAACTTAACTTAACTCAATTAACAATTATCTTTAACTTGTCTAGGCTTGAAAGATATACTTATTTTATAAATACCAATACAATAATTATTATTATACTAATCATATTCTCTATTTTCTCGACACTGTATACACTATATATATATATCTAAGTAAAAGTTAAAAGTAAATGTTGGTAATTTAAATTAGGTATTTATTAATTGTATTATGAATAATGATACAGAACACTAAATCTATTTTTAGTTTTTTATTGTTATTAATTTATTATTAGAAATAACTAAATTTGTCGAAAATACAAGAGAAATAACAATCATATTTACTTATAAAAAAGATAGCCCTAAGATATTTTATTAATTAATGTTGGATTCTATTTTACCATTTTTATCATTTTATTGGTAAATTTAATATATTTTTTTACGTAAATTATCTATCTTTACTTTTATGTAATATTTAACATAAAAATCTGAAATGTGGACCTGAATGTATTATTATAATTATTTTATGAAATATTATGATATTATAGGTCTATACCTATTAAAAACAATAATATAGTACCTACATATCGTATTTAAAGATTTCAACTATACATTCATGATTAATTAATTAATTTTTATTATTAATTATCACCTATGATAATAAATAATAATAATATATTAGTCATAAATATAAACAATTATCGTTAGGTAGATATTTTAAAACTTAAAAGTTTATTAAATTATTTATTATAATATGATTATTACTTAATATGAATAATATGACATATTTAAATAAAAATCAGTAGGTACAGATGGAAGCAGTGAGCCTTTATATTATTATTATATAATATTATTAAAGCTCTCTAGGACGGTAGATGGATACTGAATATGGAAAACTACCGGTACCGGGATGCCTATGTGCGTGTTCGGCGGTTGAAAATAGTTTGCAGTTTGCACGGGCCATGATAAAATAGCGATGGAGGTAGACTCGGCAGAGCCGATGGCCCGATGCGATCCGGCGCGGCGGCGATACGTACGAAAAAAAAAAGTAAAGAGTTGATGGTGAAAGTAACGCAGCCGCGCCGGAACGACCAACACTACGAGCGTCGAAGACGCCCGATTGCCCGACTCGGTGACGGTGACGCGCGAGGGATCACACACGGCGCAACACAATGCGACACGCATGCGCAGCATAATGCGACACGCACGCGCACACATTAAATGCGCGCGCACACGCACAAGGCACAGCGAACGATGAATGATGATAGTCGTGGTGATACGCGCAGGCTACGGAGAAACACAATAATAATAATAATAATAATAATAATAATAATAATAATAAATGTGTAAGCTGCATAAAAAATGTTATAGTCGTTCATAGGATCGTCGTCGTCGGTTATCACGGACGGAAGTTGTCGCGAGCAAAAAAAACAATACAACGATCTGATCGTAGGTATTTGTCATTGTCTCGTATTGACTTGTTATTTTCTAGTAAATATCTTACCGTTTTCCGCTCTCGCTGCTGCCGCCGCCGCCGCCGTCCGACGGACAACAGTACACCACACGCGCGAACGACTCGGAGACGACCGCGACGTCGTCGGTGGGCGACGCGACATCCGGTCCTGGAAGACATTTTTATTTCGGGAGTCCACCGTTCATTTTCTTTTTTTACTCTGATGCGTTCCGGTGAGATCGATTGATCCGTTTCTGATAAATGACGTGTTTGGATTGACTTGAAAATGGGACAAAAAGTGAGCAGCCTTGGCGATGTGTTCTCTTGGAAGAATGCTGACTCGTCGAAAAACAACGATGGGTCGACGGCGGGAGCCAGGAACAATCCGCGCGAGTACAGCCCCGCCGCAGCTTCAGTTGTACCCGTCTGTGCAGTGCACGGAGTCCCGGTCACAGGGAACCAGCAGCATTTCGAGAACATTTACGTTTCCAACAGTGACACGCCGTCCACATCAGGCAACGACCAGAACGTGAACGGTTGCGAAGCGCCAGCAACGGCTGCCGGCGTAGAGACGGTGACGTCCAAGAACACGCAGTCGTCGTCATCAAAGAGCACGACCGGTTCCAAGAAGCTCAACCACTGGGTGTTGCGTTTCAACTGCTCTCGTCCAAAGTCGAAAAGTAAGTGCTATAACCCACCCGAAAATGTTCCCGAGCCAAACGAAGTCAAGTGCGAGACGTGCGTGTGCACACGATATGAACGCACGGAAGATAATCATCATATGGACAACGATGATGTGGTGTACGATCCTTCTCCTGTGCCGGTCGAAGATGAAGAGCAGAACGAAGAGGATGAAACATCTCAAGACATGCTTGACTTTGAAGGTGCTTTCAATGCTTTCAACGCGTTTGAAAGTCATAGCCAGTTGGTATTACCTTCATTCGATGAAGGCCTTATGGATCTGCATTCAGATATAAGTGGCGAAGAATTATTTATGAATGAAGACTTTGAAGACAGGGCTTACAAAGAACGGGCCAAAGAAATCCAAGAGGGTATCGAACCACCACCAGGATTCAGGCCTGGATTACACATACAGTTGGTAGAATTTAGTTTGCCCAAAATGACTATAGACAATTTAACCTCATTATTCCATAGAGCTGCCCTTACAGCTTTAACTGCACCACATGATATGGATGACAGCCATCGAATACATACATCCATAGACTACATTCACTACTTAGTTCCTGATCTACTTCAAATCACAAATTGTTCATTTTATTGGGGCAAAATGGACAGATATGAGGCAGAAAAATTGCTTGAAAATAAACCCGAGGGCACCTTTTTACTTAGAGATTCGGCTCAAGAAGAATATTTGTTTTCTGTAAGCTTCAGGAAATATGGTCGTTCTTTACATGCACGAATTGAACAGTGGAATCATCTCTTTAGTTTCGATTCAAGGGATCCTGGTGTTTTTGCATCATCTACAGTTTGCGGACTAATAGAACATTATAAAGATCCTACCTGTTGTATGTTTTTTGAACCTATGCTGACCATACCGTTACATCGAAATTTCACATTTTCTTTGCAACACACATGCCGCGCAGCTATTTGTAGTCAAATTACATATGATGATGTCAATCAATTGAAACTTCCAAAATTATTAAAGGCGTACTTAAAAGAGTATCATTATAAGCAACGTGTAAGGGTACGCATATTTGATTCAGAAAATTAATCTCCTTTTTATAAACTCATTTAGTTATATATATATTTTATATCGATATCCATAGTTATATGAATAGTTCTAACATTATTTGTAATGCTAGATAAAATGTTAATTGTTTCTTGTTTAAATAAAAACAAATTGGTACTAATATAAATTACATAACTTATTTCCATACCTACCTGCCAAAATGTACTTGTACATTACTACCTGTTTAAATTAATTATTTAGTTTTACTATATTATTAGATTATAAGTTATATTTCAAATTTTTATTAACCACTAAAATTTAAAAAAATTATAATTATTTAAATCTGACGTATCTTCATTCATTTCTTCACGTGCCTTAATTGGTTAACTAAAACATTTTATACTTTATTTAAACTTATCATTCAAAATTATGTATTTATTTAAATGATTTGGTATATAATATTAATACATTATTACCTACTTATTTATTTTTTGTTATTTTCATAAATATTTTCTTACTTTAGGTTTGATGGTAACAAAGATTTACCCATATTCTAATTATTATTATTTTTTTATTTATATATAATACGTTTTAAAAATTAATATAGTTTAAATTTAACAAAATAATGAATTAAAAATGTTTTGGTATAGTCCCAGAAATATAATATATATGAAACAAGTTTATATGTGTATAACATTTTAACGTGGCATAGCATATTATGTTATGTATTAATTATTTTTTTAAGGAAATCTCTGTATGGCTTTAAGTTTTTATTATGTATTTGACTTAAAATATCGGCATTATCAGTGTTTTCAATATTTTTAATATTATTAGTGTTAAAATGTTTATTTAATTTTTTTTTAATTTTTTACATAATTATTGTTAAATTTGAATATTTGATTAAATATCTATCTTGCACTTATGAAATATTAAAAGTATATATGTAGCTATAAGCGAGTATTTTCATGTTTCGTAACAGTTTTTGAAATTAATTTCTAAAAAAAATTATTTAAGTATAAAATAGGCTAATATTGTTAATTATATTTACTATTATTATAATTTATAATAATGTTATTATTAGTATTAATATTTTATACACGTGAAATATATCAATCTCTAAATGTTTAAGAAACACCTATTTATTATACAAACAAAATATTTAAGGTATTTGCATAGGTGTAGTATGAAGTTTGTCACTATAAATAAATATTAATTTTTGTGATATAATTTGTACATAAATGTCATACTTTAATAATATTTTTAAAAAATATTTTTGAATCTTGCCAGTTAATAATATTTTCATCTGCCTACTTAATAAAATATATCTGTAATGCATTTTGAAATATTTTGTCATATATTTTATTGATCTTATTCAAAATGTTTTATATTTATAATAAATTAATTGTTCAATGTTCATACACAAATATAATAATGTTTAAAAATGTATGTGATGTTTTGTTAATTTATTAAAAAAGATTTATGAAAATATCATAACAATAGGTAATTCCAGGAAGAAAATGTAAAAAGGTTGCTTACAATACTACATTTACTTTGTGGTATTCTATTGACTAAAAATTAAAAATTAAATATATTATAAATTAATATATTATAGTATATCTTAATTAAACAATAAAAATACGTTTAAAAAAATATAAACCAATTTTTTTAAATAGGTAATAATTAATTATAGTCGAATTTAAGCGTTTTAACATTTTAGAGGAAATTGGAGCGCTTATTTATCGGTTTCATAGTTAGGAGGTCTGACGTCTAAGTCACATTGTGTTCCTTCACTTTTTAAACCATATGTTGTTATAAGAGTAGTTTCTGTAAAAAAAAAAGTACTTGTGAAACATAGTTTAATTTATGTTTATAATGTTTAAGATAGTTAAAATATATATTATTCTAGATTGACTTGTAGACTATAGTAAAATATTACCTACTTAAATCTTGATCAATTGTAGATGAATCAACATTTCTATTCCCTATGGGTAATATGAGTAAATTACGATATAATCTATATAATAAACATAATATATTTTATTGGTATCCCTTATTATGCATGCTGCATACTCAATGAAAAAATATTAAAATTATGGGATATGGAAATAATAAATTAACAAAATATAAAACAGAATACCAAGTTTTCTAAATTATATATACTATCATCTCTAACACTTGGTAACTTGTTATTATTTTGTTGCTTGAGTTTAAGTAAAACTGTTTAATTAGCAAGCAAAACCAATTGTGAATCTTATTTTTACTTAAAATATATAGGTTATATAGCATATTATATTTATGTATACAATATAATATTATGTAAATGTGTAAATAGGTACCTTGACAACAAAACTCATAATAGTGTTATTTGTAGGTATTGTAAATTATATTCCTTTCATATACGTAACATTATCTTATTATTTTAGATTTAATTTACTACAAATAGCAGAAAACAATTTTCAAAAATGTTAAATATTTTAGGAAAAATAAACAATAAAACTAAAACCAATAGAAAAACTACAAATATGAAAAGTAGAAACTCAATACTAAAATCCGTATCCAGTGAGTTATTGTCTTACATGATAAGTAAAGAAAACTGCGGCATTAGTTTGTATAGTATTTTCTTATTATGACTAGTTATTAATGCATTATAGATGGTACATAATTGTTGAACAGGTACACTCATATTCAAACGTTATTAGATATGTTTATATTTCAAAATCCTATACAGCCAATAACATATTTTGAATACTACAGTGAAAATATGAAGATGCTCTATCAGAAATCACAATCAGATCCTGATTTGAATTTTTTGAATAACATTGACCTTGATATTTATAACAAAATAATAGAAATATATAAAGTATTGCTTAATTTATATTAATGTTAACTTTTTAATGAGATAAAATTTAAACATTTTGCATGCATGGTGAATTTTAGGATACTATATATAATGTTAGAGAGTATAAGACAAGTAGCATATCCTATAGGTATGAAGTTGAAGGTGAATATGATGATGTACAATACAATGAAGAAATGGATGAGATTAATGTACAAGACTTATCAAAAATCAATAATATCTTTAACAAAGCAGGATGTGGCATAACAAATGATGAAGTTCATCTTATTGGGATAACTATAGACCAAATGTCACAACTAGGAAAATTTAAAAATATTAGGTACATATATTTTAGATAATACTGTTGCAATGGTGCCTATTTTCCGTTTAAAAATTGTAATGAATATATTCATGTTCACAGATATTGGGGTAAAATAATAGGTTTAAAACGTAACTATTACATTTTGGAGTGTGATTGGAAAAATAAAGAATTGGAATATAAACTAACGGTAAGCAGAAAAAATTGTATTGACTATACATTCAAGTCCAATGATATAACATTAGTATTTTTTTTAAATTTGCATCATGCTTTAAAAATCTCCATTAAGAGGACATTTTACCCGCATTTGTTGTCTGAGTCTTACAAGTACATAACATATTATATCAAATTTACGTTCAGTAGTTAACTTTTATCTTCGTTAGTTTAAAGATTAGAGATAATTGACCTATTATGAAATTTGATGGTAAGAATAATATCTGTGTTCGTATGTCGAATTTATTTATGAACGAGTTTTACAATAGGCAATAGTGCAATTAAAAATATTCCTAACTCGTTTAACAACTGAATCATCGTAAAATACCGACTAATGAACCCAGATAATGTTTTTAACATTAAGTTTCATAAATGGTTAATTCGCTCTAATTTTTAAACAAATGAAGCTAAACGTGAATTACCAAGCGTACATTTGTCATACAACGCACTTGTAAGACAGAGACAACAAATGCAAGCGTAACGTTCTCACCCTCTTAACAAAAACTTTTGTCTGTGATTTGAATAATTATAAAATATTATACATCGTAATGTATTTTGTTGCAGCTCTTAAATGAAATATTTAATGCCAATAAAAAACAAGTATCACATGATTATGAAAATGAAAACGAAAACGAAAATCAAGAAGATGTAGAATTAGAAAAATATATTTTATCTGAAGAAGAAAATGGATATTTTTCCAGAACAACATTATCTGGTCTAATTAGCAAAGATATTAACGGCGAATTAGAGGGTTTCGATTCTCTGAAATCGGTAGAGTGTTCTTTTCCACCCACAGAACTCGGTAGTGATGATTATTTATCTCATGAATTATTTGGTTTCGGAGCTAATAAAAAGGTTCATAATATGTTTTGCCCAACTACCCGCTTTTCTTATAATATTCATTATTTAGTCGTACTTTGTAACGAACCAATTAAACGATTCATGGATTGAGTTGCCACTTCTCAAGCCTCATCATATTATTCAATCACGAGATATCAAACGATATTTTACAGGAGATTTGGAGTCGCCTGTAAGAATAATAACAATTACATCGTTATTCATATATTTTTTGTTGACCTGTTAGAAAATATTTGGTAGGTACCTAATAATAAAATATCTTATACATATACAGGTTGAATCTTATCCGTTATTTCAAGGTTTGGAAAAACATTATCTCAGAGCTCAAATTGCAAGGATAACAGCTGCGACTCAAATATCACCACGTGATTATTTTGTACTCGACTACAATTCAAATTCATATAAATGGAGGAAATTAAACTCTTTTCAATCGAAAGTGATGTCACAGAAATGTAAGTTTTTAAAATCGTATAGGTACATATTTTACTTCTATCTATCGATCTGAATGTTGCCATGTTAGAAGGTCGTGGTAATAGTAGGTAATTACTCACTAATTAGTATTTATAATTTATTTATTTCTTACCTATTTATGAGTAAATGCTAAAATACCTACGAATAGTATTCAATATTATAAAAATCTAATAATTATAAACACCTATATATTATATATAGGTATTGTTTGAAATAATTCTCATTATTTTAGTTTCTGGGCGAAGCGATGTATGTATTTATTTTACAATAATGTGTAGGCAGTAGGCACACGATTTATGGTAGAGATAATACTTCGATTTTCAACTTCAATATCTATTCTGGTAGCAAATTGGATCTAGTAGATTTTTTAGAGGGTCAAGAGTAAGAAATTACATAACAAAATAATCGGGAAAACAAGAAAAAATTAAGGAAAATGGGAATTTTTACTCCAGACAACATCGATTTTTTTATTTGGTTGTAATTCAAAAACTATTCTGAGTTCTGACCGTGACTTGTTTTGACTTGATATTTTCACCAAATTTTTATATAATATAAGTATTTTTTATAAATGGTACAATTAAAAAAAATATTTTGATTGTTTTTAATCAATTGAAGCTAATTATATGCATTTGACATTTGAGATTTTTTAAGTGTCTTTTTTATAAATATCAATACAAAATTTCACTCTATCAAAAAGCTTAAAAATGTAGTACGACTAGTACAAGGCGTCTCGTAAGTTATGATGTTATATATAATATGTTATTATCTTTTATAAGTTTGTTGTTATAGCTATTTAAAAATATTAAAGATACATAGACACTATTTTTTTTTATAAGCATTTGAAGTTCAAATGTTGATAAAATTAGAAGTTATTTTATTGTAATTAAAAAATACTTTCTCGTGGTGACTTGAAACTTTTACGTTTATTATTATATTGTATATACCTACCTATCCTGCCTAGTACCTACACAATGACATTTTAAAAACGTTTAATTTTGAGATATTGCCAATTTATACAACGAACCTATTCACATATCACACCGACACCATTCTAACCTACAATAAGTCCGAAGTCGATATCAACTCAAAAATGAATAACAATAATATATGATGTATTGATATAAATATAATATACTTATATAGGTAGTAGGTACCTACTACCTACTACCTACCTACTATTTTAATAATTAAATATTAATAATCTAATATAAATGCAATGTTATTGTAAAAATAATTCAACCTACTGTGCCTATTACTAATAGTAAATAAATTACTATAATCTATATAATATATAATAAAAAATAAAAAAAAAAATTTTAAAAACACACTTTTCCATAAAAACATTTAAAAAAAAATTTTAAAAATTGCACTAAAAAGACAAAAATAATTCTCTGTACTTAAAAATAATGAAAAATTTATTGATGAAAAATTTAAAAGTGTGTGGTGCTCATACACTTGACATATATTCCCAGTCACTATCTTATAAACATGATTGAACAAAGAAGTGTATGTGAGACTTTCCTTGGCTTTTAAATTTTTCATCAGTAAATTTTTCATTATTTTGCTCTTATACTTGACATATACTGCCAGTCACTATCTTATAAACAGGATTGAACAAAGAAGTGTATGTGAGACTTAGCTCGGCTTTTAATGTTTTGTATGATGCACCACACACTTTTAAATTTTTCATCAATAAATTTTTCATTATTTTTAAGTACAGAGAATTATTTTTGTCTTTTTAGTGCAATTTTTAAAATTTTTTTTTAAATGTTTTTATGGAAAAGTGTGTTTTTAAAATTTTTTTTTTTATTTTTTATTTTCTACTTTTTAGTTGAAAGTAAATATTTTTATTAAACGTTTAAGAAATATGTTATCCGGTGTTTTCGGTACCTATATCAGAATACCGGTATAATGTTATTTGGTAATAATTACCGTTATTACCATAGATATTATAATAATGGATAGGACACGCCTATACTTGCTTCGTAAGAGGTTGCGGTTTTTTTTGGGGAAGAGAGAAAGTTCAATATCTGCGAGAGATATTACGGCGACGTCGTGGGGACAATCCTTTTTTTTTTTTTTGGTCCATGTCCCAAAATGACAACGGATTATTGTATTGTCATCCAAGACCAAGGTCTATACCAATTTTCAGAATTTTTCATCTTCAAAAAGTGCCTCAAATCGAGCGCGCAAGATTTGATCACAGACAGACGTGAAACCAAACTTAAGAAAAGTGTTAAAAATGAATGTTTGTCCATGTGTCCTTTATGGATTTCTAATATATTTTAATATATTTTTTTGATATATTTTTAATATATTTTTTTCGGCTGGACCGATTTTGATGACATTTTTTGTGTGCATTTGAGTGGTTCCCGCCTTCCCGGGATGATTTATATTCACAATAAGACCCAGTAGGTCCAACCCGGAGAGGTAACTCAAACAGGGATTTTGAGATTTACAATGGAAATTTGAAAACTTAGAACTAATAACATGATGGCTTTAATCGTACCTAGTATCTTGAAAAACGTTAAACTTAAATAACGTTTCTAGGGATCCACGAGTATGCAGTGAACGTGGATTACAATCCTCTGTCGGTATACGATTTATTGGAACCGAGCAACTGGGTACATCACACTCCCTCGATATCGGAAAAGGGAGTGACCCAGGCTTGGACCAATATTATAGAGTCCGGAGAAGACTTACAACAAGTAATATTTATTGACTGATCGATCGGTATGAACTTATAATCGATAGACAGTCAAATATTTATAGCTAAGCTGGTAATTGGTATATACAGTGTAGTTAGGATATGCATCGTAACGACCCTTATTTTATAGTACCTATATTATAGATGTAGCACGTAGAATCCAATAATGATATATATAATAATTTAATAAAATTACATTGCTCAGAACTCAGATGGCATTGAATATGGTTGTAAGATGGGGATGAACTTAGAAATCGGCAGAGGAGACGGTGACCAACTGGACATATTTAGAAACCTGTCAAATGACGCTTATATGGGTGAAATGCCACCATGGAAATTCGAATTGTCCAATCGGTTTGACCACACGAATACGTACGCGACCATCCGGTCCAATCTTTGGCCCGGAGCACACGCAGTTGCACGTGAAAAGTACTTATAAATTATAATCTTCATTCGACATTCGACATTCCAATTATTTGTTCGTTTCCGTTTTGGTTTGTATTCAAGTATATTGTTTTCAATATTTTGCTATTCACAGCCTTTTGGATTACACGTATCATGGTTGGGGCCACAAATGGGGCGCCTTTAGTTTCACGGTCCAGCCGTTAAGTGGATATCAGCTGTCCAATTCCTATCAAGCCGATATCGGCCTGACCACCGAGATCGGAGATCCGACTCGCGAAGACGAAGTGAAGTATTTAGCAATAGTCAACAAGAGGAAGGAAAGACGTGCTCGTAGGAAAGTCAACGCCCTGCGACCGTTTTCTGCAGCAGACGAGGACGAGGAAAGAATCCTCAATCAACATGACTACGATTGATGCTGGTAACGAGTGCCGTTGATCGTATCATTATTGTTATATTACCATTATTGGTATATAAATATAGGAATTATCCGCGTACAACGTTACACAATATACAATACCTGCTTCCTATAATACCTAAGTAGTTTACCAACCTTCCATGTATAATTGTGCTCGTTTATTTATATTTTTTGTTTTATAATAATTATAATCCTATATGGCTGTATGATGCAGCCTTGCAGTAGTATTGGAATTGCGTTTGTTTGATTTATCACTAAAATATTTTCTGTTGAATATAAGGTTAGCTACATCTAAAATGTGGTGGTGCAAAGGCATATTTTTGCACCAACGTGAAAATCATTGAAATTATATGATATATAAACAGGTACAAAATAGTAATTTTACTAATTTTAGACATTATCTATTAAATTATTACTCTATCTATATTCTAAAATATAGTTCAACCACTATTGATAATTAGATTATTATATTCTATGTTAACCACTAACCACACAATTCTGTATTTTACTATGGCAGTATCACAGAATATGACGTTATTCTATGGTACAATTATATTATTATCAACATTGTACCGCCAAAATAGTGTGTTATCACTGGATCAATGTTCATTCAATTCACAAAAGTCAAATGTCAGATGACAGCAAGACGTCGTATTGAATCAAATTTTAAAATTCTCAATAGTTTTAATAAGCGCCGGGAAAAACAACATAAAAATTAAGGAATAATGGAAATTTTTACGCAAAATCGGTTTTCGACGAAACCGATTTTGGTTTTTGGCGTAACTCTAAAACAAATGAACGTATATACATGACATTATCACTGGTTGTTTACAATCGGATTTTCTATACATGACAAAATTTTCAAAATATTTTGATTTGTTTTGAACTATTTTTGAACATTTTCAGTTTATATTTCAGTCAAATATTAAAAATCCTTAGTCACAGTTTATTTTTATAAGCATTTAAAGTTCAAAATAATTTGATTCTTTTTGAGCTGTTTACGGACATTGTCAGTTCTCAATTTTTTTTGGTTTTTTTTTCTATAAATATCAATAAAATTTTATTTGTTTGGTAGAAAAGGGTGAAAATTGTATGCAAGGCTCCTGATATATTGTTACAATAGCAGTTGAAAAATATTGAAAATACATAGGCACAATTTTTTTTATAATGATTTAAAGTTCAAATTTTGAAAAAATGTATCAAATTTAAAATGTATCAATTATTTTGTAGTTGAAAATGTATAAAATGTTCAACTTTTATAGCTAAGGATTGACAATTTTAATCAAGGTTCTACGTAAATAGGTAATTATATAAATTACTTTATTCACAATAATATCATCAAATATACTTGGTAATATCATAGGCTGGCTGACGTTTTTCTTATACAATGATATTATATCATTGAATTCAAATTTAAAACCATCCATTACAGTGACCCACTTCTAATATACAGGCGTACAGGAGAGCGACACCCATTAGCCCACCTTTTTTTTATTAATATTATAATAATAAATTAAAGAAAAAATAATTAATAAATAATTAATAGTAATTATATTTATAATTAATAAATTATTTAAAGAAGCATATAGTTTTTTATTGGGAAAGATTTTACTTAGGAAGTTCGATTATTGGGGTGTTGGAAATGATAGGTCTAGAATATGTCTCTGCACCACCAGAAATTGGACTCAATTTACGCCACTGTGTATACTTACTTCGGTTGGATTGGAAACAAACTCTTAAACTTAAAAGTCAAAACTCTCAATAAAATTCCAGTTTCTAAAAAAAAAAATAAAAATAATATCTACATATATTATTCGATAAATTAGCATATACGTATATAGTACATTAGTATTTTCTTAGACCTTAGTCTATAATTATAGTCTATTATTAAGAGTGTCGGTGCCGGTTTTCAAATTCTATAAAATGTTAAAATTATGTTTCATATTATTATGTTAGTTGCTATACTTTAATTATAATACTTTTCCACTAATCTACTGTTCGAATACCTATATATAGAGGGAGGGTTCAGCGTTGAAACGGTGTATTATATCAATATTAATGACTTCACAGGAAAAACTCTCACGCATCATTGATATTCGACATATTTTGATATATTTTTTTTATTTCAAATATGAGAATTTTTTCAGGGGATTACAGCCTGAATCTTTATTTTACTTTAAATAATGGTAGAAAAATACCTACTTTTGAAAAATAATAAATATTGTGAATTGATCAAATGCATAATATTTTAGCTTCTATAATTATAATTTTGAAAATCAGGTTTTGATCCGCCCAGAAAAATGTTCTTTTCTTTTAAACAAAAAAAATTAAACGAAATCCGACTATTCCACTGCAGGGCGTGAGGGTTTTCTTGTATAAGACATGGTTTTGTACTAAAAACGCACTGCTCATGTTTTTTTTTTTCAACGAAATGTGTTTAATATTTAAATAACTTTTATCTTTGATGGGTAGATATACTGTCTTAATACAAAACACACAATATAATTCTACATGGTATATTATAATACATCGATTTAACACGGTTTTAGTTAAGTATTTATTCAAAGTAGTCTTATACGTTATTATAGATCCAACAGGAAACCATAATAAGTAGGTATAAAATAATTTGTGAGTAATATTTAAAGTAGATACAATCAATAGTACAAATGATTAGATAAACGTCGAAAAAATATCACTTTAAATTAACTAGTTATATAATATATTATTGCTAATAATAACACTATAGTTGTGTATTTGTGTCAATGGCTCAAAGATAATTAACAAAAATGACACATAATAATAAATATTTATTCAATGACAAATTAATATTTAATATAATTTATAATATTGACTAATGTTGATGAAACAATTAGTATGTAGGTACTTGACTGAAAATATTTTTCTATAGTTATTTCTGTTGTATAAATAATATTTATAATTTTAAAATCTATTGGACAGGCACAGGTTAGGTACCTAATTTTATGTTAATTACATCTTAAAATACAATTTAACAAAAATTCCGTTTTCGAAAAAGTTGGCCAAAAAGTCCAAAAAAACACAATATTCTATTAAATTTAAATTTATAATTATATTATATACTTTATTATTATAAAATCTATCTAATACCTATACGGCTGTACAATATATTATGTAATTAATATTAATTTAAACAAAAGGTGGGTTAGTGGATGTGTCTCTGCTGTACAGTAGGTTACAATAAGTGGATCACTATAATATAATGGATGGTAATAAATTTGAATTTAATGATATAATATCATTGTATAGGTAATACAAGATTATTTATAAGTTTGTCTACCTTTATCAGATGAAAAAAATTAAAAATCCTTAGTCACAGTTTTTAAATATAAGCATTTAAAGTTCAAATTTTGACAAAATACGGAAAAATCACGAAAAATAGCAAATTATTTTGATGAAAATTCATAAAAATTTTTCTTTTTAAATCTAAGATTTGAAAATGTAATATAAGATTACTCATAAGTTTGTCTACCTTTATCAAAAAAAAAATGTCTAGAAGAAACTTAAATTAAATTTTTATGAGCGTTTGAAGTTTATATTTTTACAAGATTAGTTATTCACTCGATTTCTCATGTAGCGATTTTGTTATTTTGTTGTTATTCAAAAACGAATAACTGTAAATACATACACATTTCACTGAATGTTTAAATTTTCATTTTATATTAACCATAACATTTTGAAAATATTTTAACTGTTTTTGAGCGGTTTACGGACATTGTAAGTTTTCAAATTTTTTATTTTTTATCTTTAATTGTCAGTAAAATGTTATTTGCTGGGCCAAAAAGCATGACAATTTAATATGAGACTCCTGATATATCGTTTCAATTGTAGTTGAAAAATATTAAAAATACTTAGGCACAATTTTTTTATAAGCATTAAAGTTCGAATTTTGACAAAATGTATCAAATTTAAAATGTAATAATTATTTTGTAGTTAAAAATGTATAAAATGTTCAACTTTTATAGCTAAGGATTGACAGTTTAAAACTAGGTTCCACGTAAATAGGTAAATAAATTACTTTATTCATAATAATATCATCAAAAATATACTTCTATCGTATGATGATATGATTGACCGTCTTCGCTCAGAATCGTTTTTCGTATACAATTATATTATATCATTGATTTTAAATTTTATTTAACACTATCCATTACAGTGACCCACTTGTAACCTTCTGTACAGCAGAGCGACACCCACTTGCCACCTTTTTTCAATTGGCAATGTATTTTATTATACAATAACTTTACGTTTAAACCTATTCATACGTACTTTTTCGCACAAACGGTATTTTTGGTATAATAGAAACCCAATCGGTATATACGATATACATAATAAGTAATAACTATTCGTCCAAACTAATCTATGCCCATATTATTATTAGTATACGACTTTACAGTAATGTTTTTCTCATTTTTTTATTGCGATTTTTAGTATCGATCATAAGATTTTGATTTTTGGATAATCCTAAAGCTTAAAAGTATTACCATTGCGTATATATTGCATATAATATAAGACATTATCTTTATTTTACGCGATGTCGATCAGCGTTAATGGCTTCCGTCTGGAATAGTCGCCATTTTATATAACTAACGAGGCGAGGAATGTACCTATATAATATATAATAATATTAAATATAGGTATAATATAGTATAATAAAATGCGCATGTCGCATCCATCACTTGATGTTATCATATTTTTATGGAATTCCATTTCATTAACTACGATCATATTGTGTAATTCAGTTTAACTAAGTTAAATTCAGGTTCATAAAATTAACATAAATATTTTGATCCATGTCATAAGACAAAAACCATTATTTTACACTTTGTGTAGTACCTATCTTAAATTAATTAAACTATAATACGGATAACTTTTCAATAAATCTAAATAATAACATTAAACACGGACATCTTATCTTAAGTACAAAGTTTTTATTAAATACCTATGTTATATATATTATTAGGCTACGAAGTGCACAATGAACAAATATGAGTAGAGTTTAAATTAAAATGAATTATTAATTATATATTGATTAATTTATTATTATTATTATCATTGATGATCTTTGTATTAGTATTTATTAGGTACCCTATTCTACAAATATTAGTATATAGTGTTATGATAACGGCTATTGCCTATTACACTAAACAAAACTTTTAACGTGTAGATTCAACGTTTTGTTTCACACTTTTCTGGACTCAGAATTTTGTATTCCGAACCATATTGACATTAATGGTACGTTATTTGACAATTTTTAACCATGTTCCTGTTTTGATGTGAACATTTTTCTACGTTTGAATTTTTTTCTCAGGCTTATCTACGTAATAACTAGGTACCTATTTAACTTTTCAAATAATTTGGAAAATCAATCAAATTCCATTTTATATTGAATAATAATTGTTCAACTGTTTTATGACCTAATGGTCGATGGTATCGTATCAGAAAACGTGCTGGAATCAACCAAAAATGAAAATAATTTAATAAAGAACTTTTCTGGAATGCCGTTGTCGCATTCCATACAATTGATACGATCGTGACCGATAACGAGTGTACTTACACTATAATATATCGGTATACTGAACAATCTAATATTTATTATTACTACAGGACAATAATTATAATATTATATAATACATGATATACATGATACACAAAAGAAAATTTTCAATTTGAAACTCTAGTTTAATTTAAACTCGGTTTAAACTAAACTGGTACAACTGGGCACTGGCCCTAAATATATGCGCCATATTATATTATTATATTAATTTCATTTTAAAGGGGTTTGGTATAGGCAATTTTAATACATTTTTAAATATTTAAAGTAGCTTCTTAATTGTTTGAGGCCCCAAATCAGTGCTACTGAAGTAATAACAAAGCTGGAAGGTCAGTTTTTCATCAGAAATCACATTTTTACTATAAAACTATTTCAATAATATTTTTGAAAAAACGTAAGAACAACTTCTAAAACAATAATAACTTATGTAACTTTTTTTATTTTTTGTTACTCATAAGTTATAATAGTGATACACTGATATCGAAAAACCAGAAAAAAAAGCGTTATTACACACGGTCCAAGTTCTACTCTTTTATTATAGTAGTACCTATACTATGCTAGAATTAATTTATTACAAAGTGTACCTATTTGTGTTATTTCATGAAATACTTTGGTACTGTACAGTTAAACAAATTAAAACTGATTAAACAATGTGTGCCATGTATACAAGTATAAATTACCCATGTTTGTTCAGTTATATTGTTTACATCGAATGCCGATAAGATTGCCTGCTTTTATACCATAATACTCCTATAACCATTTTTCGATAATATATTAAGTATTAGTAGCATTACTTGGGGGACCTATATTATCTCCTGACAGCATATTATGCATCACACTTATGCAGTCTTTTTTTATGATTTACTATATAATTATCTTATATATTGTATAAATATAGTGTAAAGTGTTTACTGTTGTGAAATTCGAATCAATATTTCAGTAAAAAAAAAAAAAAATAATAATAATAATAATTAATAAATTATATTTTTGATAAATTTACTCATTTTTAAAAACAGTAAAAATGTACCTACTTAATTTCATTTTTTTTGTTTTTTTTTTCGAAATTTAAAAAAAAAATTACGTTTGATTATATAGGTATAAGTCGTATAATTAACATTAATTAATAGTATACTATAAATTATATCATTACCAATATCTCATAATGGTATATACTCAATACTTAACTGTTAATACTTGTAATTTTAATATTACAATCATATTTTTTATTCAATTTGTAATACAATCAATAATGATTTTTGTATCTAGGTACTTTAATGTTCGTACCTAGACAAATTTAGTCACACAGTCTGGAATTGTATGTGATAAGTTATATATAGTTTATTAGTTATCACTGATAACTAATAAACTATAAACTATTTACATTTCCTCGATAAGTATTTCATTTTAATATGATTACTTTTACTAGGTAGGTACATAATTATTATGATTTATGTCAAATAAAAAATAATAGAATAACAGATTCCGGACTTTAATGAAAACATAAATATAATATTATATATACATAAATCATAGCATACATTGGTAGGTAATATTAATTAATAATGGCTTACCTATTGATGTTAGATATTTTGCAATTGCTTTTTTGTACCAAACATAATAATTTATAATTATAAAATATCTTAAAATACTCTGTACCTATATTATACAATATTAATATCATGTATTTTTACAGTTTTACACCAAGTGTAGATTCAATATTTTAACAACTATAAAATAGTAGATTTATAAAAATGTATATAAATGAATATAAATTAAAATAGAAACAAGAAAAAGCAGAATATTGTTGTACAGCATTAGGGCCAAACCATAGTCTTATAACCAGCGAGCAAAATTAGAGTTTAGTTGATGTTTAGTTGACTGTCTCTTATACCTACAACAGGGGCAGGCTAATGGAAACCTGACAAATATATAATATGTACTTACATATAATTATAATTATTGTATTTCTCAATTTTAGATCAGGCAATTTGATCTGATAAAAATTTGAACCCCCCATTTAAAATTAAATCTCAGCTTTAATAATATCATACAAATTTTAAATTTATATAATATAACAAATCATTTTTGAAAATCTCTTTGTCTTATCAATACTTTGATGGGCTTATTCAATTTTCTTCTTTGGGAACATTATTTCTAACTAATATTTGTTATTACCTTTCTATCAAACAATTTTTTTTATCAACTTATTTACATCAAATGTAGGAATAATTTTTTTAGTATACTATAATATATTAGTTAATATTTACCTATCAGAATACATCAGTAACATATTAATATTAGTTGTTTCTATAAAAAATGATGACCATATTTTTATAAATATAAATTTTTTTTTTAATCAATAAGGTTATATAATATATTTATTAGAGTCTAATCTAATTAAGATAAATTACCAAGGCTGGGCAAGTTAATGATTTGTTTTAACTCAGTTAAGTTAAGTTAATATGCACCAATAACAAAAAGTTAAAAGTTAAAAGTTAATTTAGCTATAGGTTAACTCAGTTAAGTTAAAAGTTAATACACGCTTTTTATAAACTTTTTATTAAGTTAAAGAAAAATTAATTTGTTTATAAAACGCTAGCGTACTTAATTTTTTCCAACCCAAAACTAAATTATATGATAGTGTTTATACTTCATACAGTATTTCCAAATAAGTTTGATTCAAATGATTTTAATTTTAACTTTAAACAATTTACGATACATTTTTTTTTTACATGAAAACGAAATAGACTGAAATAGTGAAATATAATAAAATTCAAAACAAAACAAAATAAATAAACTTAACTTACTTCTTAAAATGGAAAAAATAACACGTTATTTAGGAAAGAAATTTAGTAAGTTAACAGTTAAGTTAATGAAAAGCCAAAAGTAACTAGTTAAGTTAAGAAGTTAAAATAAAATTAACTTTTTAACTCGTTAATGCCCAGCCTTGTAAATTACTACAGTTAAACATATTGTTATATTAGGAATGTTACGTTTACATTATTAACTACAATTGGTGCATCAGAAGCAAAAATGTAATTATGGGGAGAGGTAAATTAATATTAAATACCAACTGGCAACATATAAAAGATTAATATTATTCATATCATATTTAGTCAAAGATTTGCTTACCTACTGTAGGCTGTTTTTTTATTGCAAAAAATATTAATTCATTTTAATTAAATTTCAATAAGAAAAAATTTTAATTTTAATAATTGTTCAATTATGATCAAATAAAAACAATAATAAACAGTTAATACAACCATAAAATTAATCAGTTATATAACCTATGTTCACTAAAAAATTATCAACATTGCAAAAAATAACCATACAATAATTCAAAAATAGAACATTTTTTTGATAAGGCACCGAACATTATAAAATAATGAGTATGGCTGTCTAATTTCTTTTACTAGGGTCTATAGATTATATTGTAAGAAATTAGATGTGGGATATAGTTGGCACATCACTGGCATCATACATTATAATTATAAAGTAATTTTTAAAAAATAGCATCATTGTAATTTATATTAAGTGAATGAAAAGTACATATTGCACAGCATTATGGTATTAGATAAAAAAAATAAAGTAAATACATTAAATCTCAGCCCAAACAATATCAAGAAACTAATCGTCAAAATGATTATATGATTGACACGGTTCATTATCCTTGTGTAGAATAATTTTAAATCCGTTTGGGCCAACGAATTTCTAGTATATGTATAGATGAGTAATAAAATCAATGAAAAAAATTAACAATTATAATTACTTAGTTTCACAGTAATTACTACTGTCCTGCAAAGCTTTCTGCTAAATTATCAAAACACATTTATAGAAAACTTTTTAAAATTTCATTGTTACAATATCCCATACACTAAAAATCACCTTAAGAATGTAAGACACTTTATTTAGTAACAAGTTTTGGTATCAGTTATTTGTACAAGCGGATCAAAAACATTGAGTACTCATTAAATCAAAACATAAATTTCTTAACTATTTTTTTTTTAGTACTTGACAAATTAATTTTGGGTTAAATCAATTTATTTTATAATTGTTTACTTTTAGTTTTTATTAATATAACTTTATTATTATACAATATAAATATTTATAATTTGTTTTCACTATACATAAATAATTTAAGTATATCCCTACAATTGTATTTTAAACAAATTTCACTTAGTATTATGAGGTATTAATATATTATAAACACAATATTATGTTTTATATAATTTAAAAATTTTACTTTTTATGAACTGCAAGATAGGGTTAAGCCGTTTAGAACACAATATTGAATCAAATGAGTAATATACTATTATTTGGTGGATTAGTTGTAAAAGGTAATACAGAACATTTACTCAAAATCGCTATTTTGCAATATCTATCTTTTTTTTGATTTATCATTCATTCTACTGTAGAAATATTAAGTTGTTGAACATTGTTATGCTTTGTGATAGTGTAACAAATCTGTGTATGTTCAAATAATGTTTTTTTTTGATATACCAACTTTTACATTTGACCGACTCATTAAAAAAATTAAGTAGACTAAATATAAACTCAAATTTTATTAACCACTGCAATTTAAATTAAACACAACTTACTTAATTTCTACAAAATAAAATAAAATAAAATAAAATTATAAATATTATAATTATAGGTATATTTCATAGTATTGTAACTAACAATAAACAAAACAATAAAATATCAAGTGTTAAAAAAATAATAATTAAAAATATTAAAAAGGAATGTAAAATTAATTTAAATTATTGTAATATTGTGTCATTTGTTGATAGTCATCAATTTATAATTATTTTACATATAGTAATATTCTTAAAAAAATATCTCTGAAAAGAAAATAATAATACATTTAAATATAGTATGTAATTAATATCATCATATAAAAGTGAGCATGGTAAATAATATCTATTGACAAAATATGCAAATACTGTCTGAAGTCCAATTTTAATTGAAAAAATGTAAAAGTAGAAAAATACGTTAACACGCAACAAATGTATGTTTTGACTATACATCAGTTGCCTGATGCATTTATTATATAAAAAACTGAAATTGTAATCTTATTTCTAAAAATATATAAAAATAAATAATATCGAAAAAAAATGAAGTATATTACGGTTAAAGTATGTAAATTAACTAAGTAAACAGTATATAAATATATCATAATATATGATGTGTAATAAAGCATTTTCTCAATGTAGAATATTCCAGTGTTAATTAATAATTTTAAAAGCTAATGAAATTAATTGAAATGAAAAACAATCCAAAAGACTTGATTGAAATGTTTAATGAACACTTAAAAAAATTAACTTAAACTTATGTTATGGCATGCAATTAAGCAATAAAATGCTATTAGATTTTATTGCTTAATTACTTATAATCTAATATGGTACATTTTTGACTAAATTCAATATTGTTTGGTAATTTTGATTATTTAAAATAATTTAGCATTGATGAAATACTAAACAATAAATCTAATAATAGGTCTAATTCATAGTTGTATCCTAACAAATAAAATATATCTATATGATCAAGAAGAAGTTAATAAAAACACTAGATTTAAAGTATATGGAGAAAGTAAAAGTCTTATAAACTATAGTAACTTAAAACATTAATCCTAAAAATAATCACAATATTGGTGACGTGACATTCCTTTTATAAATGCAAAAACATTTTAGTTTCTTTTTAAGATAATATAGCAACACTTTTACGAGCAACTGTATTACTGCTCACATTATCTAGACTAGACCACTTTTTAATACCATTTTTTAAAAATTCAGCTGTTATCTTATCTTCAAATACTCTAGACATTGCTTCTAGTTTTTTAGCTCGCTCTTTACTTAATGGTTCTGCCGGGAATGTCAATTCATTGTCTTCAGCCAATGAGCGTAGATCAAAGTAATATTTGGCATATACACTGGATGGGACATTAATATTAAATTGTAGCATCTCAAGGAATTGACGTTCTAATTCATTCCTAAAAAAAATTAACATTGATTAAAATACAATTATTACTTGTTAATATAAAATATTTTATCTCAGCAGCTACTACTTTATTTCAAGATCAAAACTATTATTTTTGATATTTTTATCACTATTTAGCAGTATGGTTATTATTAGCTAAACATTTTTTTTTCTTCAAATGGATTAAAATATAGTTAACTCTTACTCTGCTCCAGACGTACTATTATGTCCTAAATATTTGCCCCATTCACTGCTCTAGACATACTATTGCGTTCCTGTATTTTATAATAGTATCATTTGCCGGTAACCATACAACTTTAGGGAAATCCTAGCTCGGATTATTTTACACTTAAATAATTAGATCATAAAGACCTTTAAAAGTAAAAATACATTTTTATTTTATGTACCATACATAGATTGCTGAGTATAAATGTGGTAGCAGTGCAAAGTTAAATAAAACAATAACTGTTTATGTTTGGACCATAATACTTAATTATTAATAGAATTTGAGATTTAAATTATAAATATAGTAAATTAAGTTTAAACATATCATATAATATGGTTTATTACATTTCAGAATGTACATATTATTATGAATATTGTTTAATAATCACATTGGGGTTGTAGGAAATAATTTTATACTACACAGAAATATATCGTTAAACTTTGAATAACTCAAAAAATATATTAAGTTACTATGTATTTATGTATCAACAAAATTATGTATTTATATGTAATACATTTTCAAATATCAATAATAATTGTATGGTACGTTGAAAATCTAGATTAAGCAATGTGTATTTAGTAATGTATGGTTTGGTGTCACCCAGTGCCACAACTATCAGGTGTGCAAGGTGTGCATTGTACATCACCTCTAAACGGATATAGGCTCCCGCCTAGATTGAGGGAATCGGTGTAAATATTAATTCACAACTGTGACTGTAAAAATTTTAATTTAAGTACAATAAAGAAATTAAAAATGGTGGTTGATTATATTATTGAAATGTAATAGTGAAATAAATGAAAATTTTCAGTTGAAATTTTGAAAAATATTTTTTTTTCTTTGGAACGTGTTCATTTATAGATTATCAGCAATTATTTTTGATTACACACTGAAAAAAAGTAATGGGAATAATCGAGAGAAAATAAGTGAAATACTCCATTGTTTAAATTAATCGATTGTGTCGAATTATTGTAAAAGTAATGGAGTGATATCTTCGATCTCGGTATCAACAACAGAACAATCAAATGAAAAATTACTTGGCGTGTGATTCTTTCAAAATTAAATCTCGACTGATGTCTAGAACATAAAACAATTGAATGAAAATTAGTAATTTCTAGGTTATTTTAATATAATAAGATTAATAACCTATCCTATTCAATTACTTTTTTTGCACTTCTAGCTCTTACTTTTGAAATATTTGCAATCAAATATAAACATTCATTAAGTACACCAATATATAATTGGTATTTGATTTCTTGAAATGTAACAGTTTTAAGAAAGTTTTAACTTTTAATCATAATAGTACAGGAGAACTCTACACATAATAATGTGTCAATTAATACTATTTCTTTATATTATTTATACACACTATAACATGTATTAATAAACTATTAATTGATTACTCTATATAATATATAATATATGGGTACACGCGTTTAAATTAATAATAATATTATATACACATAGAAAAACGAATAATAATAAGTAAATTGGGGAAATTTAAAACTATTTTTATTTATTTCCTTAATTTGGTCTGATATGCACATGCCAGTTCTTAGTTGCTACATTATATCATTTTTGACTCTAACCATTATAATAATATATAACATACAATATGCCTACATTTTAATAACTTATATACAATTTGGACTAAATAATTTTTTTAAAATTCTAATTTAAATACTTTTCATTTTATTAAATACTGAGTTATATAATAAATTATAACAATGAGTTAAAGATGATAGTTAACTTAAAATATGTCCAGCCCAGTCTAAGAAACACAACTATAAAGATAAATAAATAATAATAATAACAAAAATATACATGTAATTGGTACATTTGGTAAGTTTGGTGTGTTTTGTTGATTAGTGATAGATGAATTGGGTGAACGATTTCACGTAGTCGTGCAAAATCTCATACCTACTATTAATACTAACCAAGAGATTTTTTTGAGTGAATATCTAGATAGTTGAAACCTCTCAATTATCAAAATCACTTGATTCTCCCCATCACTACTGAAAATATTGATAATGAATGACTTAACAACGAAGGTTTACAAATTACCAAGTTATTAATTTATTTGTTATAAACTTTTAAAAATGTTCTTTTGCTATAACTTTACAACTATTAACTTTTAGATATTATAATAAACAATTTATTTTTATTTTTCAGATAAATGAAATAATTCAATAAAATGAGTTTCATGACATTTTAAAACCCAAATATTTAATATTACATATTAGTATTATTTATACAATTTAACAATTTAATTTTTCTTATTAATTAACAATAGCATTATTAGTACAATAATTTGTGCATACTTTGGAGCAATATTAAAATTGTAGGTACACTTTTAGCGCGAGTGCTTTATCCAAAATATTAATTACATTTTCCCATTTTCAAACTATTATATTGGAAAAGTATATACTCAAAAATCTGTTCAAATAAAACAACAGGAACTCCATAACTCTATATGAAAAAAGTTGCGTCCATGCCATATTATTGCATCACACTTCACTTTATGATGTGAAAAAAATATTAGAATGCAGTCTGTATAACATTTTTAAACAGTTAAATGGAAAGATGAACTAGACACTACTTTCTATAGTATAAATGTTGACTATCATCTTTAATTTACAGTAGGTAAACAAATTTTTGAAAAAAGTATTTAGGCCCCAAATAAAGGGTTAACATACTAGTCCTGCAATGTGTAGTTGCAGCACTAATTCATTAAATGGTTTTCAAGTAGGTTAGTAAGTAGTAGTCTCACACAAGATAAAATCAGAACGTAACTAATAATGTTTAAAACTTATTTTTATATTTGGGTAGATCGTTACTTATTAGTAGACTGTAAATTGGCAAATTATCAAAAATCCAAAAATTCATAAAATAACAATAATGAAAATATATTTTTCTATCTTAATTAAATTAACTTTATCTCAACATTTAACTCACTATAAATAGTATAAATGCAAACAATGTTTAAATCTAAGCAATAACTATGTAATTGAATCAATTTAAATAATAAATAAAGAAGTAATGACTTGTGAATAATAAACATTACCATGTGTCAACTAGGGAATACTCAATTAGAATCTGGATCATATTTATATAGTACACATTTCAAATGTTTAACCCTCATGCATTGTGTGCTGTATGTACAACCTATATTATATTAAACATTAATACAGATTTTTGATACTATATTTAAATGAAAGTATTTTTTTCTTATATTGGCAGTATAATCAAAATTCTCCAAATAAAAGCCATTTTAAATTATATCATAAAAACATTTATTGAATTATTAAAATGTTGAAAATCTAACAAACAGAACTTCTATAGTTTGAATCATAATTAATGTTATATATAATAGGTAATTGTTGTAATTTTAATATCTAAATAAAATATTTGATTCTATAAGAATTGAGCACAGTTTACTTAAAGAATATACCTACCTAAAAACATAACAAATTTGAATAGGTTTATACATTTCAATTAATAAAAAAAACTTATTGAAGAATTTTAAATGGATCTTATTTAGTCTAATTTTATGATAGTCATAGTTATTAAAACAAGATGACTTGGACAAAATAGTGCTACTCAAATATTATATTAAAATAAGTGTTGATATTTAAAATAGTATAATTGCATTATGTATTAGCAACCAGAACAGATTAATAAATTGAAATGTGTATTTAGGCATTCTTGCAATTTGCCAAAAAGTCCTAATTTAATCTAACATACCTAATGTCGTGTTACCTAAATCAGTGAACACAAGGCGTGGTTATATGTATAATAATAAAAATAATAATAATAATATATATATATTTAGCAAACAAAACAAACAAAATAAAAGTTTAAAAACAGAACATTGATTACAGGTTTGCAAGCTCATCCAATAAGCATAGGTATGCTTGTAAGCGGATAAGCTATAATAAACAAATCATTATAAATCATTCAAATAAAAAAAAACTAATCAATTGTGAATTGACTAAGAAAAATTGAAAGTGTAATAAGGTGAGGGTGTTATATTATTGTTATAAGGTGAGTTGTGAGAAAATCCAGATAAATTGATTTATGTAAAGATACACAGCATCCTTCAATGTAACAATATATTATTTTTGTTCATTTCTTTGGCTTCACTATTACAATTAAAGGCAGGTTAGCCCTATAAAAATGTAATATGGTAAGTAGTTTAACTTAATATGTTAAATATATATTATAATACTCTAAGTATACTTGAAATAATACATTTTAGAACACAAAGTTAAAAATATTAACATAAATTGTACATACATATCTTCTACTGTTATATCTTTTAGAATTTGACAATAATCTACATTCCATACAGCTTGATCATCCCATACTTTTGAAGCCAACAAAATTGCCCCAAGAACAATTCTCTTCCAATTGGCAGGCGTTATATCAACTTCTGCATAAGTTAACAACCTGTAATTTTATTTTAAATTAATGAATAAAATAAAAATACCTCAATAATAAAAATAAAAACTTTACCTTTCTAAATAAACTAATGTTATAATAGCACATTCAGCAGTTAATTGTGCAGCGTTAAATAATGTTCGAACAAATTTATATATATGACGATGTTCTGGACTATGAACATCATAATTATCAGGTACTCTATCTCTCTAATAGTTCAATAATTCAAAATATTTAAATTAACATAGTTCAAAGTTATTAAAAAGTAACATAAAAGTTATTATAAGTTTACTACACTCATACTTACAGTTAAGGGGTGTAATTTTTCATCAAAAATTTCAATTTGTCTTTCAGAGGTTCTATTTTTTATATGATAGTAGATTGCAAGTGCTACACATTTTACTGTATTTTTTAGATTTGGTTGAGATACTGTACTATCATCTAAATATATAGTTGAACATGAACTACTTTTTTTTAGAGATCTAAAGTCTACAATCTGTAAAATTAAAAAAAAATACAAAATAGATTAAGTTATTATAATAACTACAAATAATATTTTTTAAAATATGGAACAAACACTGCAACTCATTAATTAATATATTAAGAAGTAATTATAAAATTAAATTTTTAATAGGTAAAAGTTATTTAACTTTACACATTAATAAAATTTAATATTTACAACAAATATTATGATAAGTATTTTATAGTCATTTAGATATTAATACAAAATAATGTAAGTAAACAAACCTGAGACTGACTTTGTTTTCTTGTTAAACCATCTGGAAAAAAGGTGTTTGTATTTTAATAAGTACCAATAAATAATATACTTATTTGAAAACAAAACGCACTCATTATTAAAGAGTAAAGTCATTAACATTTAAAATAGGTAATCAATTTAATGTTTATTATGAAATATATACTGTGAATTTACATTGCATTTATTATTTAAATGAGCAGATTGACTCACCACACCTTCTCTCTTTCATTCCTTTAAAAGTCCTTCCTCGCTTTACTCGTCAACACACCACTTTTAATTTACCTACCTTCTCCACTAATTATGTTTTAAATGAACCACTTCAGCGCTGTATGTTTATTGCCAATTCAGACCCCTCCTTTTCTATTACACAAACCTAATTAAGTATTTATGTATCATTAAATTTCACTGTTATATCCCACTATTGTAATTATTTGTATTAATATTAAATGTAAATTGGGCTCACACCCGTATTGTATGCTAAAATAAAATAAAAAAATTATGTTTTTAAAGGATTTAAGTATCTTTGTATAGAGGTTTTTGTTTATAACAAAGTAAATTGTCTACCATAAGGTCTTATTTGTTATCAAGATTTATCTGTAAATTAACAAGATTTATCTGTAATTTTCAGTTATTAATTCACTTTAACATCTTCAGTAATTAAATGATAAAAAAGGAAATTATTTTATAGGCTATACCTACTTATTAGGACTAAAATATTGCATTTGCTTGTTTTTTTTAATGTATTACTAGATAAACAATAAATATTTATGCAAATATTATACGCAAGTATAAGTTTGTTTAAAAAATGATAAGGTAAGTCCAAAACTTCAAACTCAAAACACAACAATGAATGTAAGTACTTTTCTTGTTCTTAAGAAACTAAAAAATGTATTTAAAAGTCAATTGTAGGCAGCTATTGGTAAAATAAAAAAAAGGGTAAACGCTACTTATAGGTCATTTAATATTTTAATATACCTACATTAAAAACAACATAATTAGGCTTTCATTGCAATTTGCAATAATATCTAAGTAAAATAAATTAAAAATAGACATAAGTGGCTTAGATAAAATCAAACTTACTTTCAACTTTTGATCTTTCTAAAAATATTGTTGCAACTTTTGGATGAACAGATGGGTCGGTGTTCCAGTCGTCATGTTCGCGTTCACTAATGTGTTGTAAGTTCCCAACACTCTCCTCACCCTCTTGCGTGAATTCATTAATAGCTCCGTTGGCATCCTTGCGCCTAGACAGGGGGCTGCTGTATGAGCAACAACTAGTCCAATTGCCCATGATTTGTAACAAGCAGATGCTTTCGTCAATAAACATGAAGGTTACACAAACACGTTTAAGTTGTATGTAATAATGTTGAACGTTATAGCATTTTAAAAAAAAAATTTTATACACGCATCACACATGTATAAAATGTATTTAATATAATATTATATGATTATTATCGTGGAAAGTTTACGATCTTGGCCAATAGTGTCACACTGCCACGGTGATTGTCGGCAGTCGCTAGGTATCGAAACTTTCTTGATTAACCGTCGTCTGTCGGACGGCAAAAGTTTGCGGCGACGTCGGCGTCAGCGATGAAGAGGGGACGGGGCTGCGGCGCTGGCGTGCGTATGAACAGAATGCAAGTATTATATTTTTATCAGGCGGCAGTGAATAATCAACATACACCCGCCGGTCACCGATGACGACATTTTGTCACTTGTCAGATAATAATAATAATCGTTGTTTATTCACCGGCTGACGGATTATAGTACTATAATAATCCTACGTTCCTTAAGCTGCGAAGACTGAGGGGCGTATAGATAAAAATAATATCATGTATCTATCTAACTCATTTATTTGCTCATCGCCACTCAATACTCAAACAATAACTTCCCAACAAATTAATGTTATCACTGACGCGTTTTGACTGATAACGTCAAACGCGTGATAGGGTGGGGATGGTCGGCGGAACTCTGAGATTAATATCAGTTATCACGTCCTCATCTTCCATACATTGCGTGTTTGAACCATGGTTGTGGTTTTATGTTAGATGGTGTTTTGTCGAGAGAGAGTCAGCACTCACCGATGGTTATCGATGACGGGGAACTTGGAGTTTGGACGCTTAGAAATAAGTGAGGTTAGGTGTGGCTGTTATTTGTTTGGCGATTTGACGGTTCACATTTTCACTCCCGCTTTCATTATTCATTATGATCTCTGGTCACGGATCATCTTGGTACAGTCCGCAACACACATGTCTCGGAATAAAATATAAATTACATTTCATTTCATATTAAGTGATTAGGCAAGCACTATATGGCTTAAGTGATTAGGTAAGTACTCTGAATAGTATGAAAGTAACAACTGCGACATCGAAGTCGTAATTCAAGATCGTGGGCAGTGTTGTGTCTGTCGTCTAGTGTTCTTCTTGTGGGTAAGTAAACAATTTTTGCACGTTTTACATGACGCTTAGGGCCGTTTTACATGGACGCGTATCTTCCGCGACGTACCGTACGCACCACTCCGACGATGTCGCGTTTTCCTTGCCGGTATGCCGCGTATGAACTTAGTAAATGTAAATTGAAAACGCGTGCGTACGATATCTCGAGTTTAATGTCGCGTTCATGTGAAACGGGCCTAAGGCCTCATTCATAGTCACGCGTAAGGGCCGTTCACCTAAACGAGTATCATACGCGCCACTTCGACGAAGTCGCATTTTCCTCGCCGGTATGGCGCGCATGAACTGTACCAATGTAAATAAAAACGCTCGCGTATGATATGCGTTCACGTGAAACGGCCCTTTAGGCCTCTTTCACAGCCGCGTGGATCGTCTGTCGCTCGTACAGTACGTGTGCTGACCAGTCATGACATGTTGTGGAATGGTTCAGAGCCCTGTGTGTCGCATTCGTTTTTCATTTTTCATTTCAATGTTGAATGACGTGTAGAAAACAAGGGAAGTGTAAAAAGAAAACTAGTCTTGTTTTATGTGCAGTGTACGCGTAATACGCGCATTTTCATCTACTTGCGTATCTCACGTGCGGGCCGTGAAAGAGGCCTTAGTAATCTCTGTACTTGTAATGTGTTATGTGCCAACCCATATTATTAATATACAATAACGACTCATGTTATGTATGTCTTGAACCTATAGGAAGATCAGATCATCAATACGATACAATCATACCATGTTGTTTATGTCATAGATTTACTATACATGACAGCAGCTTTGACTTAAGAGAACATCGCACCCGCGTCTTACACACGTCCAGCATAGCAAATTGTACACTCAGCCAATCACGTTTAGCTCCGTTAGCTTATAAATTAAGCTAATAAATTAGTATAAAATTTAAAAGTATGATTATTAACTAGGGCATTTCTTAGGTATTTTATTATACTTTAATTTAAAAACAAGTTTTGAGTAATTTACTATTATAATTTCCCATTACTCATTTCATAGGCTTTTTAAAATTAAGATATAATAAAAAGCCTATAAAACACCTTAGATAATAATCTTAGCTTTAAATTTTAAAAGAGGTCAATTCACTTTATTATTTAAACTAACGGATCTAAACGTGATTTGTTGAGCGGTAAAATTGTCTATGTAATGCACTTGTAAGATGGAGACAACAAATGTCTGCGTGGCATCCTCTTAAGGGCGTCGAAGCTGGTGTGTTTTTTGTACAAAAATATGTCTTACAGGATTTTTTTATTTAAATGAAGAACATTTTGCAGGTCTGATCCAAGCCCAATTTTAAAAGTTATAATATAATAAGTCTAATTATTTTAGAAGCTAAAATATGCATTTATTCTTTTTCAAAAGTATTTTTCTATCACTATTTAAAGTAAAATAAAAATTTGTCCTTTTGATCCGACTTAAAAAATGTTCTCTTTTAAATAAAAAAATTAATTACCTTACAAAATCGACTATTTTACAGGGCTTGATAGTTTTTCCTGTTAAATAATTTTTGTTGATATTATACACTGTATAAACTCTTTCCCCCTAAATAGGTATCAAGCTGAAGATTAGTAGAAAAGTATTATAGTTGAGGTAGCAACTAAAATATAAAATATGATTTTCAAATTTTATAGATTTTTGTAAAATTGTAAAAACCGGGCATCAACATCCTTAAATGCAATATTTTATTTTATACAATTAAACAGGTTTCCCCTTTAACATTAAAGTAACAATACTAAAATTTAAGTAACAATTAGTATAATAGTAGAACATTAAATAACTTATAAATATTACCTATATGAAATACAATAACAGAAGTAAAATATTAAAATTTAAATAGTATATTAAGTTATTACAGTTATAACAGTTTATTAAGTATATTTTAGCTTTAATTTTAAACAATACATCAAAACAAATCATCATCAAATGAGAGTGACACCATACATCTTAGAGACTCATTTTGTAAATGATTTATAAATTTATAAATTATTCCTAGTGTTGGCACTAGAAATATGGAAGGTTTTTTGAGAACGAGTTGCATACTAAGAGACTTTAAAATTTATTTGGGATAGCAAACATCAATTTGGTTAGTTATTCAACCACGAATAAATTTTATATTTAATACTCATTTTGATTCAGCAAGAGTAGGCAGGTCAAGTAGGTTAGTGATATTGGTATAGTGGTGAGCTAAATAGGGAATGCCTAACACAAAACAAGCAAATCTCAAAGAACTCTGTTGAACACGTTCCTGTTGATCAGAATCAGAAACCGTGTACAATATACATCTGAGTTATCTGTAGTACCTCTGAATGAGACTTATTTAAAACATTATCAGCTCAGTATAAAATGGTTGTTGTTCAGAGCAGACCTATATAATTTTTATTTTACTGGTCGAAACCTATCCACTACATGAGTGTCTTTGTTTAAAATATTTATAATACCTCTGGTAAAAATATAATATATTACATTTAATATTATAAATTATCCAAGTAATTAATATTAATATAAATTAAAAGTTAATAAATTCTGAATAAAAAGTACAAATGTACTTTTAATCAATAATTTAGTGATGGTTGACAATATTATCTACCACATGCCCAACTACTTATGTAAATAACAAACATTCAAATATTATTTTATTTTTTTATTATTATTGCTAAATTAATGTTAATAACATTTTAATTTAATTAATTTTAGAAACTTAGGCAGTTATGCATTAAATGTTTCATACTTGCATTTAGATTGCATATAACTAGTATTATTATTAAGATTTTTCATAAAAGAATTGAATTGCTTAATTTATTATTAATTTAGAATTAGTAGTTACAATTTTTATAGGTATGCATTTATATAAATAAAGTATGTAAATAGTTGCCAGACGCCAGTACATTATATTATGTTTATAATGTTAAAATGTTTAAATACTACAATAAAACAACATGAATCGTATAACACTAATCACTAGTTACTAGTGTTTAGAATAAAATAAAATTTAATAACAATTGATTTTATTTAGAATAATGCTTCTGTTTGATTACAGTACTCTGTAGACTCTGTACCTTACCCTACCTAACGTACCTTCTACATAGCAATGATATCTAGAATTTGTAGTTAGTAGAAATAGTAGAATTTGCAGGTAGTTAACTACTATTCAAATGATTATTATTATTTAAGTGCACAGAAGCTAGTTATTTACATTAATATTATTTTTAAATACTACTAACTTATTCCAAGTTTGTAATTTATGTTAATTTTCATATTTTTGTATAGGTATGAACTGATAGTACAAAAGTCTAAAATGTTCACGATTCCACCAATGTGAACCACTTTATAAAATACAGTCGAATGCCAATTATCCGGATAATGGAAATATAGAACATTAAAAGTTATATGTATAATATACGTTATAATGATTGATAAACTAATACAAAGGTTAATATACCGACTGGGCAACTGAAAAATACATACCGACGCTACAGTGATAGCTAATAATTAGTGTTCTACTTTAATAATTTATGGAATAATTTTTATGTAATAAAGATTATACATAAATATATACTGAAACTGCGGATATATATTATAATCTACAATTATGTTTACGTGGAATGACAAAATATGATTACAAGTTATTGAAAGACTTTTTGTTCGTTCGGATAATTTGTATTCTGCTGTACTTAAATGTATACATCAAACAAGAAAATTATATCCTACCTAAACACATATATGGATGAATCAACAAAATCAAGGCTAGATTATGATGGTAAATATTTTATAAGTTTCTTTATGGAGAGTACATGATTATCTTGTGACTTTCATATTTTATTTGTTGTCCCAATAGTAATAGACTACCTTTAAATGGATACTACAATGTTTGTACATTTTATCCCAAGATACGACACTTTTTTTTATCATAAAAACGTTTGTGCAATATTATTTCTAAGATCATAACACACTTAGGTATAGTTTATAATAAATATTTGTTATTTAATATATTTTTTTATTATTTACATTTTTTTAATGTAAGTTATGTATAAGTTAGATATAATATACTAAACTAGGAGAATCTTCTATTTAATTTTACATTTTAGATTTAAATAGAACATTTTTTTATGAATTATTTACTAAATAATTTGCCTATTTTCATGATTTCAATGAATTTAATCAAAAATTTAACTTCAGGCGCCCATAAAAATGAATTGTTGATTACGATCAACTTCCTTTTTAATTTCAATTAACAACAACTTATGAAAACCATTATATTAGATTTTTTAATTTTTATCTGAGGCAAAACAATATTTAAACAATAATTAAAAAAAATAATAACACTCAATTTCTTATGGCTTAATAGCTCAAAAAGAAGATTAATATTTCAAAAACTGTCTGGTGCATATAAATTGCTATATAAACATACTGTGAAAATGTCATGCATCTATGGTATTTTTTTTTACAATTTATAACAAAATCTATTTTCTTAAAATTAGTTTTGAGTAAAAAAAAAATCAGTTTTTTCTTAATTTAGGAATTTTTTACTTTACTTATTAATTTATCTTATAGGTACTTAGTACTGTAAAGTGTAAATACAATTTATATTAAAGGAAATAAAACTATACAGATTACTATAATAATTCTAATTCATTTTGTATCAAAATAATATTATAACAACAATAATTTTGTATTTTAAAATATTTAAATATAATCAGTTACTCCTTAAATGGACACTTTTATAATGTCAATGACTTGCATGATTCATTTTCTGAAGAAGAAATTTTATAGCCTACACTTAGTCTTTAATTAATTTTCTTTCAAACGTGTAGATGTAGTCATTTTTATATCATACTTACTATTTCCTTTAAATTACATATCTTATTGTTGCTTTCTGTAAAAACTAAAATGCCCAGCTGGGTAATAAATTAAATATTTAATTTAACCATTATACAATTATTATTTTAGGTACCAGGAAACACTTCAGAAAATGAAGATAAATTAAAAATTGAATGATGAATAATTGAAAATACTGTACAATTTTTTTTTATAAATGAAGAATTATGTGCCATCATTTGCATCCATGAAATTGCTTTAAGCCACAGATTGAAAACAAGGATACAAAAAGCAATATTCCCATAATGCATCAACTACAAGTTACAACTATACACAAGACAAGGAGATCGAAAAAAACAAGTTTGCTTTTACTGTCTTTTACTCTAATTCTCAATTACTCTTTCTAACTAATTTTTAAATGTCATCAATAATTAATCATATTATTCTAACCTAGCAGCAACTTAAATTTGACCCAGTACTAGTATTCAGTAGAAATAAAACATTTATATGGTTTTTCTCCGGTATTAATTTATGGATCTTAAGGTGAGTTTTGCTAGCTTATCAAATCTCATATTAGGGTTTATACCGGAGAAAAACAATAAAAATGAGTTTTTTATTAGAAATTGATTTCTCAGACATTAAAAATTAAACAGAAGTATATCTTAAGCTCTAAATTAATTGAATTAAAAAACAAAAAATCATTAGAAATATTGCTATTTATTATAAATAAAACATTTGTATGGTTTTTCCCCTATGTGAATCTGTGATTCTTATTAAGAACCAAGTTTTGCTACGATTTCAAAAATCAAAATTTAAAATAAGTATACTATTTTACCAAGAAGATCTTTCTTTATTTATTAAATATTAATATAGTAACAAAAGTTTTAGTAATATTAAAGAAAAAATAATAGACTTTGATATTGAAATAACTGAACCAGGTTTGCTTTTTAAATTGCATAGGAATGAAAATAGTAAAAATATGTTCTCCACTGACCAATTTCTATTGTTTTATAATATTTAAATCAACATTTAAGCATTCTAGAAGTCATTTTTATAGCCATAAAACCTATAAGAATTAAACCCAACCTATCAGAACTCATAGCACTTCACTTATTTCATCAAATAATGAAAACATTATAACAGTTTTCTCAAGCAACAAATTTAAGTCAACTTTAAATCATTTAACTTAAAATCATTTAAATGGCTTTTTCCCGTATAAGATTTTGATTCTTGATGTAAATTTTGCTATGATATCAAACTTTCATAAGAATATATACGGGAGAATAGCCATTTAAATGAAGTGTTAATTATAAATATTTATCATGATTAATCTCCTAAACCCAACCCAGTAGCATTCATAGTCCTCAACTAATTAATACAAAAAGCTGAAATACATTATAAATAATTTTCTCAAGCATCAACTTTTAAGTCAACATAATTATATTACTACCTGGGGTTACCCTGTAATCACTCGGGCTGTCATTCGATTAGCGTATGTTTTTTTTATTTGATTCGACAACAGTCTAACCAATATAACATGTTTAAGAGGGAATGATCCAAAAGATCGTTACATATATTGTGAAAATGGCAGAACTATGAACTTGCAATATCAACTGTGACTAAAACAGTGGTCCACTGACTATAATATATTTAATATATTCACATATCTTATAATCATGGTGGTCAATGCACCGTTATAATAATATGACCATTTTATGTAGTAGTTTGCATAAAATTGTTAATAGTATTAAACTTTTACTAAAATTGATCAATTAAAAACATAATTATAAGTCTGCCATAAGGAATTTCATTGTTTTTTGTTTATTCATAATCTAAATTCTAAAATGTATAAAATAAAACGATTTATGTTAAAAGGAAAAAACAAGGTCTAAAATTTAGGGGTTCATGACGTATCGAAAGTTATCTAGGTTGACCATAGTATCAAAAAAATTTGATACACAAAGACTATGATGTCTATATAATTACATTAGAATTTATATGGACAGACGTGTATAATATAAATATATTATGTAATGTTAGAAATAAATATTTTTCTCGACCATAAACTTAAATCCAACCCAAGAGTAGATCATTATGAATATTTTCCTTGACTATAAACTTAAGCCCAACACAGGAGTATTTATAGCCTTTAACGTACTAAACCCATTAGCTGAAAAGTAGTATAAATATTTTATGAAAAATACGTTTTTCTCAATCACAAACTATAAGTAAACATACTTCTATTTATTTTAAATAAAACATTTAGACGGCCTTTCTCCCATATGAACTTTATGTTCTAAGTGTCAATTTTGCTAGGATATCAAACTTTCATTAGAATTTATACGGAAATGTAGCCGTGTAGATGTATTGTTGGCAATAAATATTATTGTTGATTATAAACCTAAACCTAACCTCACTAATATTCATAGCCCTTAACTTATTTCATCTAAAAGCTAAAATATATTCTAATCAATTTTCCCTTGTATCAAAATTAAGTCAACATCCTACTATTTATTATAAATAATTCATTTATATGGCATTTCTCCAGTATGAAATCTAGATTCTAAATGTAAATTTTGCTAGGTTATCAAACTTTCATTAGAATTTATACTGGAGATATGCCATATGAATGAAATGTTAATAATAGGTATGTGTCTTGACCATATACTTAAATAAACCTAGCAGTATTCATAACCCTCAATATATTTCATTAAAAAGCTTAACAACAATCTACGCACATTTTTCAAGCATAAATCAGCCTTATGAATGAGTAGATCATTATGAATATTTTCCTTGACTATAAACTTAAGCCCAACACAGGAGTATTTATAGCCTTTAACGTACTAAACCCATTAGCTGAAAAGTATTATCAATATTTTACGATAAATACGTTTTACTCAATCACAAACTATAAGTAAACATACTTCTATTTATTTTAAATAAAACATTTAGACGGCCTCTCTCCCATATGAACTTTATGTTCTAAGTGTCAGTTTTGCTAGGATATCCAACTTCCAAAAGAATTTATATGGGAACATAGCCGTGTAGATGTATTGTTGGCAATAAATATTTTTGTTGACTATAAACTTAAACCCAATTTAGTGGTATTCATGGTCCAAAAATATTTCATCAAAATGCTAAAATCATTCCAAAAATGTTTCAATATTCATTTTTAAATGAACATATGCTATATATTATGAATAAAACATTTATACTGTTTCATTTCCGTATGAAATTTAGGTTCTATATGTAAATTTTGCTAGGGTATCAAACTTCCATTAGAATTTATACGGAAATGTAGCCGTGTA